>NW_026606582.1:392500-775000 GCF_029890125.1 Rhinichthys klamathensis goyatoka
TGCCGTCTACCAGATGACTCTATGCCTCGAAATGGTCAGTGTTTGCTGGCTGGTGCAGAGCCCGAGGCTTTTCACCCCCAGACTGCGGGATCACGGAAGTGCTTTCCTTCCTTCAGGAGCTGCTGGATAAGGGTAGAACCCCATCCACGCTCAAAGTTTATGTGGCGGCCATAGCTGCGTTTACAAAACCCGCGACTGGCCAGTCACTTGGGAAAAATGATCTGGTCATCCGCTTCCTAAAAAGAGCTAAGAGACTAAATCCTCCCAGACCCCCCTCAATCCCCATGTGGGACCTTTCCACGGTTCTGGAAGCCATGAAAGGTGCCCCGTTTCAGCCGATCCATCTGTCGGACATGAAACACCTGTTGTTCAAGACCATTTCTTATGGCTCTCGCTTCAGTGAAGCGCATAGGGGATTTGCAAGCGCTCTCAGTGAGTGCGACGTGTCTGGAATTTGGGCCAAATGACTCAAAAGTCATACTCAAACCAAGAGACGGATATGTGCCTAAATCCCTCAATACACCGTTCAGGGCCCAGGTTATTTCCCTGTCCGCCCTGCCGGTTTATAACGAGGAGATGGACGAAAGCTTCCTTTGCCCAGTCAGGGCATTAAGAGCTTATGTGTCCCGCTCGTCCGTTTTCAGACAGACTGAGCAGCTTTTCGTTTCGTTCAGCAGCCGTGCTAAGGGACTAGCCGCGTCGAAACAGAGCCTATCCAGATGGATAGTTGATGCCATAGCGCTGGCGTACACATCAAAAGGCCTTAAATGCCCTTAAGGTGTTAGAGTGCACTCCACAAGAGGCATGGCCTCATCGTGGGCTTGGTCTAGCGGGATCACCTTACAAGATATCTGTATGGCGGCAGGCTGGGCCTCCCCTTCTACATGTATAAGGTTTTATAACCTAGAGGTTCCCGCCTTACAGGCTAAACTACTATCGGTATAAAATCAAGTACTGTCTGCCCCGTTGCAGAATACTAAAATCGCTTGAGCACTGCTCGCTGACCGATAAGATTACCCCATGGGCAAAAGTAAGACCCATACTGTTATACAGTTCAGGCCAATTGTTTTCACCCTGACTGTGTGAAACACTGCAAAAGTGATTAGCTCCCTTTGGATGCTAGCTTATTGGGAATGAGGCTGTTCGCCTCTCTTCTCAGACTCTCTGTGAGTCCTTGGTGATTGTGCTCTTTATGAGCCCCGGGCACCTGCCCTTGGGACTTTGGTGTTGGATCCCAGCACGCACTGCGTTTTACACTGTGTTCCCCTAGCGTAAGATATTACGCAGTACGAGAGAACCTCTCGTAAGAGAACGTACTCGGTTACTAACGTAACCTCGGTTCTCTCTAGAAGAGGGAACGAGTACTGCGTCATCTTGCCGTGCATGCAACACGCTCTGGTTCGCTTCGGCGATGAAAAACCAGTGATATCAGCCTATCGAGCCATATTTATAGGGCTAGGCCACGCCTACTTCGGCGGGAAGGTGACGCAGTGGGCGCGAAGCGCCCCCATTGGACCGTCACCAAAGGGCCTCTGTCGATAGGCTGCTGCAGTTACGGCAGGACAGCCAATAGGCACGCAAGCCGCCTTTGCCTATGTCTGTATGCTGCCGCAACGCGTTTTACATTCATTCAAAATTAAGGACAATTGTTTGGCTTCAATATCTCGTGGAAAAGAGGTTTTCCCCTAGCGCAAGATATTATGCAGTACTCGTTCCCTCTTCTAGAGAGAACTGAGGTTACGTTAGTAACCGAGTACGTTATTATGCGCGAGGAAGTTTTTTGTCCAATAATTAGAATCTAGACTTTTCAGAATTAAGTAGTAGGAAAATACTAGTCATCCACTTTTTTATATCAGCTATGCATTCTGTTAATTTTGTGAATTGGTAAGTTTCTTCAGGGCGTGAAGAAATATAGAGCTGAGTATCATCAGCATAACAGTGAAAACTAATGCCATGCTTCCTAATGATATCTCCTAAGGGTAGCATGTACAGAGTGAACAGCAACGGTCCTAGTACTTCTACTTTGGCTCTCAACGAAGGCGGTGGCATTTTCTTCCCCTCCTCTCCCTTACCTCCCCTGCTTTGCTCCTCTCGTCTCGTTTAGTCTACTGTCTTGTACTTTGAGAGACTCTCTCCGCACTGCTCTCCAAACTAAGAAATTATGGATTTGATCAACTGGTCTCTCAACGCAATTGATACCATCTTCTCGACGAGAAGCTTGGGTTCGGGGGGAACCTCACTGCCCTGCCGGAACGTTCGCAGCTGGCTACACGATGGACGCGTGGGAGAGGTGGCGGGTCGTGTGTCTGGCGGCTCTTTCCGTGGAGGACATTGAAGATATCTACCTATTCGGAACCATGATAACAGGTTTTCTGCTGATTGGATCAGGCATTGCCCTGGTTTATTGAGGAATTAAAAAATCGGCGACAGCTGTCAAAAGCTCCACAAGGCTGCCCGTCATGATTGAAGCAGTGGGCAGAGCTGTCAGCACTTAGACTGTGACTATGAACCACTATATGGATAACATCATGGAGAAGCTCACAGCTTTGCAAAGGCAAATGGATCATTTCGGAGACCAAAATGGACCAGGAGCTGTGTAAATCAGAATGCGGCTACTCGTCCCAAGACCAAACAATCCCAATCTTATCAGCTTTCGGCCCCCCTCATCCAGCACTGGCCTTGGCCAAGGCTGCTAGTGGAACAACCACTCCCCCGGAAGAGCACCGCAGCGAGCCGCTCTTGCGTTCCTTCCCCCACTCCCCACAGACACCTGCTGATTGTTGACTGATCAGGGTTGTCTCCATGGCAACTTGCTGTGTATCGCTATGACAATCCTGCGGACTTGAGGCACCTAGATTATGATGCCAGGCACAGCGACTCTCCAGGCCTACACGTACACAAACTCTTACATATTTACAGATATGCAATCACCCCCCCACCCCCCATCCCTCGCATTCAACGCTTTGTACCACCAGTCTGACAGGCGGGTCTGTGACCAGCGCCGAGAATGGCTGCAGGACCGGATGGCTGCCTGCCTGTGCTGGGTTACCTCCATCCCCCACTCCCCTCCCCTGTTGCAAGTCTTGTGTGTTCATGTTGTAGAGTGTACCGATTATGTGCTAATGTTGCTGAGGTGTTTTTTTTTAATGTTCCCAAACTGTACTCCTCACAGGAGCATAATCTGGGGGTTAAAAGGGTTGCCTTTTTTTTGTTTCTCCTCACCTCTCCTCATGTTATGCTGTATTTTCTTCCTCAATGCCCTGTCTTCCTGTCTTGTCTATCCCCTTGTCATATTGTATGTATGTCTGTATGGACAGGTTGAAGGCTAATTTCGCTGGTACTTGTGACTAAGTGACAATAAAGGCTACTACTACTACTACTGAGCCCTGTGGTACGCCATACTGAACTTGTGTTCGATGAGACTGACTCTTCATTTACTGCTACAAAAACTGATAACGGTCAGATAACTATGATTTAAACCATACTAATGCAATTCAACTAATGCCAACATAATTTTCGAGTCTATTTTAAAGAATGTTGTGGTCAATAGTATCAAATGCAGCAGTAAGATCGAGTAACACCAATAGCGAGATACAACCACGATCGGATGATAAGAGCAAATCATTTGTGACTCTAAAGGCCTGTTCACACCGGGACGAATTTCGCGCGCGATATTCGCCGACGCTTAACACCTCGTGACTAAACAAAGGGCGCCAATGTGAGTGTGCACACCGGCACGAAAAACGCCACGCGTAAAAGCGTCATTTTTTTAAAAACGCCTCGGGTTCGTTTTTTTAGTTTGACGCACCGCGTCAAAAACTATCCGACCAATGAGATTGGCGCTTTTGCTCACGTGTCTGGAGCTTCTGAAGTTACAGTAAAACACAACATGGGGGCGCTCAAACACAAAACGGTCTTGCCGAGCACACATACGTAACGGCGAAGAAGATATACGCCAAGTAGCGTCTACACTGCCGGGAAGAAATAAGACGAGGAAGATGCAAGGCAAGATTAATGTAGAGCTGCTGGTCTCGTTGGTCTCGGAACATAAAGAACTATATGACAAACGCGACAGCGACTACAAAAAAAGAATGTTATGGAGTGGTATTGCAGAGCAAATGGGTGCCATCTAATGTCAGGGAATGAATTTGCATGTTCACTCGGCTCATCGTCAGCGAAAATCGCTTGGGTGTGAACACAAAAAACGCGTTGAAAAACGCTGCTGAATAACGCGTGCCGATATTCGTCCCGGTGTGTACGAGCCTTAATGAGAGCACTCTCAGTACTATGGTACGGTCTAAATCCTGACTGAAAATCCTCGCAGATATAATTTATTTCTAAAAAGGAACATAATTGTGGGGATACTGCCTTTTCTATCTTTGACAGAAAAGGTAGATTTGAGATCGGACTGTAATTGACTATTTCTGTAGGATCAAGTTACGTTTTTTTAACAAGTGGTTTAATCATAGCCAGCTTAAAAGTAGTGACAAAGATGAATTAATGATATTGAGAAGAGGATCTTTGACCTCTGGAAGCATCTCTTTCAATAGCTTAGTCGGTATAGGGTCTAACATACATGTTGTAGATTTAGATGATTTAACGAGTTTAGATAATTCTTCCTCTTCTATAGCAATGAATGAATCAAATTTTTCCTTGGGGAGACTACAATGCACTCCCTGATGCGATTCTATTGTAGACGGTTGCATAGTTATTATTTTCTCCCTGATATTATCAATCTTGTAAGTGAAGAAGGTCATAAAGTCATTACTGTTGTGCTGCTTGGAAACTTCTGGCTTGAAGCTTTATTTTTCGTTAGTTTAGCAACTGTTTCAAATAAATACCTAGGGGTTTGTTTATTTTCTTCTAATAGGGTTGAAAAATAAGCAGATCTAGCAGATCTAAAAGTGAAACAGTATTGCCTTATACTGCTTTTCTTATTATTGTGGGCTTTATAGGGTGAGGGATATTTCTTGTAATACACAAGTGTCTTACCTCCAAGCCACGCTTGGAGCAAGGAGCAGACAGTTCAATTTATTCCTGAAACATTTATTAAAATAATATTAGCACAAGTTTAGCCTCAAACCACCTGATAAATGAAGCCACGCAATGGTAACGAAGGAGTTAAGTTGAAGTTTATAAGAAAGAAAAACCTGTGGCTTTTCACTCTTGTTTCACTAGCTATTTGAGTAAATTAAAACACAATACTTACATTTAAATGTGAATTTGTCGGCCGCCACAGATTTATTAAAAAAAAAATTAAATACTGTCGTCACCGGCGCGCAGTGAATTATGGGGTAGGGTAGGCCGCTAAGGATCCTTCTGATGTATCCTTCGTTTCCCCGCATTTGGAGTTGCTTTTGAATCGTCACACCGCCACGAGGCAACCGGCCTTCGAATATGGCCTTCCGAAGGGTGCAGCTGCAGCCCCTGAATTGGGACACAGCTCATGTTATCTCTAAATATTGGATTCAGTCTTTTTGTCAGCTCGTTTTCTTTCATTTAGCACAGGTTTTGTAGGTTTTGTACTGACCACCCGCAGGCCTCATCGAATAGAATTTATGCACCTCAATTTTTGCCTGAAAAAAAAAAAAACATTTAAAACTATAATTTTGGCAAAATGTATACAATTATAACATATTCCATACAATTTATTACACTAGTGTGCTTTAATGTTTAACCAGGAAGTTTGTGTGGAAATAGTTTTGTACAAAATGGCACAAAGTCACAATTGTGGTGTTCTGGGTCAAAAATGACCTGCCTACATAAAATTGCTGGTAAACCACTCAATATCTCATTAGCAAACATTTGTCAGCTCGTTTTCTTTCATTCAGCACAGGTTTTGTATTTTTCTTTGGATCTGACTGCGAGTGCTTTTTGGCCTCTTTTTACAGAGATTAATTTCGTCCTATTCTGAAGTGCATCAAACATCATTCTATCATTACCACACACACGCAGTAAGTTTTAGTCCACTGTGCTTACATTAACACAACCAGAGGTTAAGTCGCTTTGGGTAAAAGCTAAATGTCAGTACACGGTGCCAGTTAAGGGGTTAAAAAAGCATCATCAAATTAGTTTAAATATGGTAAGTGCTAAAAAAAACTTGTAAATTGATGGATTTTCTAGTTTTGAAGGTGGTATTTGCAACAGATTCTAAAACATCTGAAGCGCTTTTTAATAATTCAGGTATGGATTTTATTTTATATTTGTTATATGTATGGACATTTATTTATGTTTAGACCACTTCTATTATTGATTGGTATCACGATGTTTCAACCACTATAACAAAAAGTGTTTATGAAAAAATGTGCCTAAACTAACGTTAACTTTAAAGAGAAAATGGGTGTTACAAAGACTTTAGGTCGCTGACTCGTGGCTCCAAGAGTTATTCAGGTGAGTGAAGGAGTGAGATGAAAGTACTAATCACCTCTTAGCTGTTGAAACCATAAAATTCTTAAAAGTTAAAGAAAAAAATAATACTAATAATTAACACATCTGAGATAAAGAGGTGGAGATCAATTATCAGAAGATGCAGTTTTTCACCATTTAAACAGACAACAGGAGCTCTTTCAATTGAGAAAGTGGGTGGCTCTTAAAAGAGCCTTTGTAGTAGCTGAAATCTCAGATCCCGCTTTACTTCGAGCTGGTATATTTGGTGACGGCCTTTGTGCCCTCAGACACGGCGTGTTTGGCCAGCTCTCCGGGCAGCAGCAGACGCACGGCGGTCTGGATCTCTCTGGAAGTGATGGTGGAGCGCTTGTTGTAGTGCGCGAGGCGAGACGACTCACCGGCGATGCGCTCGAAGATGTCGTTGACGAAGGAGTTCATGATGCCCATCGCCTTGGAGGAGATGCCGGTGTCAGGATGAACCTGCTTCAGCACTTTGTAGACATAGATGGCGTAGCTCTCCTTCCTGGACTTTCTGCGCTTCTTTCCTCCCTTACCGGCGGTCTTGGTGACGGCCTTCTTGGATCCCTTCTTAGGAGCGGACTTTGCTGGTTCAGGCATGATGATGCGTGATCAGAAAAATGACGAATCAATGTAAACGACAGTGCGAAACGGAGGCATTTATTCCTTCCTTATGCAAATTTTCAAAGAGATTCGAGGTTCGCTGATTGCCTGTTTTCATAGGCCAAACCCATAAAATCGTATTTCATTGGATAACTCAAAGAATCACGAGAGGAACAAGTGCCAATCACGAGCGGCTTAAAGATAGACCCTCCTACCGCCAAATGTTTGAGTGACACCCCACAGGACACAGTTCCTTTGTTCATTTCCCGCTATTTATTTTCGTTTAAATACAATTTTGATGAAAAAGACAAAAATATTATGCATGATCGTGTAATCTGAAAACTCCTTTTTGAAGGGAAGTAATTTTTTTTTTTTTTTTTACCAGGAATAGTCCCATTGAGTTACAGTAACTCTTCTTCCAGGGAGTCCTGGCCAAAATAGGCGGCCAAAAAGTTGCAAAGAAAAAACATAAAATAAAAAATAAATAAAAAACAGGACAAAAAATTACATACTACACAACAAATCTCTATACATAGACTATACTTGTAGACATTTTGTTTAACTTAAGTAAATACAAACATAATTTAAAGGGTACCTAGTTAAAAACAATTACACCGTTCAGTCAAAGTTGACTTTAAAAGGTTTTTAAAAATCTGAATAGATGGAAGTGATTCTAAATTTAAGGTGTTTTGGAGTTCATATATAAATAGTCTCTGGTTCATTCCAGACATTTGGTGCATATGATGAAAAAGCTTTTTTACCAAATTCTGTTTTTGTTGATGGAATAATTAATAATATTTTTTTTGACGACCTTGTTCTGTAAATATTGTTTTGGTAAGTAAGTAAATTTGAAATGTAAATTGGTAATTTACCCATTAGTGCTTTGCCAATAAAAATCAATAGATGAAATTTTCTTCTGAGAGAGAGGGAGGGCCATTGTACAGTTTCATACAGAGTGCAATGGTGAGTCCTAGCTGTTGCATCTGTAATGAAACGTAAGGCAGAGTGATATAATACATCTAGTTTTTTTAATAAAAATGAGGTAGAGTGCATATACATTAAATCACCATAATCCAAAACTGTTAAGAATGAACTCTGCACCAACCTTTTCCTTGCTGAATAAGGAAAGCACCTCTTTAATCTAAAATAAAAACCTAACTTAGGTCTGAGTTTTCTTAAAAGGCTCTCAATATGGACCCCAAAAGACAATTTATCATCAATCCAAATACCTAGGTATTTGTAAGAAGTCACTCTCTCTATTGGAGTACCACTTTGTGTTAAAATAGTGAAATCCATAGGAGAATGTGAACGTGTAAAGACCATTAATTTAGTTTTTTTAGCATTTAATACCAACTTTAATCCTACCAAAGATAGCATAGCATAATAATAGCAACGATAAGATCCCTTTAAAAATAGCTTTCATACCAGAAAGTCTTTCAAAGCAACTTTACCGCTGACATTTCACTTTTATTTTCACCATATCTTTTGTATTCTTGTTTCTGTAAATCATTTTAAATTCCAATAGGTGGTGGATCTCCAGGAAATGTTCTTCAGAAAGAAAAGTTAACCGAATTCCAATTTTTGTGTGATTTAATGCAATTATACGGCGTTAAAATAGGCACCTTATATTCATTAGAGAAAAGTCAAAACTATTCTTGCAGAATTATCATTCTTCCGTGAATTATTCAGAATTGTATAGTTAACTTACAAGACCGGCATTAATCTTTAACACTGATGTGGCAAGACTCTTTATGTGTCAGAGTGTGTGGCTCTTAAAAGAGCCGTTGGGTTTGAGTAGTTTCTTCTGATTTTAGGCGTTTATCCCCCGAAGCCGTACAGGGTGCGTCCCTGTCTCTTCAGCGCGTAGACAACATCCATGGCGGTGACGGTCTTTCTCTTGGCGTGCTCGGTGTAGGTGACGGCATCGCGGATCACGTTCTCCAGAAACACCTTCAACACTCCGCGGGTCTCCTCGTAGATCAGCCCGGAGATGCGCTTGACCCCGCCGCGGCGAGCCAGACGACGGATAGCGGGTTTGGTGATACCCTGGATGTTATCGCGCAAAACTTTGCGGTGACGCTTAGCGCCTCCTTTCCCGAGTCCTTTACCGCCTTTGCCTCTTCCAGACATGTTTCACAGACAGCAGTCAAACGATGATTACAAATGTACAGCTCAGCGCTGCAAGGAGGCATTTTATATTTACTTACAGGACCTGATAGAAACCAGCGCCGCGTCACAAGACACAAAACGCCCCTCCCCTCAATATAGTTCCAGCACAAACCAAATGTGATGTAACCCAAACCATAATCTAACGAGGCCGGTCCGACTTCTTTCATGTTTTATAAGATTTATTTCATTTGATGAAGAGGATGTTATAATATCCTCATATAATATGCAGAGCTAATGGTGATGAAATGTGCTAGTCTAGAAGGACGGTATAGTATTTTTTTTATTAGACAATTCGGATATATTTGCAGAATATAAATGATTTCAGGCCTCAGTGGTTTAAACTGTATGTCTAAGTTACCTTTAGCTGAACTTGCACCTGTATGCCACTATTAGGGAGTAGCTGGAATAAAAACAAAAAGTTGGAAAAAAACAACCACTGCAGTCTTGTTTGGGAAGACTGTTTTAAGATGATAAACTGATAGCACAGCATTTAAGTAAAAAAAAATAAAAAAAACATAATTCTCTAGACATTAAAAGAAATAATCGCTTTTATTACATACAAAAAATTCATATTTCCTTAAGTCCAAGTATTTTAGGGTTATGATTATATTTAATTCTGATAGTAATGGTAACTGATAATTTAGAGAACGGTGGCCCAGAGTGTTAATGTAATGCATGAACGTAACTTTATACTCATATTGAGATAAACTGGAAATGATCTCGTTCAGTGCAGTTTTGGTGGCTCTTAAAAGAGCCGTTGTGTGTTGACGCAGACGCGGGTTTAAGCGCGCTCTCCGCGGATGCGGCGGGCCAGCTGAATATCTTTGGGCATAATGGTGACCCTCTTGGCGTGGATGGCGCACAAGTTGGTGTCCTCGAACAGACCGACCAAATAAGCCTCGCTGGACTCCTGCAGGGCCATAACAGCGGAGCTTTGGAAGCGCAAGTCCGTCTTGAAGTCCTGAGCGATTTCTCTCACCAGCCGCTGGAAGGGCAGTTTGCGGATCAGCAGCTCGGTGGACTTCTGATAGCGGCGGATCTCCCGCAGAGCCACGGTCCCGGGCCGGTAGCGGTGAGGCTTCTTGACGCCGCCGGTGGCCGGAGCGCTCTTACGGGCGGCTTTAGTAGCGAGCTGCTTCCTCGGGGCTTTACCACCGGTTGATTTACGAGCTGTCTGCTTGGTTCTTGCCATTGCTGCGGGCTTCTTCTCTTTGTCCTGCTAGTGCTGGAAATGCTGCTTTATCTTCATACACCCGCTTTTAAAGCATTGTACCGCCACGAGCTCATAGTGTCGCGAGGATCCAGACCTTGTGATTGGCTAATACGTGACGTCTGCGCATGAGTGCCAGCCAATGACTGCGCGTTTCCTCTTTTTCAAACAAGTGGAAGGTTTCCCGCTCGAGCTGCTTTGTTCTGTTGAATACTTCATATACACCACACAGTGTATATGACACCTCCCTGGTCTTTATACTCACAATGTTGTATTTATTTGTTCTGAAATACTCGCCTTAATTCACAGTGGTTGTGCAGATTTCGGATTAGAACAAAATCACATTACAGTCTGTATAAAAGCACTGCAGCGAGACACACTAGGGTGTCCATCCGTCCCGTAAAAAAGGGGATCAAAGACCCCGAGTAACATTGACCAATTTCTGTTACCATGAAGCCGAGATGTGTATATTGCTTTTTATTTTGGATAATTTATTAAAATATTCAATACATTATCAGAGCTTGGTAGACCAACTATATTTTAATATTAAGGGAAATGGGTTGGGTGACAAACACACATTAGGGGACCATCATGTGCTTATAACAAACACGCACACCTACGACTGTAACCGTCGATAATGCAGAGCAATCATATTTTATTGGTTTGATGGGTCATTTTCTCCTTCAACCAAACGCCTTTATGGTGTTTATAAATATTAACAAAGAAAATCACTCTCTATCAGATAAAATGGGTGGCTCTTAAAAGAGCCTTTTGGTTTAAACAAAACAAACTCGAGATTATTTAGATTTGGAGGGTTTCTCGGTCTTCTTGGGCAGCAGCACGGCCTGGATGTTGGGCAGCACGCCGCCCTGAGCGATTGTCACTCGGCCCAGAAGTTTGTTGAGCTCCTCGTCGTTACGCACCGCCAGCTGCAGGTGACGGGGGATGATGCGGGTCTTCTTGTTGTCCCGAGCGGCGTTTCCAGCCAGCTCCAGGATCTCAGCGGTCAGATACTCGAGCACCGCCGCCAGATAAACAGGAGCTCCGGCACCGACGCGCTCGCCATAGTTTCCTTTGCGCAGAAGCCTGTGAACACGGCCGACGGGGAACTGTAGGCCCGCCCTGGAGGAGCGAGTCTTAGCCTTCGCTCTGGCCTTACCACCGGTTTTGCCTCTTCCACTCATTATTTTTAAAATATTTACTTCAAACTTCACTGTCAAAATATAAGTGATTGAATGAAGTCTGTGTGCGTGTGCCTCCGGCTTTAAACCAGAGTGCCAGTCGCCGATTGGTTTAGAGTCTGGAAAGATTTAAACCAATCACTGAACTTCTCTCCCCATTCTAGCGGGAATTATTGTGCACTATTTGCACATGCATGCACTAGTATTTGTGAGTGTGAATAATAAGAAGTGGAAGAGGTGAAACCATTGAAATGTTTGTTATATAAAAATACAAAAATGGATATTGTACGCTGTTCCTACCAAAAGCGCTGCACCTTTCACACAGACACAGAACATACACACAATGTATATTCTGTGCACATTGACCATCTGATACTGTACAGTATTATGCTCCTATTTCAATATTGGAGTTTTATCACTGTCCATATTGTTGGATGTGGGGTTGTTTGTATTGTATTATCACAATTCCCCAGCATAGTGTTGTGTGTATATCCTGTCTGTACCGTGGTGTACAACATGCCATTTCTGATCACTGTCTGAACCCTCTTTTTATTTTTTTTGGCCATTTACAATACGTTTCTTATATATAAATAATGGTTTACTGAACGTTTTTTTTTTTTTTTTTCAAAACTGGGTGTTTTGAATTGTTTGTTTACAATGAATGAGTCTTGAGGTTAAAAGTCACATCTCTATTATCCGCTTTCGGAAATCATTAATTAACGAGTTTTGCTCTTATTCAGAGTTAGTGGGTGGCTCTTAAAAGAGCCGTTGAGGAACAAACAGTGAACTTTACTTCTTTTTGGGCGCTGCCTTTTTAGGCTTGGCGGCTTTAGGTTTTGCCACCTTAGGTTTAGCAGTCTTTGCCTTTTTGGGACTCTTGGCTGCTTTCTTAACGGCTGCTGGTTTCTTTGCCTTCTTGGGGCTCTTCGTGGCCTTCTTAGCGGCCGTGGCGGCGGGTTTCTTGGCCTTCTTGGGCGATTTCTTAGCGGCGGCTTTCTTGGGCGATTTCTTGGCGGCGGGCTTCTTTGCCGCAGAGCTCTTGGGCTTCTTGGCAGCAGCGGGTTTCTTGACCGCGGGCTTCTTCGCTTTAGGAGCCGATTTCTTCTTGGTCTCGGCTTGCTGCTTGTTGAGCTTGAATGAGCCCGAGGCGCCGGTCCCTTTGACCTGTACCAGGGCGCCTTTGGTCACCAGGCTCTTGATGGCGATCTTGACGCGGGAGTTGTTCTTCTCCACGTCGTAGCCGCCGGCAGCGAGCACTTTCTTCAGCGCGGCGAGGGACACGCCGCTCCTCTCCTTGGATGCGGACACAGCTTTGACGATGAGCTCGCCGACGCCTGGACCTGCTTTCTTGGCTTTCGCAGCGGACTTCTTCTTGGGCGCTTTTGCCGGGGCGGCAGCAGCGGGGGCGGGTGCGATTTCTGCCATTTCTCTCTGATCGGATCTGCAGTATTTCTAAAGCTGTCTCTGGTTTCAGCAATGACTAGCGCTCGCGCGGCGCTGCGCTCTTAAATAACACATGAGAGCCTTATAGACTCAACCTGCCCGCTCGGCGTCTGTGCGCGTCCACGAATCCCTAACGAGTGTGTTTTCTTCTCTTACATCTGAGGCAAAACTGGAACGGTAAAATAGTTTAGCACAGTCAAAACAAAGTAAACACCAAGGAGAGGTTCTGAGCTTTCATTGGAGACTAATTTACGCAAATAGGAAATGTTTATTTTGCCTTCATCAGATCAAATCCAAGGCGAGCATCAGCCACGGGGGAAAGCCGCGTGTAAATTTGATGAATAGTTTAACTGGAAAAGTTGATGAAAGCCTGAACGCGTCTTGTTTATGTTCAGCAAACAGTCTGAAGAGACTTTCATGAAATCGGCAACAGTGAGGGGCGTCAGGAGGCTTTCATACAGATGTTGTTTTGGGCAGCTTGAAGCACACGATCATCTGGAGACTCCGAGTCTCATGTGACTCTCATGTTTGGCCAGATGTTCTGTCGATATAATAGTCATAACATTAATCACAATAATAAATATATAGCCTACGCCGGATCACACAAGTGTTAATGTTTTAACTTGTTAAACACGTTTCCATAAGCTGATGTAGGCTACATATCACGTAAATAAAATGTAAATCGTCACATTTGTTTCCCCTTATTCGTCATTCATATAATATCTCAGTTTTCGGCATGCGGATTGTGTAACTGTAAAAGCTCATCTGAACGACTTGTTTATTTACAGCAAGGCATAGCAAACTTTTTCTCAATTATTTCCCTCCTTGTTATATAGATTGTAGCCTACTTTTCTGGACATTGTTTGAAACTTTGTAGTGCTTCTTGCATGTCTTATGTCATTGCCTCCTTAAGATTGTATTCCTCATAAGTGTCTTTGGATAAAAGTGTCTGCTAAATGAATAAATATTCATAATAAAGCACGTCACACGTTGTAATTTTGATTTAACCAAATGCTTGTAAAACAGTCGTATTATTCACACTATGTTTGATATATTTGCACAGATGTTGGGGCTTTGGTCAGACTATAGCCTATTCAGCTCTAACCCTAAACAAACACACGAGTGCCGTATTTATAAAACTTCTCAGAAATGCTCAAGAATAGTCTTAAGCTTTGACTTAAGTGTCAAAAAATTCTAAGTAAAAAGTAGGACTTCTCTAAGAGTAGGACACCTTTATAAAGAAGCTAAAAGCAACTTTCAGTAAAGTCTTAGACTGATTTGTAAGTGCTGTCTGAAGTGGGGACTTAGGTGTTGCCAACTAAGGACTACAATGATGTCAACCCAAAATGGCCACCCTCACTGAATCAGCAAATAGTGAGCCTGCAAGGTTGAGGTCACTGCAGAATGACACCAATAATTTCATGTAATTATAATAAATTCATTTAATTAAGACACTGAAACTTTAATAAATAAATTTGTTTTAAAAAATTGCTTTGCATTGTGCAAATTTATCACAAATGTCTTGATGCTGTGGAATCCTTTTCTCTGTTTCCTCATTTACAGTTGGAGTGATGATGCAAACATGTGTTCCATCAATGGGTCCAACAACTCAGGGAAGCTTGCAATCCCCATAAAAGTGGCTTGATTTTACTGCAAGATTTAAAGATCAGTTGGAAAGTCAATGAACTGCCATACAGTGGCCAAAAGTGATGTCCGGCAAAGACATATTCACCCTTTGTTTAAATAGTATTAAAATGTGTTAAAGATTTTGTAAGCATATTGTGTAGTTGTGCTTGGAGTCCGTTGTTTATTTGTGATAACACAATGGAACCTGTCAAATTGAACAGACATCTTTTTTAGCCAGGCTGTCATACAAAGAATTTATGAACACATGAAAAAACAATAGAGGTCAATGAAATATTAATAACTGACTGTTGCAGTCAATGTAGGATGTTTTTCTCATGTGAGCTTTTTTTTTCTTTTTTTTTTTTTCTAAAACCTCTAGCTGTAGTTTGCCTTTTTGTCACTTAAAATTCAACAATATCATTGTTCTGCCTGCATTGACACCACAATATGACAACTGAACTGAGCTGAATGATGACATCATTGTTTTCTCCGGAGTGGCATAAATTAACTAATAGATAATAACTAATGATTTTTACAATGGAAATGAATCAACACTGAACTTACCTAAGCTGGACAATGACGCTACTTTCTTCTAGATCTGCTGTACAGCCGAAACAAACTTTGTTGCATTATTTTCCTGTTATCACTGTAAATCTGCTTTGAAACAATCTATATTGTAAAAAGCACTGTATAGCCTAAAGGTGACTTGAGTTGAAATAATTTTGTCAGATAAAATGCCTTCACCAAGTTAAGTCTTTTGATCTTCCCTCATATTTAAACATTTTAAAAATATATACTATAGCTATTATATTACCGTTGCATCAAATTACAAACAAAGAGTGTTTTCAACGTGGTTGAAAATCTTAATGAGTAAGTGCACGTTTACCCCGTCATTTTACAAGTGACATATATTATTCCACAGTAAAGGTTTTTTTTTTTTTTTTTTTTTTGATCAGGGACAAGGCACAAAAACCATTAATCTAAGAAAGAAGAGATGTCATGTGCCAGGTTATAGCAAAAATGCTAATTTCCGCCTGCAGTCCCTGGACAGGTTGATGATATACTTACAAAATTTAAAAAATATGTACAGAATTATAATACACAGAAGCATCACTTCACTCACATCATAACACTCTCTACTACAGGAATCTGTAACTTATCATTCACAGATTACATCATTCGTATCGCAGTCATTCAGTGCGTACAGGTTTGCTTTGTTAATAACCACTGTTTGGTCATTAAAATGAATTTACGTAATTAAAATTAATCTAAGCAAAGTATATGTGCATGGATGAATGTGTAAATACCTTTTTTAATGAGAATGGGCAAAATATCAGTATGATAATGGTGTTGTGATCCTGCTGTCAACATGCTCACTTTTGTTTTCTCCCCCCACAGATGTGAGAATGACAGTGACCAGATTCCTGTTTTAAAGAGAGCCATCTGGCTGGAATGAACCAGCTCTTGTTGCTCATTTTCTAGAAGGACTTAACCCCAGCCTTAAGGACGAGATTTATGCCCGTGAGATTCCAGGCCAGTTTGATCTGCTGGTTGAGTTGGCTATTCGCCTAGACAAGCGCTTCGAGATGCGCCGCCGCGCTCGGAGTTCGAGGTCTGAACGACCTGTAACCCCGCCTACTCTTTCCGTTGCTACTCGCGGTGAGTCAGATGCTGAGCCTATGCAGCTGGGGGGAATCCGCATTTCGACAACTGAACGTCAACGACGGATTGTTAATCGTCTTTGCCTTTATTGTGGTTCAAGTAATCACTTTGTGTCTTCCTGCTCGGTAAAAGCCAGAGCTCGTCAGTAATCAGGGGTGTACTGGCGAGCGCAACTACTTTCTTCCCCACATCCAAGGCCGGGAAACGCACCACCTTTCCGGTCACTCTCCACTGGTCATCCTTTTCGGCATCTTGTTCGGCCCTTGTAGACTCTGGTGCTGAGGCTAGTTTTATCGACGAGAGGTGGGCCCAAAGACATGGTATTCCTTTTTCTGATCTTAAAGACTCTATCTCTGTGCTCGCTCTGGACGGTAGCGTCATTTCTAAGGTTCGTCGCATCACTCAGCCGGTAAGTCTCACCATATCAGGAAACCTTCAACCCTCCTGCTGGCGCTGGATTTTTTTGTGAAAAAGAAGGACCGGTCCTTACGCCCCTGCATTGATTATCGAGGGTTGAATGACATCATAGTTAAGAACCGGTATCCCTTGCCTCTCATGTCTTCTGCCTTCGAGATTTTGCAAGGGGCGAAGGTTTTCACAAAACTAGATCTGCGTAATGCGTACCATTTGGTACGTATTAAAGAGGGAGATGAATGGAAGACCGCATTTAACACGCCCCTCGGGCACTTTGAATATCGGGTCCTTCCGTTCGGGCTGGTCAACGCCCCAGCCGTTTTTTCAGGCTCTGATTAATGATGTTCTGAGAGATATGCTTAACGTCTTCGTGTTTGTTTACCTCGACGACATACTTATCTTCTCGCCCTCTCTCCAGGTGCACGTCATGCACGTTCGTCGTGTCCTGCAGCGTCTCTTAGAGAACCGCCTCTTTGTGAAGGCTGAGAAATGCACTTTTCATTCTCAGTCCGTTACTTTTCTGGGATCTGTCGTTTCCGCCGATGGAATAAGTATGGATTCTTCTAAAGTCCAAGCCGTCACTGATTGGCCTGTGCCCGATTGCCGCATCACTCTTCAACGCTTCTTAGGCTTCGCTAATTTTTACAGACGGTTTATTCGGAACTTTAGTCAGGTAGCCGCTCCTCTTACTGCGCTTACCTCGGTCAAGTCCCGTTTTGCTTGGACCGAGGCGACCCAGGCTGCGTTTGACCGCTTGAAGACCTTATTTACCACCGCCCCCATCCTTATTAAACCGGAGGTCGAAAGACAATTCATCGTCGAGGTCGACGCTTCTGACGTGGGGGAAGGCGCGGTGCTTTCGCAGCGCTCGCCCATGGACAATAAGCTTCACCCGTGCGCGTTCTTTTCGCATCGTCTCTCGCCCACTGAACGCAATTACGACGTGGGTAACCGTGAGCTGTTGGCCATTCGGTTGGCGTTGGGAGAGTGGCGACATTGGCTGGAGGGGGCGTCGCATCTGTTCATAGTCTGGACAGATCATCGAAATCTTGAGTACATTCGGTCCGCTCAGCGGTCCCCAACCTTTTTTGCGCCACGGACCGGTTTAATATCAGACAATATTTTCACAGACCGGCCTTTAAGGTGCTCCAAAAAACGCGTAGAAAACGCTAGGCGTGAGGTTGCACTCCGGAGGCGTCTGTCGTTGCTAAGCAACCATCAGCTGCGCTCTCCGTTACAGCAAGGAAATTTCAGCAATGGATTTCCACCACCGAAAAACCCTTTCTGTAACTCTGTTACAAGATTTATTTACTAAGAAGAGTAAAAAAAAAACGCTGCAGTGTTTGGGTGCAAGACCGTGCAACCGATACTACAAAAACGCAAAAACCATGGGGAATTTCACCAGCTGATTCAGGAGCTCCGCCTGGACAATGGGAGGTTCAAAGCCTATTTCAGAGTGGACAAGGACCAGTTTGATTATATTTTACGAAAAGTTGGCCCAAGCATCAGTAAACGGAGCTTCTGCCGTGAAACTAACTTATCTCTCCTGCGCAATGGCTCTGTATTTGTCTGAGGTTAGACTATAACTGAAGTGGTCATAAAACACCAGAAATAGCAAACACATACACATTTATATATAGAATATAGAACAATTCTGTATAAACAATGATGGATTTAACAAGGAATCAGTTGTGAGCATTAATATTTTTAGTAAAAATATTTTTTACTAGTAACTAGTGCAGCAGTTTACAGTGTGGAAGATGATTGGTTGGTTCTTGTCATGTGACCTACAGTGCGCTTGCGGCATTCTGAAAAGTTGAGATGTTTTTATCTCGATGCGGCGCGGACGCGCTTGGATAAAACGGGCGCGTCGCTTCCATTATGAGCGCGCATACCGCGCGCCTACATTTGAAATAACAAACTTGAGCGCGCAAAAGACACGATATGTGAACAGGTAAATGTGTGAATAAATAAAACGGAAAAAATGTTATTTATTCATTCTGTGCGGCCCGGTACCAAATGACTCACGGACCGGTACCGGTCCGCGGCCCGGGGGTTGGGGACCCCTGCGCTAAGAGACTTAATGCCCGTCAGGCTCGTTGGGGACTTTTTTTCTGCCGTTTCGATTTCTCTATCTCCTATAGACCCGGCTCTAAGAACTTACAGCCTGATGCCCTGTCCCGCCTTTTCGACTCCTCAGAGAACGCCTCAACCAAGGAGAACATCCTTCCCCCTAGGTGTGTGGTTGGGGTTACTGTTTGGGGGGTTGAACAGGTGGTTAAACAGGCTCTGAGCCGTGCTGTCACTCCCTGATAATGTCCTAAACATTTACTATTGGTTCCTGTTTCCGTTCGTCCAGCGGTTCTTCGTTGGGGTCATTCGTCCAGAATAGCCGTTCACCCTGGTGTCAGGGGTACACTGGCCGTCATTCGTCAAAGGTTTTGGTGGCCTACTAGAGAACGTGATATCCGTCGTTTCGTGTCTTCGTGTCCTATCTGCGCCCAAACTAAGTTGGGTAACTCGCCACCTGCCGGGTTACTCCGACCCCTTTCGACTCCATCGCGCCCATGGTCACACATAGCCTTAGACTTTGTTACGGGTCTTCCTCCATCCATGGGGAACACCGTTGTTCTGACGGTAGTGGATCGGTTTTCTAAGGCCGTTCACTTCGTTCCACTTCCCAAATTACCTTCCGCCAAAGAGACGGCCCAGTCGGTGGTTAATCATGTCCTCAAGCTTCATGGACTTCCTACTGATGTTGTTTCAGATAGGGGGCCACAGTTTGCCTCTCAGTTTTGGAGAGTGTTCTGTCGACAGATTGGAGCCACTGCCAGTTTGTCGTCAGGATTCCACCCCCAGACTGACGGGCAGGCTGAACGATCTAATCAGATTTTGGGTAGAATGCTCCGCAGCCTTGCGTTCCAAAACCCTTCGTCCTGGTGCGAACAGTTGCCATGGGCGGAGTATGCACACAATTCTATTCCGTCATCCGCCACTGGACTTTCCCCGTTTAATTGTTGCCTCGGCTACCAACCTCCGCTTTTCCCCGCACAGGAACTCGAGGTTTCCGTTCCGTCTGTTGAGGCGTTTATTCAGAGGTGCCGTCGCACCTGGAGGAGGGTGAGAACTGCTCTTTGTCGTACTAAGGCACGCACCCGCTTAGCCGCTAACCGCCGTCGCGTAAAAGCCCCCAGGTACGTTTGTGGACAGCGAGTCTGGCTGTCCACTCTTAACCTACCTCTACAGTCCAGCTCTCGTAAGCTCTCGCCTTGGTTTGTTGGACCTTTTTCCATTACTAAGGTTCTTAACCCTGTTACTGTCAGACTAAAGCTTCCTCTTAAGCTCCGTCGCATCCATCCCGTGTTTCATGTGTCGTGCATCAAACCCGTTATTCGGATACCTACCCGTCCTGTTCCTCCTCCTGCTCTTGTCGAGGGTTCTCCTATTTATACCGTTCGCAGACTCCTTGATGTTCGCCCTCGAGGTCGTGGTTTTCAATATCTGGTCGATTGGGAGGGATATGGTCCTGAGGAGAGAAGCTGGATTCCCTCCCGGGACGTTCTGGACCGCTCGCTCATCGAGGACTTCCACCGCACTCACCAGGCTTCACCTTTGGGAGCGCCTGGGGGCGCTCATTGAAGGAGGGGTACTGTCATGAATCAGTTTCTTTCCTCTCTATTCCCGTAGTATTACACAAGCACACACGCCCAGCTGTTCATCATTATCTCAGCCTTCGCGCTGCGCACACACTTAGTTGCTCCCATTCATGGTTTTCCCATCTCTTGTCTCGCAGCTGTTTCCCATAGCAATTAACACTTACACTGATCCTGTCTCACCTGTGCTCGCTTCCTCTCTAATTTACTCGGCTACTTCTAGTCACTGTTTTCTCTGCTTCCTTGTCAGTTTATTGTTGCACGTTGAGCTTACGCTTTGTCTCTTCGTTTACAAGTCTACCAATATATTCTCTCACGAGAGATACAGCACCCTGTCCTGTCCTGTCCTGTCGAGGTGTATGTGATTTGTTTGGAGATTCATCACTGTTCTCTACCCAGTTCACCTGCTGTCTGAGGATCAACAGCTTACCTGGCATCTGTGAGTTTCCTTCATTGGGCACGGGAAGATTTCTCAGTTGCTGCTCGTCACCTTGCCGACGCTGATTCTACTATTGACTGGGACAGCATTATTGTTTCGTTTTCATCAGATCTGCGTCCATTGACGGCAGTCTCCTTATTTCCAGTTTCAAAGAAATAAACTCTGTTATTGCATTACCTCTGCTTTTGGGTCTTCTGTACGAACTGTGACAAAAAATCTGCCTTCAATTACACACCATCTTTTTTTATTTGAATTTATAGAGTAAACTGTACACTATTTTTGTAAATAAACTACATAAAAAAAAGTTTTTATGCTTTTATGAAACAAGAAAATCAAAGCAGCATTATTATTGTAATACAAACTGGGCTGAAAACTATTGCAGCTTGTTCCAGCCACAGATAAAAAAAAAAAAAGGCAATTGCAACTTTTTATCTCAGAATTTATCTCAGATATAAACTCACAATTGCGAGAAAAAAAAAATTCAGAATTGTATGGAAGCCCATTCCGCCCACATGTCGAAATTTTGACATACCAAGCCAAAATTATGAGATTAAAAAGTCGAAATTATGACTTGCTGCTCATTGATCTGACGCGACCTGATAAAGGATGAATTGGGAACGCATTAGTGCAAGCTGGAAGACCTGCCAGGAGAGCAATTACAATACTCCAATCTGGATAGAACAATTGCTTGGACAAGGAGTTGTGTAGCATAATCTGATAGGAAGGGCCTGATCCTCCTAATGTTGTATAAGGCGAATCTGCAGGACCGAGCAGTTCTAGCAGTGTGGTCTGTAAAGCTCAATTGATCATCAATCACAACTCCAAGGTTCCTGGCTGACCTTGATGGAGTTATGGATGACGAACCTAGCTGAATTGAGAAGATGTGGTGTAGTGTTGGGTTGGCCGGAACCACAAGCAACTCTGTCTTCGCAAGGTTTAGTTGAAGGTGGTGGTCCTTCGTCCAGCCAGAAATGTCTGTCAGGCAGGCTGAGATGCGAGCAGCAACCGTCGGATCATCAGGCTGAGAATGAGAGGTAGAGTTGTGTGTCATCAGTGTAGCATTGATAGGAAAAGCCATGTTTCTGAATCACAGATCCTAGTGATGCAATGTAGATGGAGAAGATAATTGGTCCAAGCACTGAGCCCTGAGCCACCCCGGTATCTAGATGTTGTGTCTTAGACACCCCACCCCTCCACGACACCCTGAAGGACCTACCTGAGAGGTTGACTTGAACCATTGTAGTGCGGTTCCCGAGATGCCCTTCGTTTTTAGGATTGACAGGTGGATCTGGTGGTTAACTGTGTCAAAGGCAGCAGACATATCCAGCAGGATGAGAACTGAGGATTTGGAAGCTGCTCTTGCCAGTCTCAGAGCTTCAATTACCGAGAGCAGGGCAGTCTCAGTTAAGTGTCTGCTTTTGAAACCAGACTGGTTGTTGTCCAGGAGGTTGTTCTGTGTAAGAAAGGAAGAGATCTGGTTGAAATAATTCGTTCAAGTGTTTTCGTGACAAATGGAATAAGGGATACCAGTCTGTAATTTTCCAGATGTGCTAGATTTAGAGTGGGTTTCTTAAGCAGTGGGGTTACCCGAGCCTGCTTAAATGCTGTGGGAAAAGTAACAAGTAAAAGCGAAGTGGGGGCGGGCTTGCTCCCTATATAAGGCTATAAATATATAGACATTGCGTTTGCTAATGCGGAAATATATCCTGAATAGATATGCAATTTGCCCATGCCCACGAGGAAGCGATTTCTCTGGTGGAGTGTCCTCGAACCCCTATAGGAGTGCACGCACAAGCTCATTGATTGCATTGAAGGGTTCAAACAGGGGGTCCCGTGAGAGCGTCAAGCACAAGTGCCAAGTCCCAAGTGGGTAGGGTGAAAGGGCGAGGGGGGTTCAGCCGTCTTGCTCCCTTTAAGAATCGTACCACTATGTCATTTCTACCTACTGGCCAATTATCAATGTGCACGTGGAATGTTGTTATAGCGGCCACATACACTTTCACCAATTTGACCTGCACCAATTTGTGAAAACTCTCCATTTATGTGTGTAGATGTTAATGATTAATCGATTGTCTCTACAGCGTGTTTTGCCTGCAGTTGTGTACTTCCTCTGCCACGCTTTTGTGAATTGTGACAGCGGGCGAGGCGGACTGCACTCCGGAAACTACTGCATTGGCTGAAGGGCGGGAGAACAAACGCGCAAGAAAGGTGACGCAGACCCAGCTGAAGCTGAAACCGAAGCGCCAAGCGAATTATGGCCAGTATGAAAATACTTTGTAGAAAAAAAGCGTGGTTGTCCTCGAGGATAGATATCCAATTTGCAAAAAAATGTGGACGCAAAGTGGCTGCAAAAGGAGGATATAGGACACCATCCCTCCTGCAGATAAAGGTATGTCCCGATTTACGTGATGCAGAGGGAACCCCGGCATCCAGTCATGAAAATGAAATTTACATAACGCAGATGTCTCGTAAAACACGCAAAATAATGGATGGATGAATACATGGAAAGTAGAACTGTGCAATAAATCCAATCGCGACATGGTCTGTGAATATTTAAGCTAAGCACACAAATACTGCATGTAAATATTTGTTCTGCTGAGCTGCGCCGCTTTGTCTACTACATACTCAAGTACGCGTGACATTCAGAGTCTCACAAACAATTTGAGGATATGAATACATGAACATTTCCAGAGCTGCTCTGAGAGAACGCCTAATGAGCATTTTCATAATTTTATTTGAGATAAACCATTGTCAAATACACTTTGAAACACTTTTTTTTACACTTTTGGTCTTCACTACAACCCGTCAAAATAAAAGTTTGGTTTTACTAGGAGAAATTAGGACAGAAATATATTACTATTATACAATAGAACGTAGCCTACTTCTCTAAATAATAATAATTATAATAACAACAATAATAATACATTTTATTTAAACATTATTTAAAGGAATATATTTTTTGTCCATGGTTTAATTAGTAAATCTGTTTTTGCAGCGCTTCCCCAAAAAATAAAAGGACACAATTTTAAATTTACATTTGATTACAACAGTTCTTGATAATATATTTGGATTAAATCATAAAAAGAAACATTCATTTTCTGAATAAAATACATTTCATAGGACAATATTTTTCTTAAACATTTTAATAAATTATTAATGTTAAAAATAAGTTGTTAATCTAATTCATTATCAATTATCAAATTTAATTGATTAGACATGTTTTATTGAAATTCTTTTTATCGAAGCACGATAATTCGAAAATACTACAGGTTTTCTACTGATACAAAGCTTAATGCTAAATCCTGAAGTGACCCTTTAATTTAACTGTCATTTTAACTGATGATAATAATAATAATAGCTTACCCATAATTTAATAATACAGTTTATTTATTTAATAATTGATTAATACTGTAAACCGTGATATTTTCTGAGACGTTATCATACTGTGAAAATCTCATACCATTACACGGGAGAGTTCCCCACCCCCGCTGTTAAAAAAGTTACTCAGTAACTTTTACTCTGAGTAAATTTTAAATGAGCTACTTTTTACTTTTACTTGAGTAGATTTTTAGACCGGTACTTTTACTTGAACTTAAGTAAAATTTAATTGAAGTAGTAGTACTTTTACTTGAGTAGAATATTTTATTACTCTTTCCACCTCTGCTAATTGGGGAGAGGGGAGTTTAATACCCCACGTGCGTGAGAGTGAGAGGGGTGAGGGAGTAAGAGGAAGAAAATAGCTCTGATATTGCAGTGAGTTTTGTATTATTATTTTTTTTTACTTTATTGCACTGCATAGTGGGACAGTCAAAATACAAACACAACAATTGCCCCCCTGCCTATTGTGGGCGGCAAGGTCATGATGAACACACACAGCGGAGCGAGCAGACTTCTTCAATGGCTCGTCTTCAGAGCTGTGTACAGCTTCCCTGCTCTGGGAGGCAGCGTCAGGAACGTGGCTTTGTTTCCGGGCCTGCTGTCCCTGCCTCTGACTCTTCAAACCATGATGATGCTTCAGGCACGGCTGTCGTGGTCTCACCGTCGGTTCATGCTACCACCAAGCAGCAGCAGAATGGCCACTGAGGAGGAGCTAGAATGCGCAGGAGGGATCGCTCAGGCGCACTTTGGCAGGAAGTGGCTAATGGCCTTCAACTGTTTTTGCGTTTCGACAAAGCGCAAAACTCCATGAACTTTCCACCGCTCTGAAGAGACCTGAGGGGTTCACAGGTGTGTCCAGAAGGGCCGTCCTTTAACTTTTAACTCAGTCAGGGTGAGCCACAGGTGACGATCTAACACCACAAGATTTCCCATGTTGCGGCCGATCTCTAGAGTTGTCACTTTCGTCGCTCTGAGGGCCAGACCTGTGCCACGCCGGAGCTCTTTGAAAACTTCTGGGTCCGGCCCGCCCTCATCCAGAGACCTGAGCAGTTTGACCTGATAGACCTGGAGGATTGCCATCACATGCAGTACTGACGCTGCTTGGCCCACCGCTGAGAAAGCCTTGCCAGCGAAGTTTGCGGTGGTGTGAGGGGTGGTTTAGAGGGGAGCGTTGTTCTCCCTCTCCAGTTCGCTGTGGCTGCAGGGAGATGGGCAATGGCTGCTTCTCACATACACATGAGGGTGGATCCCAGATTGTGCATTCGACTCATTGGCGGTGCGTTCCAGGACTTTGATTTTTGATTTTCCTCGCTTCTTCGGGGTGTCCTTTCGGCTGCAGACCGACTGGGGGAACCACTCGTCCAGTCGGCTTCTGGTCGGCTAGGCAGAGGCGCCCACTCCAAACCGAGCTCATCAACTGCCTTGAACAGTTCAACTCCCGCATCAAGATCGCCTTCAAGAGCCTGGTGACTAAAGGCACCCTGGTGCAGGTCAAGAAGCCCAAGAGCGCAACAGCAAAGAATCACGCCGCCAAGAAATCACACAAGAAGGCAAAGAAACCCGCTGCCACAGCCGCTAAGAAGGCGACGAAGAGCCCCAAGAAGGCAAAGAAGCCAGCAGCCGTTAGGAAAGCAGCCAAAAGTGGTAAAAAAGCCATGGCAGCTAAACCTAAGGGAAAGCCTAAAGCTGCCATGCCTAAAAAGGCAGCTCCCAAAAAATAAAGTCCACTGTTTTTTCATTAACGGCTCTTTTAAGAGCCACCCACTAACTCTGAATAAAAAGCAAAACTCATGTATTGTAATGATTTCTGTTAATTTTGAAAGGAAACTTTTGACCACTTAAACTTCAACAATCTAAACACAAACTATAAAATATTTTTTGTCAAAAATAAGTGATCTTGAATCACTCAAGTTGAGTGATCTATTTCATACATATAAAAATATTTTACAAATGGCCAGAAAGCTTATAAGGATAAAGGCAGTGATCACAGTCCAAATAGGATAGAACACACAAACAGAACAGTGTTTGGAACAGTGTATGAACTGTTAGGAACAGTGTATAATATCCATATACTGTATATATTTAAATAGACTTCATGGTGTGAATATATACATGTTATAAAGTGTGCGTATCAAACCCTAGTAGCATGTTAATATTGAAGTGAATTATTTGAAAAGCTTGTTTAAATTGTTACTTCACCATTTTAGTTAAAAAAAAAAATGTTTTACACATATTAACTGTGTGCACAGAAATTTTTTTTTATTGTAATAATGTAAAAACGTTGTTGTAAAAAAGGTTGTAATAACTACATAAAAAAAAAAAAAAAATGAGCGGAGGAAGCAAAACCGGTGGTAAAGCCAGAGAGCGAAGGCTAAGACTCACTCCTCCAGGGTGGGACTGCAGTTCCCCGTCGGCCATGTCCACAGGCTTCTGCGCAAAGGAAACGTACTTGGTTACTAACGTAACCTCGGTTCCCTGAGAGTAAGGGTACGAGTACTGCGTAGCTAATACACAGTGGGGGAACTCCTTTTTCTTCGAAATATTGAAGCAATAATTTAAAACGCAGTGCAGCTGCACAGTGAAAGTCAAGTCAAGTCATCTTCATTTATATAGCGCTTTTAACAATGTAGATTGTTCCAAAGCTGCTTTACAGTGATAATAGGAAATTAAAGTAACAGAGATTGTTTTGGCTTTATGACAGCTCTAGAATAAAGTTATTTTTCAGCTAAAGTTAGTTTTAATTGAATCACATCTGTCGCAACGATCATTAGTTATTAACCTATGGGCCGCTAACACGACACCGCTTTAACAGAAAACTCTTAAATTCTCTCTACGCCAACTTTAAAACCGCAAACCTGTGAGAACGCTGATGGCGTGCACATGCGTATTAAGAGTTCATTCTATAGGTATACGCGTTTGAATAAATGTGCACAGGTATGTAGTCCTTCCCTAAAAAAGCCAACCCTCAACAAACTACTTGTTTGGCCTTAAAACCTCAGGGAACCAAGGTTACATTAGTAACTGAGTACGTTCCCTTTCGAGAATGGTCACTTCGTATTGCCTAGCTAATACGCAATGGGGACGCAATGTAAAATGCCGCACATTAGCAACTGGCTGAATTAATCGGAGCATAGGGAAAATAGGGAAAACACCCCGAGGCTCAACAGAACAAGCCATAATAAGTCTCCCAATATAATTACGCTAAGTCAGGTTCATGAATAAAACTGTGGCTCATAACCGTCCTAGAACTACTTGTGCTTGTGGACAGTAACATGCTAGATTATAAAATCTGACAAATGTGGACGGCGAGGACCAACCGGCCGCTGCACAAATATCTTGAATTGGTACACCACTGGACCACGGGCACGATGGGGCCATGCCTCTCGTGGAATGGGCTTTAGCGCCTTTGGGACAAACCTGGCACACAGAGGTGTATGCCAGCGAGATGGCGTCCACTATCCATTTGGATAGTCTCTTCTTTGTGACCGGAATCCCCTTGGTGCGGCCACCAAAGCAAACAAAGGGCTGTTCTGACTGCCTAAACGGCGCATATTTATAAAGTATATTTTTAGAGCCCTAACGGGACACAGCAGATTAGTGCCACCATCATTCTCCAAGGGTGGAAGTGCTAGCTGTCACAGTGTCTGGTTGTTGTTCCCTGGGTGTCCACTAGAGGCCTCTTCCCCTTACCGTCACCACCACATCAGGAACTGCATTTCCCATAATCCTCTGTACTCATTTCTGTTCATTGCACACAGCTGTTCCCACTCACATTGTTTGTATCTGCCTATTTATACCCTGTCTGTTTCATTCATTGTCATGGAATCCTTGTTTAATGTCACTTGCACTTCAGAGATCTTTTGCCTGTTTTGTTTCTTGTTTTGGACTGCCTTTGTATGATTTTGACCCTTTGCCTGGATGACTTACGAATACGGATTACCCTATTAAATTTGCACTTGGATCTATCTATTTGTGTGTGTGTCGAGACACTAGCAGAGTAATGACGGGGTTCAGAGCACCATAGGTACATAACCGTGCCTTGGCTTGAGAATGACTCTGGAGTCATTTATCCCAAATTCCAGGCAGGATGGGCTCACGGAGAGCGCCTGCAAATCTCCCACTCGCTTGACTGATGCCAAAGCCAGCAGCAGAGCAGTCTTCAGTGAAAGTGGTTTGAGGTCGACCGTCTGTAGCGGGTCCGTGGAAAGGTACCATGCCGGTATAGTGTGAGGCCTGGGGGGAATCAACCTCCTGGCTCCTTTGAGAAAACAAACGATAAGGCTGTTTCTCCCCAGCGACTGGCCAGCCACAGGAGCATGGTGAGCTGCCACGGCCGCCACATACACTTTGAGCGTGGATGGGGAGCGACCTGCATCCAAAAGCTCTTGTAAGAAAGAGAGCACCACTGACAGTTCACATGAGTCGGCCTCAAAGTCTCTGGCTGAGCACCAGCCAGCAAATACTGACCACTTCAAAGCACAGAGGCGTATTGTAGACGTGCTCTGGCCTCAGTGATGGTATTTAAGACCTTTTCTTGGAGGTCCCCGGATACCCGTTCAGGGGCCATACATGGAGGGCCCATAAGTCGGGGCGAGGGTGCCAGATCGTCCCGTTCGCCTGTGTGAGGAGGTCTTTGCTCATTGGCACTGGCCAGGAAACAGTGTCCATCATCCGTGCCAGCTCTGGAAACCATGCCTGAGTTTTCCAGAGGGGGGCTACTAGGAGGACTGAGTATTCGCTCTCCTTGATCCGTCTGATGACCTGAGGGATCATAAAGACCGGTGGGATACAGCGGGCGTCTTGGCCATTGTTAAAAAGGCCATTACTAGTAATATACCTTCTGACTTAAATCTTTTTCTTTTGCCGAGATTGATTGACGCACAGCCTACAGCATAGCAGCCAATCAGCTTTCGCTGATCTACGTGCATGCGAACATCCCGCCCACAGCGCTCAGTGTGAAGTTGAGAGTTGATTCTGTCGGAGCGCTAACGCTGACCTTTGCCGTTGTAAATAACATTTAGTTTGCATTGACGCACAACACCCATGAAATGAACAAAGTAAGTGTATTGTATTTGATCTCTAGCAATCATATGTGCAATCATAGACCTGTTTAATATTTAGTTTGCCGTTATAACGGGCATTAGCTTGTTGAAGTTAATTATAGGAATTATCACGTCTTTAGAATGATGTTGCGCTGTATATTGTCACGTTCACACTTAGGAAAAGGAGAACTCAAGTGCAAAACAAGGAAGGTTTATTTACAAAACAGAACAAACACAAATCAAAAACCCACGAGGGGGAAAACATAATAAATGAACATGAAACAAACACTGGGTCAAGAATACAGGGAACACCAACCAGGAACAGAGAAACATCTGACAATGACAATGAACCGACCAAGACTGCAAACATGAGGAGACTTATAAAGGGAACAAATCAAGAGGGAACAGGTGGAGAAACTCAAACACTAATCAGGTAACGAGCGGGAGGGATCAAACAATGACAGAGGCACATGGCCCAACATAACAACCACCCATGTGCAACACAAGACAGGACAGACATGTGACATAACCCCCTCCCTACGGAGCGGCTACCAGACGCTCCATGAGGCTAGGGCGGGGCAGGAAGGAAACATCAGGCGGAACGGGAGGGACAGACCAGGGCGGGACAGGGGGGACAGACCAGGGCGGGACAGGGGGGACAGACCAGGGCGGAATGGGACATCGACCGGCCAGGGCGAGACAGAGTTCATCAGGCGGCCAGGGCGGCGAAGAACCCTCGAGTGGCCAGGGCGGCGAAGAACCCTCGGGCGGCCATTGCGGTGAAGAACCCTCGGGCGGCCTGGGCGGATCAGACCTTTCAGGTGGCCAGGGCGGTGAAGACCTTTCAGGTGGCCAGGGCGGTGAAGACCTTTCAGGTGGCCAGGGCGGTGAAGACCCTTCGGGTGGCCAGGGCGGTGAAGACCCTTCGGGTGGCCAGGGCGGAGCAGACCCCTCGGGCGGCCAGGGCGGATCAGGCCTTTCAGGTGGCCAGGGCGGTGAAGACCCTTCGGGTGGCCAGGGCGGAGCAGACCCCTCGGGCGGCCAGGGCGGATCAGGCCTTTCAGGTGGCCAGGGCGGTGAAGACCTCGGTTCAGGCTCTGGGACAGGCACAGGCTCAGACTCTGGGATAGACACAGGCTCAGGCTCTGGGACCGACACTGGCTCCGGGTCAAGGACAGGCTCCGGGACAGGGACAGGGACAGACACTGGCTCAGGGACAGACATTAACACAGACACAGTCATAAGAACAGAAACAAATACAGAAACAAACATAGATTCCGGCTCAGGGACAGACTCCGGCTCAGGGGCAAACACAATCTCCGGGATCGACACAGGCTCAGGGACAGGGACAGACACTGGCTCAGGAACAGATACTAAAACAGAAACAGTCAACATAACAGAAACAAATACAGACACAAACATATCTTCCAGCTCAGGGCCGGACACAGGCTCTGAGACAGGCACCGGCTCAGGGACAGGCACCGGTTCAGGGAAAACCACCGGTTCAGGGACAGGTACCGGCTCAGGGACAGGTACCGGCTCAGGGACAGGCACCGGCTCAGGGACAGGCACCGGCTCAGGGACAGGCACCGGCTCAGGGACAGGCACCGGCTCAGGGACAACCACCGGTTCAGGGACAGGTACCGGCTCAGGGACAGGTACCGGCTCAGGGACAGGCACCGGCTCAGGGACAGGCACCGGCTCAGGGACATGAGCGGTCTCTCGCTGGGCAGAGGGGACGTGAGCAGTCCTTCGCTGGGCAGACGGGACGTGAGCAGTCTCTCGCTGGGCGGACGGGACGTGAGCAGTCTCTCGCCGGGCAGACGGGACGTGAGCAGTCTCTTGCCGGGCAGACGGGACGTGAGCAGTCTCTCGCCGGGCAGACGGGACGTGAGCAGTCTCTCGCTGGGCAGACGGGACGTGAGCAGTCTCTCGCTGGGCAGACGGGACGTGAGCAGTCTCTCGCTGGGCAGACGGGACGTGAGCAGTCTCTCGCTGGGCAGACGGGACGTGAGCAGTCTCTCGCTTGTCAGATGGATTTCCTCTCCTCCGTCCATGACGGTGAGAAGCCGGCTCTGAACTGCCCTCCACTGGTACAGGATCGTAAGGAGGCCAGGATGGAGAGTGATGTTGACCCTCCTCTCGACCACCTCCTCCTCCTTTACAACCTCCCCGGGTCCCACGAAAAATTACCTGGCGGGTCCCCCGAAAATCTCTCCTGTGACCTCCACGGGTCTCAGAAACCCTGGTCAAGCGCTTCGACTCCTCCCTTTGATGAGCCATCAAAGCGAACGCTTGGAAGATGTTCATTCCTCCGGATTCCTTACCGGGCCGAGTCCTTCGGTCCCCGCCGATAGGACGGAACTGGGTTGCTCCAAATGTGGAGATGACGTAGTCCGGGCAATCCAGATCATCGTCGTCCATATACATGTCATTCATGCTTCTTCAGAGAAAAAATAAATAAATAACTAAATAAAATCCTCCTTGCTGCTGAGTTCAAAAATGGTCGGTTCGTTCTGTCACGTTCACACTTAGGAAAAGGAGAACTCAAGTGCAAAACAAGGAAGGTTTATTTACAAAACAGAACAAACACAAATCAAAAACCCACGAGGGGGAAAACATAATAAATGAACATGAAACAAACACTGGGTCAAGAATACAGGGAACACCAACCAGGAACAGAGAAACATCTGACAATGACAACGAACCGACCAAGACTGCAAACATGAGGAGACTTATAAAGGGAACAAATCAAGAGGGAACAGGTGGAGAAACTCAAACACTAATCAGGTAACGAGCGGGAGGGATCAAACAATGACAGAGGCACATGGCCCAACATAACAACCACCCATGTGCAACACAAGACAGGACAGACATGTGACATATATAGGATGTTATATATCTGCTTAGTTGTTTATATTGATGTCATTTATGTATATTTCATCGATGTTTGGTGCATTTCAATTGTCAAAGACTGCGTTTGAGGTATTCTGAAGTTGTAAACAACTTAATGCGTGTGCGTGGAACAAGCCCAGACAGAGCACCGCTGACAAACTATGTGACGCAGATAAAACTGTTTAGATTTTAATTTAAATTATGACATAGCAAGTTTTTCTTTCTTTATTAATCTCATTTCTGTATTTTGTTCATACTCGTACATGATAATCATTGTTGAGCATGTTACTTAAAAAAAGTAATTAGTTATAGTTACTAGTTACTTCTCACAAATAGTAACTGAGTTAGTAACTGAGTTACATCATTATAAAAGTAACTAATTACCAAAGAAAGTAACTATTGCGTTACTTAAAAAAAAAAATCAAATAGGCCTATGTCAAATAATTTGGATGCCCCCAGTATTAAATATGTTAAATTAATGAAATGGACACTTAATAGTGTAGATTAGTGTTCAATGTTTTATAATAATAATTTATTCTATTTTAATGTTGCTGTGGGACAATGTGAGAGACGCCTATTAAATTCAATATATTATTCTAAATATTAGCATTACTATAGTAGAACAATAAAACATTATAGATGGTTTACTTAATATCGCACAGACCCCAACTGGCCAACAAATAAGTTTAAAAATAAATTATGCTTCTTAAGAAATGTACCAAAAATGAATAAATAATAATAAAAAATATGCATACTCTTTGTGCATATTAAAATGATAAAACTGTTACACAACTTCACAACTAGTAGATATACTGTAGCCTGAGTATTTTCTTCCTAACAAAAGTAAACAGTTTAACAAGTGCTCTCTTAATATAATACTGAACAATTTACCAAAAAAAAAATATATAATACTAAAATATAATATTTTGGGGGTTTATTTTTATAATAGCGAACGTCATCATCAGAGATTATTTAAGCCAAATTCTAGACATGTTTGCCGCACGTGTTTACAACCGGTCAAACAAAGATGTTTTCTGTGAATGTTCCCTGCAGGTTATTTTCGGGTTTATTTTATAACCTAAACAGAACGTTACCTGACGGTAATTTTTTAGATTTTACTTGTATAACCCTGTAAATTAATTAACGTTGCAGATATGTGTCATTTATTTATAAACAAACTATATAATGCTCGGAGTCGGACACCCTCGGTCTCTCTTGCGCAACTGTTGAGCGCGCTCTCGGACACATTCGGTCTCTCTCGCGCATTGAGCGCGCTCGCGCCAATCGCTTCGCTTTTGTCCACTCCGGCGCCTCATAAACACACACACACACACACACACCAGAGAAAAAAACTTTGCAGGTCCTATGGCGGAGAGAGAGCCTACTCGGTTGAAAGCCGCTTCAGTGAATTCAATTATAGTAACGGCACATTTTTTTTTGTCAGTAACGGTAACTGCGTTGTAACGGGGGAAACAGTAATTCGTTTGATTACTCGTTACTGAAAAAGATAACGCCGTTAGTAACGCCGTTTATTTATAACGCCGTTATTCCCATCACTGATGATAATAACATTAAATGTTTTAAAACCGATACATGATGTTTACACTTGCCTACATTTTCTGTTTTTATAGAAATACCACACCTACTTATACACCTTGATTAAGGACAACTGCTTTATTATCTGAGTTGATGTGCTGACGAATAAACGGGTTATTCCCAAATATCGGACATCTACTGACCAGTCTCTTACCAGACACCCTGTGGCGGGTTTCCAACTTAACTGGCAATTTAAATAAATGTGATTGAGCTGTCATCAGCCAACTCATTTCTTCAGCCATGGTTGGGCCAGCGCGTCCCTGCTCTTTGAAAAGAATGTTGCGCATTGACCGTTGTTCCTGGAGGCGAAGAGGTCGACCTCTGCCCTGCCGAACACACTCCATATCAGACAAACCGTCTGTGGGTTGAGAGACTACTCGCCTGGGGGATTGTTGTCTTGAGATAGCATGTCTGCACCCACATTTTGGACTCCTGGAACATGCACAGATCTCAGGGAGCACAGGTTGGCATGCGACCAAAGGAGGAGCTTTCTGGCCATGACATACAGGCTGCCTGATCTGAGGCCACCCTGGCAATTTATATAGGATACCACCTACATGTTGTCCGTGCGGACCAAGACGTGTTGTCCCCTGAGGTCTGGCAGAAAGGCATTCAGGGTTAACCAAACTGCTCTCATTTCCAGGCAGTTGATATGTAAGCTCTTCTCCGGGCTCAGCCAGAGGCCGGAGACAGGCTTGCCCTCATGCAGTGCTCCCCAACCTTGGTTGGAGGCTTCTGTGAAAATTACTTTTCTCCTGGAGGCCACACCCATAATTACACCCGACCGATACCAGTTCTGGGCTTTCCAAGGGACCAGAGCTTTCACACATCGCCATGCATGGGCTTGCACACGGTGCTTTAGCCAGTGCTGAAGGGGGCACATATGCAGTAACCCTAGTTGGAGTACTGATGATTCGGTAGCCATGAGACCAAGAAGCCTCTGAAACTTCCTGAGGGGTGCGCGTGCAATTACCCTGAAGGAGGCTATCAGCTGTTAGATAGAGAGAGCACGCTCCGGAGTGAGCTGCGCTTTCATCGTTACAGAGTCGATAACTGTGCCCAAAAAGATAACATTCTGGCTGGGTAACAGTTTTCTCTTGGAATAATTGATTCTGAGAATTCTGATAATTCATTCCAAATGGCTGAGTATCATGGATCTGTGTGTCAATAATTCGGTCCTCGACTGAGACATAACGAGCCAATCGTCGAGATAATTCAGCACGCGCACTCCCTGTTGCCTCAGCGGAGAAGGCGCTGCGTCCATGCACTTCGTAAATGTACGGGGTGCTAGGGACGGGCCGAATGGCAGGACCGTGTATTGATAACCCCGCCCCTCGAAGGCGAATCTCAAGAATGGCCTGTGGCTGGGCGTTATCTGAAGGTGAAAGTAAGTATCTTTCAGGTCCACCGTGAAAAACCAATGCCCGGGGTGAACTTGCGCGAGGATTTGTTTGGTAGTTATCATTCTGAATGGCTTTGTTCAGATGTCTTAGGTCTAAAATGGGGCGGGTGCCACCGTCTTTCTTTGGTACAAGTAAATAACGGCTGTAAAACCCTTACCGGCTAAGCGCGGGGGGGGGACCGGTTCGATCGCTCCTTTTTCTAGCAGGTTTTGCACTTTGGTATTGTGCACCATGTATTGTCTCCTAATACATGGGACCGGTTACCCGGGTGTTGTGTGTTTGAAACATACTCTTTTTGTGCATTATTTAGGTCGCTGTAAAAACAGCATTTGTTTGTAGGGGCGCGTGCAGTGCAACAGGCCCATTGACTACATTGTGAAAAACTCCAGCCGCCTGAGCTGAACAGGGAGCTGTGAGTTCTAGACGAGCACTTTTTGAGGCCGGTCCGGCTAGCGCGAGACTCAGACCCTCTCTCTTTCCTCCCGCAATTAGGAGGGCTTCTGCGGCTCAGGGTCCAACACAATGCGTGGTCGGGGGCCCTGGCGCCGGGGCGGCGGGTTGCGCTTAGCAGACCTTGAACGACTTCAGGTGTCAGCTGCAGGGCGGGGCTGGGAGACCCGAGGCGCTGGTTTCACTGGCTGTGAAGGCGGCGTGCTCTTTTGACGGCTCGAAGCAGACTGGAGCGTTTAGGCAGGAAGTGTCTCATAGCCTGAGAAGATTTCTGTGCCTCAGTAAACCTCTCGGAGAATCCTTTCACCGCCGGGCCAAAGAGAGCAGTGCTGTAGATAGGAGAGTCGAGGAACGCTGTTCTGTCTGCCTCCTTGATGTCAGTGAGGTTTAACCAGAGGTGGCGCTCGAGCACAACGAGGTTAGCCATGCCTCTACCGATGGCCTGGGCGACAGCCTTTGTAGCGCGTAGCGCTAGATCTGTGGCACTGCGCAGGTCACGGAATGTCTCAGGCTTCGGGCCAGACTCGTCCATTGACTGGAGAAGTTTTGCCTGATACTTTTGTAACACCGTCATGGTGTGTAGAGCCGAAGCAGCCTGACCGGAAGCGGAGAAAGCGCGTCCAGCGAGGGCTAAAGTGTTCCGGCAGGGCTTCGATGGGTGACCCCTCTCGATCTCCAGCAAGCAGCAGTGGGTGGACACAGGTGGGCGGCGACTGCTTCCTCGAGCGGCGACAATATCTCATAACCTTTCTCCGCTGCGCCGTCGACAGAGGAGAGCGTAGTGGAAGTGGAAGCGCTCATGCGAGCTGAGTATGGCGCGCGCCATGACTTTCGCAAGTTCGTTGTGAACTTCCGGGAAGAAGGGCGCTGGTTTGTGGCAGGGGGCCTGCTGGCGGCTGACCGATCGATCGAGACCGAGGTCTGCAACGGCCACATTGAAGATGCGCAGCATTTCAGTGTCCGAATTAGTCCTGGTCAGCTGCAGCGCTAGCACAGGACTGTGAGAGGGCGGGGTCAACCGAGCCCGGCCATTCCTCCTCAGACGCAGCAATGGAGAGGCTGTCACGTTCTTCATCCAATCCGTCGAAGAAGACGAGGCCTGTCGCATGAGGGGAGGGGTGCTGATCTGCCTGGGTGAACGGGACCGGAGAAGACTGTGAAGGAGAAAGCGAAGCACACAGGGACGCGGCCGGCGTGGGCTTGCTTAACTCCATGTGTTCTGGGCTGCACTTTGGCTGTGGCGCTTCTTTTTCCGTGGCTGAAGTAGCGCCGGGAAAGGAACAATAGGAAGAGCGGTGTCGCCATCTTGAAAGAGATCTAACCGCATCCGCAGCGTTGAGATGGGAAGGCTCTCGAATTGAGAACAGCCCGCGGCAGAGAGAGCGGCTTCAGCGTGGGTGGGTCCCAGGCACGTGGCGCACTCCGCGTGCCTGTCATCCTTGTGTAGACGAGCTCCGCACGAGGTGCATGAAGAACGAGGCATTTGAAACAACGCCTCGTGGAAATTTGCTCTTTCACAAAAACTGAGTGTCGCAGTGCGAACACAACAGTAGCAGTAAAACGAGCGTTGTCTCGCCGGATGGCCACAGGAGAGCAGCGACAGAAGAGGAGCAGCTTCTGGGTAAGTTGAAGGCGCTGTCCGCTGTTTTCAAAAGCTTGCTCTAGCTGATTCTGGCTTGGTTCGACGGTGAAAAGCTTCGGTGAGGACTCAGAGACGAGAAGTTTCGTCTGATATTTTGGCCGAAATGAGCGATATTTATAGGCTTAGGCCACGCCCATTTAGGCGCAGTCTGACGTACTCTGTGCCAAGTCAGTTGATTGGTCACGCGTTCAGAGGTGCTCGGCAATTGGATGTGCAGTTGCCGCAGCACAGTCAATGAGCGAGCTAGACGCCCTGCTGCGTTTCACTGTGCACAGTGTGCAGCTGCACTGCGTTTTAAATTATTGCTTCAGTATTTAGAGGAAAAGGAGTTTCCCCACTGCGTTTTAGCTACGCAATACGAATTGACCGTTCTCGAAAGGGAACTACGGCGAGCACGTCGGTGCCGGAGCTCCTGTTTATCTGGCGGCTGTGCTCGAGTATCTGACCGCTGAGATTCTGGAGCTGCTGTAAACGTGACTCGGGACAACAAGAAGACTTGTGGCCACAACAACCAAGTGAGTCTCTTGAATAGAAAGATACATGTACCATACACCACACAGTTGAGTAAAAATCAATGTCACTCAAGTTGTCTTCACTGTGATTTGTTCTGGTGATTGGTTTGTAATGATCTAAGCTAATCATATGACTGTTAGTTCTACTGTGTTAAGCACTTTTTGGGCAAGTATTCATACCTTGCAGTCACGTGACTACCATGGATACCTGGCAGGCAACAAACGCTGACAAAATGGCGCACAGTGGCCAGCCAGGGGAATTGCAGCCTTGCAAATTTCTAATACTACAATCAATTAACTATTTAGACCATATATGTCACCGAATGTTAAAATTAGATATCAAAAAAAGATTAACATACTCAGAACATGTGATCCATACACAGCACCCGCTGATGTTTTCATTGCTTTGAAGCTGGCAAAGTCTCTACCAGACTTGGAGTAACTGTAAGTAATAAGTAGACGCAGTACAACAGTAACGTGTCATTCATTCTCCATGTATTCATCTTCTCATCATATCAAATCAAAATCACGTACAGATCAACGCGTTCTCGCCACCTACTGGCGAACGTGTAACCACGTTTATGTTAAGATTACACGATTGACATAGTGCATCCAATCGCTCAACAACTATCTGGCATGTCGTTTACACCTCAAAACACCAACTTTTGTATATTAAAACTGGCGAACGTCCTGGCAAGATCCTTGATTAGTTTACTGGGTTTTGTTGCTAGAGAACGACGTTCTTGCCCGCCAGCCAGTACTTATGACGTCATGTGCAAAGTATGAATATATGGTCTTTAACCTGAGCATCCTTAGTCTGCATTTCTCTGTACATTTAATGTTAAAAATACTGTACCTATTACATAAAATATGTATATCACAATATATATATATATATATATATATATACAAATATACATGTACGACTTGGTTTATGCGTTCATAAATATATAATTTATATAAGTGCATGTATATGTAAATATGTTATATAATATGTGAATTATGTGTGGTTGTACACTATACAGTATATGCATTTACACACATACTGTAATGATCCAAAAAGTCCAAAAATAACTAGTTTGAATGAATTTTCATTTAAAAGCATTTCTTAGATTTACATTGTCTCGTGCATTCAAATAAATATTATTTAAAAAATTGTCCACACCATTACAGCACCAGACTTCCTTCCTTCCTTCCTTCTCCTATAGCATCCAAACAGAAAGGGTCAGAATCTAAAATTGTGCTCTACTAAATGTTTGAGAGGTCTGTTCATGGGTTAAGAGCTTAACATGTTTTGAACCTTAGCAGTTGCCTGCACTTGTTTTGGTTCTAGAAGAAAATAACATCATAGTCCAGCTTAAGTAAGTTCTGTGATGGTTCATTTTTGTTGTAAAAAGTTATTAATTTAGTTCATTTATATGTCTAGATGCAGTGTATGATTATGATTCAGGCAACATTACAGGTAAGAAGTCAGATTGGATCAGAACATTCAGAATATTATCCAGTTCCATGTGGTTGAAGATCGGAGTCACGCCGGTATGGAGGAAATCTAGTTGACACAATCTCTGCTGACTCTTCTGGGATGCGTTGTGGTCTTTAAAAGCTTGCACAAGTACTGGAGAAATAAACCATTTAGTGCTTTATAAGTAATCAGCAATATTTTAAAATGTATATGATGTTAAATAGGGAGCCAATGCATTGTTACAGAACCGGGCTAATATGGTCATACTTCCTGGTTCTAGTAAGAACTCTAGCTGCTGCGTTTTGGACCAACTGTAGTTTGTTTATTAAGCATGCAGGGCAACCACCCAGGAGAGTATTACAATAATCTAGCCTTGAGTCCCGCATGAAAAATGCGGAACAGTTATTGCATGTATTTTTGTCATGAATGCATTAACTAACTGTTCCGCATTTTTCTTTGAAAGCACATGTCGTAATTTAGAAATATTTTTTAAGATAGAAGAATGCGGTTTTACAGATGCTAAAAACAGGGCTTTCAAATGAAAGATTGGTATCAAAGAGCACATCCAGGTTCCTAACCGACAACGAAGACTTGACAGAGCAGCCATCAATTGTTAGACAGTATTCTAGGTTAGTATACGTGCAGACGTTTTTTGCCCAATAATAAGAAACTGTTTTTTTGGGGGTTTTTTTTAATTAAGAAGTAGGAAATTACTTGTCATCCACATTTTTATATCAGCTATGCATTCCGTTAATTTTGTGAATTGGTAAGTTTCGTCGGGCGCGAAGAAAATTAGAGCTGAGTATCATCGGCAGTGAAAACTAATGCCATACGTCCTAATGATATATCCCAAGGGTGGCATGTACAGGGTGAAAAGCAACGGTCCTAGTACTGGGCCTTGTGGTACTCCATACTTAACTTGTGATTGATATGACATCTCTTCATTTACTGCTACAGACTGATAACGATCAGATAAGTATGATTTAAACCATCCTAATGCAATTCCACTAATGCCGACATAATTTTCGAGTCTATTCAAAAGATTGTTGTGGTCGATGGTATAAAATGCAGCACTAAGATCCAGTGACACTAATGAGATACAACCACGATCGGATGATACGAGCAAATTATTTGTAACTCTAATGAGAGCAGTCTCAGTACTGTGATATGGTCTAAATCCTGACTGGAAATCCTTGCAGATTCCATTTCTTTCTAAAAAGGAACATAGTTGTGAAGATACTGACTTTTTTTTTTTAAGAAAAATGGTAGATCTGAGATCGGCCTGTAATTGACTAATTCTCTAGGATCAAGTTGCGTTTTTTTTAATTTAGAGGTTTAATAATAGCCAGCTTAAAAGTTTTTGGTACATATTGACAAATTATGTTTTATTAACAAAGTTTGGGAGGAGCACGTTCAGATAATTAACATGAGTGGAGAGCACTCAACGAAAAGAGGTGTATATTCAGCAGTCTCACCTCAATTCGTTGACATTTTAGCAGCATCCCTCCTCCACCCCTTCTCCACACTTCTAGTCCTAACCATTTACATACAGGGGGAGTACTCTGGGTTCGGGCCGAACTCTGAGCTCAGACCCCTCCCCCGGATAGCATGTCAAATACGCATTAAACTTTACTCCCTCTAATTTTATGTAAGTGTGAACTCGTGAAAGATGAATTAATGATATTATTGATTTAGATGATTTAACGAGGTTAGACAATTCTTCCTCTCCTATTGCAACAAATGAATGGAAGTTCCCTTTTAAGGAAACTCGCGCTGCGTCGTTTGACGCTAAGGGAACGCTTTGCGGGATGATGTATTGAAGCACTAGCCTGGCTCCGCCCTCCTACGCACTTCCGCTCAATTTCATTTTCCTTCAGTACTACATCTGGGATTGTGCTGTAGACTTTGGTTTTCTCCGATCAATTTTTTGTAGGGCCAATCAGGGGTGTCAATCAGAGATGTCGTTCTTGCCCACATGAAAGAGCTGGGGTTACGGCTAAACGCCAAGAAGAGTGTGCTTTCTCCACTACAGAGGACCACTTTTCTAGGTGTGGTTTGGGATTCTATGTTGATGCGGGCATGCCTGTCACCGGCACGCATAGAGTCCATCCTGTCAGCTGTGAAAAGAATAAAGCTAGGCCAGTTACTCACTGTCAAACTGTTTCAGAGACTGTTGGGTTTGATGGCAGCAGCGTCCAACGTGATTCCTTTTGGCCTGGTGTACATGAGACCCTTGCAGTGGTGGGTCAGGACCAAAGGGTTTTCCCCGAGGGGCAACCCCTTTCGCATGATCAGGGTTACGCGGCGATGCCTACGTGCCCTGGTTATGTGGAAGAAACCTTGGTACCTGTCCCAGGGCCCCGTATTGGGAGCTTCTTGTCGTCGCAGAATGCTAACGACAGATGCCTCCCTCATGGGCTGTGGAGCGATCCTGGAAGAACGCTCGGCTCAGGGTCTATGGGGGGACCATCATCTTCTTATAGCCCAGCGGTGGCCGGGCTGAGTATGGTTCCCAGATCTAGTGTCTCTCCTCAACGGGCCTCCTATGGATCTCCCCGTCAGGAGGGACCTTCTGTCCCAAGCAGAGGGCTCTATATTTCACCCTCGTTCCGAACTGTGGAACCTGTGGGCTTGGCCTCTGATGGGGCCCAGCTCATAGTGTCAGGTCTCTCAACCGAAGTTGTAGAGACCATTCTACAATCCATAGCTCCCTCCACGAGGAAACTTTATGCCTTGAAGTGGAAGGTTTTCACTTCATGGTGTAGTGACCGTCAGCTGGACCCAGTTAACTGCCCGGTTGGTACAGTGCTGGAGTTTCTGCAGGAGCGGTTCACTGCAGGTCTATCTCCGTCCACTTTAAAGGTTTATGTGGCGGCCATAGGTGCTTACCATATTCCTTTGGATGGAATGTCTGTGGGTAAAGACCCCTTGGTATCTCGTTTCCTCCGTGGCACCTTGAGACTGAGGCCTGGTGCACGCATGAGGGTTCCGACTTGGGACCTGGCGATTGTCCTTCAAGGCCTTTCCCAGGCTCCCTTTGAGCCTTTGGAAGAGGTTCCAGCCAGATTTCTGACATTGAAAACGCTGTTCCTCCTCACTATTTCATCTCTTAAGAGAATAGCATATCTTCAGGCTCTGTCGGTTGCTCCCTCGTGCTTGGAATTTGCACCCGGCATGGTTAAAGCGTTCCTTCATCCTAGGCCGGGTTATGTTGCCAAGGTCCCAACTAGTGTGGCTCGATCTATAGTGCTGCAGGCCTTCTGTCCTCCTCCCTTCCAGGATGCGGACCAGGAAAGGCACAATTTGCTGTGCCCGGTTAGGGCATTGGATGCTTATGTCCACAGAGCTGCCCTGTGGCGTAAATCCGAACAATTGTTTGTTTGTTTTGGACCCCGTAACTAGGGGTCACCAGCATCTAAGCAAAGAATGAGCAAGTGGGTGGTCGAGACTATCTCACTTGCTTATGAGTCGACCGGACAACCTTCACCTATGGCGGTGCGGTCTCACTCAACTAGGAGTATGGCGGCCTCTAAGGCCTTATTGTCAGGAGTACCTCTACAAGACGTCTGTGATGCGCAAGGCTGGTCCTCACCTCACACTTTCGTCAGGTTTTATTCTCTGGACTTGGACCCTACACCAGGGTCCCGAGTGCTCTCGTCCTAGTGCTGCTCGCCCTGATTTCACACTGGACAGGCACTTCTCGCTATGGTGGCGTTGGTATAGACGTTCCCTTAGTGTCAATCGATGCAGCGCGAGTTCCCTTGAAAGGGAACACCTTGGTTACGACTGTAACCTCGGTTCCCTGAAGAGGGAACGAGACGCTGCGTCACCTGCCATATCTCCTTTGTGCCTGTAAGCGACTTGTTCAGACCTTACGAAGCTGACGCGGCTTTGTTTTGCATAGTTATAATTTTCTCCCTAATATTATCAATCTTGCAAGTAAAAAAGTTCATAAAGTCATTACTGCTGTGCTGTTTGGAAACTTCAGAAATAGAAGCTTTATTTATTGTTAATTTAGCCACTGTATCAATTAAATACCTAGGGTTGTGTTTGTTTTCTTCTAAGAGAGACGAAAAATAAGCAAATCAAGCTGTTTTAAGGCCTCGTGTTCTCTTTCCACGAAATGCGAAAAACGGCTAATTTTGGTTTCTTCCAGCTACGCTCCATTTTTCTGGCTGCTCTCTTGAGGGCCTGAGCGTGCTTGTTGTAACACGGCATTGGACTATTTTCTTTAATCTTCTTTATGTGCAAAGGAGCAATTGTGTCACTCTAAAGTGCTGGAAAAGAGAGAGTCAATATTTCTGTTGCAATATCGAGTTCTTCTAAGCTATCTGGGATGCTGAGGAGATGAAACTGATCAGGAATATTATTTATAAAGCAATCTTTAGTGGCAGAAGTGATAGGTCTAACAAATTGTCTTGGCTAAATGTAATTTACATGAGACTAGATAATAATCTGAGATGTCATCGCTCTGCTGCAGTTTTTTCAACGATATCAACATCTATACCATATGATAGTATTAGATGTAAAGTATGATTACGACAATGAGTAGGTCCGGACAGGTGTTGTCTAACTCCAATTGAGTTTACAATGTCTTTAAATGCCAATCCCAATGCATCTTTTCCATTATCTACATGTATATTAAAATCACCAACAATTAGTACTTTATCTGCAGCCAATACTAATTCTGATAGAAAGTCGGCAAATACTTTGATAAAATCTTTATGGTGCCCTGGTGGCCTGTATACAGTAGCCAGCAGAATTATCAAACGTGATTTATCGTTTACACAATATATTTTTGTATTAAGCACCAACACTTCAAAAGAAGTATATTTAAAACTAGATTTCTTAGTGGTTTTGAAAATATTACTATAAATTACCGCAACACCTCCCCCTTTGCCTTTCGGACGAGGCTCATGTTTATAACTGTAATCTTGTGGGGTTGACTCATTTAAAGTAATGTAATCGTTTGGTTTTAGCCAGGTTTCTGTCAAACACAGCACATCTAGGTTAAAATCTGAAATCATATCATTAACTATGAGCGCTTTTAAGTGATCGAATATTCAGCAACCCAAGCTTTAGCATTTGCTCATCTGTATTATATCTGTTTGTTTATTTGTTGAACATCAATTACATTTTTAACCTTAGATGGGTTGGGACGTTTTTTGGATTTCCAAATTCGGGGAACAGACACAGTCTCTATATGATGATATCTAGGTGAAAGAGGCTCTATGTGATGGGATTTATCTGACCTTCAGATTTCCAGGTCACGGGCTGGAGGAAGGAGGAGCGAGGAAACATGGAACCATCCATTTGAGTATTGAGAAGCACCCACAGTATAGTCCTGGAAGTTTTATGTATTTGTATTTTTTACCATTTGAGACAAAAGTCTCACCTAACCGACATTTCTTCCCCTCACCCCCCACTCGTTCTATCCCCAAAACTCACACAAGAATATATATGGTTTAATGTGAATGATTATCATCGAGTATTATACATGTTTAGTATCATTTGAAATGTCTCAGGGTGACTGGTACAAATGTCTCATTTCCAAATAAGTAAAACAAAAGGTAATAAGGTTTTTAAGAGTTTAGAGATAACATGCACACAAATGATGGTGGGATGGTTAAACCCTCCTGTTCTCAAAAGGTGTAACCTCTGAATGCAAATTACCATTGTTAGCACGTTTCCATGTGAAAGAAGTTTCTGTCTATATAAAGAAATGCAGCAAAGGGTTCGGGGCCTTCTGTCTCTCATGCTGAGAGCCGCCGGGACTCTCAGCTTCATGTATTTCCTAATGTCGGGTTTGTATCTCTTCTCTTTATTCCAGAGAATTTGATGTTATTGTATTGATTATATTTGAACTGATTATGAAATTGGCATGATACATTTACCTGCCATAATAAATTGCTACATTTGATTATTCTAATTGACTTTGACATTATTTTCATTCAAGAGTTTAAAAAGAATACTCAAACATTCGCTCACATTTAATGATGCACGGATATCATTAAAACCTTTTCATTTATGGAGTCAGATGAAATAACGAGAAAATACATATGAGAAATGTATTTGATTTAATCAAAATTACTTTGCCACGCAGAAAGACAGTAACACGCAGACCTTCCCTGCTGATCGGATGCCTCCATCGGGCCGATCGAGCCGGGCCTTACAATACGGTATGCATATTTTGAAATAAACTTAAAATGTATTGTTTTTAAATATATAAAATCAACATTTTTAAATTAGTTTCATATTTCTCTATGATTTTTTGTATGCTGTTTACTAGGGGGGTAACGATACCCTCATGTCACGATTCGATACAAATCACGATACTGAACTCACGATACGATATTATTGTGATAATCCAAGACATGATAAAAGGTTAAAACTATTTTTTACTGTTGATTAAAATGCTAAATTTGGTATTACATTGTGGGTGTAAATGAATATTATTGGACTTGTTGCTGGAAACCCAATGTACAGGACAATAATGACACCAGAATAAAAATATTCATGATTCTGAAACTGAAATGTATTGATTGTTGATTTATTCTGTTCATCCGTTTATGTTTTTTCATTGTGGCAAGTGTGTTGCCCTTATTTACACTATTTACAATGAAGTCTGTTTTTCTCCTGGTTAATTTTGATATTGGAGACATTAAATTGTCTTTAGGTGTGAATATGTGTATGCCTGTGTTCGCACTGTGATGGACTTGCCATCTGTCCGGGTATTTCCCTCTTCTTGCCTGAGACACTGGCTGCAGTTTGGAGAATCGATGTATGGAATTCAGGATTCTAGAGTCACTTAGGGTATATGAGCTTCTCAGATGTGTAGTCAGCCTTTATACCTTATTCAGAGCAGCACCATGACAGGAATGAAAGTGAGGCTGTGGAGGATAGACGTATCAGCTGGATAGACGTATCACTCTTTTCCACAGCTCATGTTTTTTGGTCTGCAAAAATACCTGTCCAGGAAATGTGTGTTTTTTGCATTGTTCTGCTGATGAAACACTATTCAATTCTAGCAGTACAACCCACTGAAGAGATGAATGTCTATCCCACAGCCTCGCTTTCATTCCCATTAAAAATCAAAGATGGTGCTGCTCTGAATCAGGTCTAAAAGCTTCCAGCAATCAGGCTCTATTACATTAACTCCTTATGGATGCAAAGCTACCACATTTAAGATCATCCAAAGGGAAGGTATCTGGTTACAAAGCAGACCAATCAGTGCAGTACTGAAAAAAGTGGTTCAACTTAAGAAATCTTAATAAAGGGGATGAAGTACTTCCTCAATTTTCCAGTTTGTGCAACTGTTACAGTTTACCTGAGAAATGAACCCATTCCCTAGCCTGGTTAAAACCAGACCATTCTCAGTTGTAACTGAGTTATGGTCTGGCAAAGCGTCATAGACAAATCATTTCCAGAAGGGAACGGACCTGGTTTCCACCAACGGACGTCGCGGATAGACCTAAAACCAATCAGAGCGATGAAGGCGATGACGTATGCAGAGCGGCGGAGAATCTCCGAGTGTTGTTCTTTGCTCGGTTTTTAACAAAAAGGAAAAGTTCAAATCGCTTAAAACAGACGCGATAGCTGATTCGAACGAGTGATGTTCGACGGCGGCATCCATCTTTGTAATGTAAGCTACAAAATCTGCTTCAAAATCCCAGCGCTGTCGTCATCATGTAAAGCCCGCCCCAAAGTTTCTGATTGGTGCCTCGATTTCGACGGATTGGAAATGGGTTTGAATGAGCTCTTTGCCAGACTAATTTTCAGAGCAAATCTAAATTTGCCGGAAGTTGTCTGGGTTTTCCCAGGCTACCCATTCCCTGTAATATTGATAGAAATCTGCAAAAACATCCTGAAAAATGTACTGAATTAAGATGATTGACATCCTATTATTATATACCTAATAATTATATTTCTAAATGCCCCCTTTTTCTGTCTTTTCACACTCTTGTACACTGTGACTGACAGCATTTGAAAAGGATCCTTAAACTGGCAGGAAATTTTCTCCTTTCTGGCTTCCCACGAGGCCACAGTGCTCAGGTTGCGTAAATGCGCCACAGAGAACGATGGGTAGATGTTCAATGGATTATGTTCGCAAAAGCACAAGTTTTTAAGAAAACTCATTAAGAGAGAATACATGGAGAGGTTACACTTTCTGAATTTCTCAAAATAGTTCACAGAGGTCTAAAATCTCCCATCACGCATTTAATATTTAAAACCCCATAGAATCTGAGGTGTTCTTTGAATCCTGAAGATATTAGACATGCCCTAACATTTGTGCTTATTTCAGCTATTTACACCATAAGGGAAATGGTTCACTACACTGCATTCAGCCCAGATTATATTACAATAATAATGCTACTTTGATTTTCTGGTTTCATAAAAGCATTGTGAAAGACAGTGGTCATAAAAACTGCATTCAGCACATGGGGAAATATTGATCCGTTCCCAAAAGGTTCTATTAATATGAAATAAAAAGTCTCCTCACATTCTCACACATTTATGTAGTTTATTTACAACAATGGTGTACATCAATTACACACCCTCTTTTGTATTTGAATTTAAGGCACATTTTTGTGCACCCTCTTTTGTATTTGAATTTAAGGCACATTTTTGTGCACCCAGGTTTGAACACTCACAAATCGTTGTGCCATTCCTGGAAACAGTTCCTGTTCAACTGAAGACACAAATGAACGTCACATGCCTGGCATTTCCATGGCGTTTGTTGCTTCTTGCCACGCACCGCTTTGCAATGCACACATATGCGGCGACCAACAGTGGCAATATTTCTGACATTGGAGGTCAGCTCAGCTCCTGGAACCGGCACATGGTCATTACTGGTCTGTTCTGGATCTGCTTTCTCAGACACACCGCAGAGCTCTGCAACAAGCTCTTCCATAAAGGCCTTGTGTGTCATGTTGCCGTGTAGCTCCTTGTGCAATATGAAAGCATTGGTGGCAGCAACATCCAAGAACTGTAGAAAGACTTTTCTGTACCACTTCATGGTGTTGTGCTGTGCAGTGTAGTACTGCAACAGCTGGTCGGACGGGTCAACACCTGTCATGTGCTGGTTGTACGCGGACACAGGCGCAGGACATGGAAAAGACTTTGTCCTCCGTATATCTTGTGCTTTCACTTGTCGTTGCACACGGTCTCCTGTATAGGCAGCATGGATGGTGGAACAAACAGACACCTCTCGTTTGTCCATCCATTTCACACACACAAGAGGCCCATCCCGAATCCACCGGATGGATCCCCTGCTGGACTTTTTGGTCAGTGAATTAGATGCGCTCTGTGGGAAGTCCTTCCTATAGTCTCTGTAAGTCCCACAAGCACCAAACTTCATAGCAAACAAGTCTGTTAAGAGCTTTGGACTTGTATAGAAATCGTCCATGTACACATGGTACCCAGAGCCCAAAGCTTTCTTGTCCAGAAGAGACATCACAGCATCATAAGAAAGCCCACGGCCAGTGGGAAAGATGTTCTTGCCCGTGTACACAGAGAGGTCCACAGTATATCCATTCGACGAGTCCGCCAGGACAAAAAACTTGAAGCCCAGCTTTGCTGGCTCGGCTTTCATGAATCTTCTCATTCCTGCATTTGCTCTGCATGCCACCAGTCTTTCCTTCACAGCCTAATTTCTTCTGGGATGATAAAAGGTTTTGCACGCAAGACGGATAGTGTCCATGAGGGGTCTGACTCTGAAAAGCTGGTCGTGTTCAGCTGTTCCCCTCTTTTTGTCATTTTCCTTGTCTGCGTCTGGGTGACTTACGTGCAAATTCCATGAAATGGTGCGGTATCGGTCCCTAGACATGACTGTGGCGGGAAAAGGCACAGAGAAGAGACTGTCCTGTCGCCAGTAGTCAGCGATGGAGCTCATCTTCACAGAGGCCATGTAGAAAACGAGTCCAATGTAGCGGTAAAGCTCGCCAACACTGACATCTGTCCAACTGTATTTGCGACCCTTTGAAAGTGCCCTGGCAGCCTGAGCGTTTGTGTTGTGGCACAGATTGGACACGGCGCTCTCTGAGAAAAACAGTTTGAAAAGACTCATAGGAGAGTGCGAGTCAGACGCTTACTCCGTTGCTCCGGCGAATTACTTCATTAATCCTTGTTTTATTGCTTTACCAGGCATTTATAAGCAAGCACTTTTTATTTTTATATCATGTGAACTTATCCACGAAACTATTCCTTATAAAAAACAATTAGATTGCTTTGATATCGCTACTTATATCCAACCTTTCGATTCTCGGCTACTAGCCTTTAGCCCGCTAACATTTCACGCGTGGCCTCGGCCGTCTAATATTACATCCTTTCACTGAAAGGACACGAGTTATATTTGACATTGCAGTCCTAAATTAGTACTGATAGTTGTAGTATCACTGCTAATTTACAGCTCATTTGTTATAATGGCGAACATATCGGATGCGTGTCTAACTTTACCTCTGAGTGCAGGTGAGGACACTTTCGAGCTATTCTCGGTGAATCTGGAGCTGGAATCCGTGGAGAAACAGATCCGTGGTCTGCTGGAAAAGCAAGCCGAGCTGTTGGATCGGCGATCAGCACTTGAAGCAGCACGCGCCGATGCTCACAAGTTAGTGGTTAGTAACTCTTTAACTCCGAGTTCGTCTACTCCGTGTGTTTCTCTGTCCAGAAGGACGCGATCATCTCGGGCTTCATTTACTCCGGCACCGACACAACATAATGGACCATGGATCACGCAGCGGAAGACGCGAGCCAGGACCAGAGCTACTCCTCCGCCCCTCCCGGTCTTCGAGATCTCCACTCGGAACCGCTTCTCCCCTCTTCGCGAGTCGAAACGCGACGACGCCGTGATCATCGGCACGTCCATGGTCCGTCATGTCCGCGCTACCTCAGGTAAAGGTAAGGTGCGCTCTCACTGCTTTCCTGGTGCTCGTGTTCTTGATATCGCTGCACAGGTTCCCGAAATCCTGACCGGGGACGAGCGCGTCGGAGCTGTGGTGCTGCATGCGGGAGGGAGCGACGTCAGGCTGCGGCAGACGGAGGTTCTGAAGAAGGACTACATGAGCCTGATCGAGACCGTACGCAACACAGCGCCTGAGGCAACGATCATCGTGTCTGGACCGCTTCCCACGTACCGACTAGGACAAGAAAGGTTCAGTAGACTATTTGCACTAAATGAATGGTTAATGTCACTGTGTAATGAACAGAAACTGCTCTTTGTAAATAATTGGAATCTGTTTTGGGAGCGACCCAGGCTGTACCGTGCTGATGGCCTGCACCCCAGCAGAGCCGGAGCGGCTGTTCTGTCGGATAATATCTCCAAGACGTTACGCACCAGATGACTAATAAGTCAAAATCCAAATCACAGTCTTTGCTGTCCAAACTTAATTGATATACGTAGTGAAGAACATTATATAGAAACTGTGTCTATTCCTCGTTTAGTGAAGCCAAACAATAAATCTAGTGCAGGATCTAGCAAAAATCTTATTGTAATTAAACCAGAAAATCTAAATATCAGTGAACAAAAAGAATTTCTAAAGCTAGGTCTTCTAAACATTAGATCGCTCACACCTAAAGCGGTTATTGTAAATGAAATGGTCACAGATAATAATTTCGATATACTTTGCCTTACTGAAACCTGGCTTAAACCAAATGAGTATTTCGGTCTAAATGAGTCTACTCCGCCAAGATACTGTTATAAGCATGAGCCCCGTCTGACTGGTCGTGGCGGCGGTGTTGCAACAATCTATAAAGATATTCTTAATATTTCTCAGAAAACAGGTCACAGATTTAATTCGTTTGAAGTACTTATGCTAAATGTTACGCTCTTAGATGTAAGAAAGAAATCCATATTATCTCTAGCCTTGGCTACTGTATATAGACCTCCAGGGCCATATGCTGAATTTCTAAAAGAGTTTGCAGACTTTCTCTCGGATCTATTGGTCAATGTCGATAAAGCAATAATTGTTGGAGATTTTAACATACACGTAGACAACAAAAATGATGCCTTAGGGGCTGCGTTTACAGATTTATTAAATTCCTTTGGGGTCAAGCAAAACGTCCGTGGTCCCACTCATCGTCTAAATCATACACTAGACTTAATTATATCATATGGAACCGATCCAACCGATACAGATATTATACCGCAAAGTGATGATGTCACTGATCATTACATGGTAACGTGCATAATACGTACTGCTGAAATATGTCATGTTGCGCCACGTTATAGACCAGGCAGAACAATCCTTCCAACCACTATAGATAGATTCTCAAATAGCTTACCTGATCTATCTCAGCTGCTCAGTGAACCCAAACAAACAGATGAACTAGAGGAAATGACTAGCAGTTTGAGCACCATTTTCACTAGTACATTAGATATTGTTGCACTAATTAGATTAAAAAAGGTTAAAGAGAAAACTAAAGCACCATGGTACAACAGTGTTACGCATGATATCAAGAGAGAAACTCGTAACCTAGAGCGTAAATGGAAACAAACTAATTTAGAGGTCTTTAGAATCGCGTGGAAAGACAGTATGTCACGTTATAAAAAGGCTCTAAAAACAGCCAGGGCTGAGCACCTCCGCAAACTAATAGAAAATAACCAAAATAATCCAAGGTTCTTATTTAACACCGTGGCTAGACTAACAAATAAACAGACATCACCAGAGCAAAATATACCGTTACAGTTTAGTAGTAATGATTTTATGAATTATTTCAATGAGAAAATAGAAAGCATTCGAAACACAATTATAAATGTACAATCCTCTATGGTCTCTTATGATTCAGCCTCAATTATCGTCCCTCAAGAACAACTACACCGCTTTGCAACGATAGGACAGGAAGAGCTAAATAAACTTATTATTGCATCTAAACCAACAACATGCTCATTAGATCCAATACCCACTAAACTACTGAAAGAAGTGTTACCTGTAGTGGAAGAGCCTCTTCTTAATATTATTAACTCGTCTTTATTCTTAGGTCATGTTCCAAGAATATTCAAGTTGGCAGTAATAAAACCTCTCATTAAGAAACCGCAACTAGATCCAAATAACCTAGCAAATTACAGACCCATTTCAAATCTTCCATTTATGTCCAAAATACTAGAAAAAGTTGTATCCGCTCAACTGTGCTCTTTTTTGCAAGAAAATGATATCTATGAAAAATTCCAGTCAGGATTCAGACCGCATCATAGTACAGAAACTGCGCTAGTTAAAATTACAAATGATCTACTCTTAGCTTCTGACCAAGGCTGTATCTCAATACTAGTCCTACTTGATCTTAGCGCCGCGTTCGACACTATAGATCATAAAATACTCTTGGATCGACTACAAAACTACACTGGTGTTCAGGGACAGGCATTAAGCTGGTTTAGATCGTACTTATCTGACCGTTATCATTTTGTCTCTTTACACGGGGGAAAATCAAAGTTAACGTCAGTAGACTACGGAGTACCGCAAGGATCGGTGCTAGGCCCTCTGCTATTCTCAATATATATGCTGCCACTTGGTAATATTATAAGAAAACATGGAATTAATTTCCACTGTTATGCTGACGACACTCAATTATATATTTCATCACGACCAGATGAAAACATTACCTCATCTAAATTGACAGAATGTCTCAAAGATATAAAATGCTGGATGTCTCAAAGATATAAAATGCTGGATGACGCGTAATTTCCTGCTATTAAATTCAGATAAAACGGAGGTATTACTTATTGGTCCAAAAAACTACACACAAAACCTCTTACAATACGACTTTAATATAGAAGGATGCCCTGTTACTTTTTCCACTACAGTAAAAGACCTGGGTGTTATACTAGACCGCAACTTGTCTTTCGAAAATCATATTTCATCTGTTACAAGAACAGCCTTTTTCCACCTTAGAAACATTGCTAAATTACGTAACATGCTATCTGTTTCTGATGCAGAAAAGTTAGTTCATGCATTCATGACCTCGAGACTAGATTACTGTAATGCTTTATTAGCTGGTTGTCCTGCATCCTCAATAAACAAGCTACAGTTAGTGCAAAATGCAGCCGCTAGAGTTCTTACTAGATCAAGAAAATATGATCATATAACACCGATTTTATCATCTCTGCACTGGTTACCTATTAAGTTCCGTATCAATTACAAAGTACTACTACTGACCTATAAAGCCCTTAATGGTTTAGCTCCTATGTACTTAACGGACCTTCTTTCGCCCTACAATCCACCGCGTTCTCTAAGATCACTAAATTCAAGGCTTCTGGTCATTCCTAGGATATCGAAGTCCACGAAAGGAGGGAGGGCATTCTCGCATTTAGCTCCAAAACTCTGGAATAGCCTTCCCGATACGGTCCGATGCTCTGACTCGCTGACACAGTTTAAAACTAGACTAAAGACGTGTCTCTTTAGTCAAGCATTCACATAATGCTTACCTTTTAGTCCTCTGCTATGCCATACGGAACCGTTTGCCACTGAAACTGCTTAACGCACCAGTGGGGCTCGACAGCCTTATAGACAAACGGGTCGGTCCGTATGGTTGCGGTTGGGTTGCGGAGGGTTTGGGTTGCGGAGAGTTGTGAGATTATGGTTTTCTAACACCTACTCCCGTGTAATGGAAATCATTATGAACATCAGCTATGCTAATTATTTCCCATCTGCCTTTCTGCTGTTATCTCGGGACGCTTGTCCCGAGAAAAATGGCGTTCGTAGGCTCCAGTTTGGTATCCTGCCTCTCACGGGGATTTCGGATGCCTCAACGCCTGTGAAGAGACGACTCAACGCCTGCGAAGAGACGACTCAACGCCGGCGATATGTTATCCCCTAAATATTACATGATTAACTAAATGTATTTTTTCCAGGTACTCTCTGATATGCACTTACTGTAAAGCTTCTTTAAAACCCTATGATTGTTAGCCAGAGGAGAACTGGCCCCTGACTAGCCTGGGTTCTCCCAAGGTTTTTTTCTCCATCCAATCTGATGGAGTTTTGGTTCCTTGCCACTGTCGCCTTGCTTTTGGCTTGCTTAGTTGGGGATATTTAATATTCAACAATATTATTGAACTGTGTTGTACTACTTTCATGTTATCACTGTGAAGCTGCTTTGATGCAATCTGTATTGTGAAAAGCGCTATATAAATAAATGTGACTTGACTTGACTTGACTGCGGCCCAGGTTCCCGAGCTGGCAGGAATCTCAGAGACTTTGGAGCCACATCAACATCAGTCTCTTTTCTCCATGACAGAGTCTTGGCTCTCTTTAAAACAGGAATCTGGTCACTGTCATTCTCACATCTGTGGGGGGAGAAAACAAAAGTGAGCATGTTGACAACAGGATCCCAACACCATTATCAATTACTTATACTGATATTTTGCCCACTCATTAAAAAGCGATTACACATTACACATGCACATATACTTTGCTTAGATTAATTTTGATTACATATACTGTGGAATAATATGTCACTTGTAAAATGACGGGGTAAACGTGCACTTACTCATTAAGATTCTCAACCGCGTTGAAAACTGAACGATGCTTGTGTCCTGTGTGAGGTCCACGTGAAGGAACCACATTCCTAAGAAAAGAAAAACGAACAAGCACAAATATTAGTAAACATTTGTTAGCATGTTATCCAAGCTGGCAAACCAGTGCATGCATAAGTGATAGACCCTTTTCACATTTCCAGGTTTCTCAGAAGAGAAAATCATCCTAGTTGGGTTAAATTCTAAAGTGGTGAATGAGAGTTTACATTGAATATATATTTTGTTTTAATTTGCTCAAATAGCAATAGAAAAACTTCACAATAGTGTTTTCACAAATTTCAAAAAGAGTAAAAAGATAGAGAAAATTTGATAAAGCCAGTCAAGAAGAGTAAAAAATATGTTAATTTTAGTCACTCACACAGCCATTAGAAACACCCTAGGTTTTTTTATAATTTGATGCAACTGTTTACCAATTTTTACCAAGTATAGTTATAAATGTACATTTAAATATATATACACACAGAGAGAGAGAGCAGGATTTAAAATGCTGATCACCATTAAAACTAGTCATCACAGTCTGTGAAAAGGGTCCATTGATAATTAATGGATATACGGTCGCGCGCTTTATGGCTGTTGATGAGGCATCGACACTGTTAACACATTCAAAACATTTACACCTCAGCAGATGTTGGAGAACACAAGTTAAGCTCCGTTGCTAAGTATCTCTCTCTCTTCACATTAGAGTATAACATGTATACGCTTGTTTTGCAATGCATTTAGAATCCAGAACAAGACATCTCACTCAGAAAATTACAAACTGGCAGATTTCCGTCTGGCCATATTGGTTTGAAACAGCTAACTTATATGCGACTATAATAACTAAAAGAAGAATAAACGGCTTACTCTTCAGAAAATGTGTCCTGTGCTGGATGCACGCCTTCATCATCAACCTCTTCTTCATCTTCTGACTCTGACGAACAAGTGAATTCTTCCTCGCTGTCTACGATCATCCGAAGAGCTTCCTCGTGTGCGTGACGAGCCATCTTGAGGAAAAGTAAATAAAGCCAAACAAAAGTTTGCCGCCAGTTTTATCCTGTTGATCGGGAGTTTCCTACACAAACCCAACGGCTCTTTTAAGAGCCACACACAATTTGAAAAGGAGTATGTTTTAAGTTGTTTATTTTGTCAACTAATATTCAGACAGGGCTTCTACGCAGTATGGAATTGAAGAGTATTGGATTTGATTTTAGTATTTACGGAGCTTGTGTTTCAAGAGTATTGCTCCTATTTAGTTTTATACAATATAGAATTAAGAGTTTATAAGAACCTAAACAAGCAGGGTGTTCTCGTGGCACACGTTTAGTTACCAAGGCGCAGTCTTTCATAGCACTAAAAGCGACTCTGAACTTCGCTAAAATAATACTTACTCAAATGTCACTCAAACCAGCAACAGATCTAATCTACATCAGACTGTAATTTGATTTTTTTGGTGATTGTGAAACATTAAACCACATTTAAACTCTGATGTGTCAGATTAGTACTCTTTAGCAGCCCAATTCTGACCAATGAAAGCATAGAGAAGGGCAATCCAGCCCTCTGAAATGAGCTTTCAATAAATACCAAGTTAACCACTCTAGATTAATATTGTCGTTGTTGTTTTTTTTACTTGACTTGTTATAAGTGCATAAACGCTTGCATTCAGAGACTTCTTCAATTCAGTCAGTTGACCTTACAGCTGTTACTTTTTGCAAAATAAAAATAATCGTTTCTGTAGATTCCTTTTGATGACTCCAAACTGAGGTTGATATCCAAGGGTCTTGTTTAGTTCGTATATCATTGGGTAATGCTTGATATTTAATACAATTTCTCCAGAAATTCCGTTGCTGCTTTTAAAATGAGGCAAGTTGGTGAAACCTGGGGAAAAAACAAGCCACACCTTTACCAAAATGTGAACGGGAGAGTAAGGATAATGATCCTGAAACTTGTGGGGGAGGTCGTCTTCTTCTTCTTCTTCTCTTTCTATGGCGGTTGACAGCCAGCTTTTTGGTGAATTACCGCCACCATCTGGACTGGAGTGTGGCTCAATGGGTCAAACTACACTTTACATTCTTTTAATTAACCCAGTTGTCTTTAAAAAAGAAAACAAAATATGAAAACAAATTTCGCCAGATCCTCTTTGCATTATTTCATGTAAATTTAGTGTCATCTGGTTCTCACCAAGTTGTGATATCAATCGTTGTCTAGCTTGATGGTATTTAGGACAATTCATAATTACATGCTCTAGTCTCTTGACTATTGCAGTATTCACATATTCCATCCACATGCTTTTTCATTATAAATAAAGTTCTATCTAATCCTGTATGTCCTAGCCTCATTCTAGACCACACCACACCTTCTTCTCGCCTTTTTCTGTATGTATTCCTGTTCTTTCTTGTGGGGGAGGTCTTCTTCTTCATGTTTTAATGGCAATTAACTCTTTAGGATTATCGCCATCTACTGCACTGAATGACAAATTAGCATGGTTGATGAGTCTGACATTTAACCCGGGATTAATGCTCAAATACCATCCTCACACATATTATATTCTACACCTTATATGAATTTAATTAGTGCCCTGTATAGCTGTCTGTCCTGCCTTTTCCTAAAATATCCTCTTTCTTAATTCTATCCTCCCCTTTCTTAAAGTGATTAAATAATGTATCACGATATATTATATTTACTACATATAAAAGTCACATGATATATATTAGGTTATAACAAGACTTAGATTGGGGCACTTTGCATTGAATTATGGGCTGGCATTGAATAATGGTTGGAAAACATCCAGATGGCAGATCCATGTGTGGAGAAGTAGAAACTGTGCGCCATGCTCTAGTAGTTTATGTCATCGTACAGAAATAAATCTTATGTACTCAGAACTGTTGGAAGCTGGAACTTCAAGTTATTTATTAATCATTACTGTACTAAGGACTATGAGACAACATAAATTGTTATCAACTTTTTGCACCGGACTGGACTAAGGATATGATCTGTTAAATCTATTATTTCTTCAAATGAACTGAGGAGGGAGCCATTGTAGCGTAATATCAGAAAAAGAAGAAGAAGATCCACTGTAAGCCGAAGATTAACATTCCCGAACCAGTGAAATCTGTCCTCAAAGAAGGCGCTCACCAAGACGGCCGACCAAAGCGGGAAGAAACATCTAAAATCCAAAAATAAAGAGAATTACACCAAATTACAAAGTTGAAGGGGTTTTTCCTGTTCTCGTTTAGCCCTGGTCTGGCCACACCCACCGGCAGAGCGCGTCATTCACATGGTAATGACCTGAATGTGGGAAACGCCCCCGATCAACAGGATAAAACTGGCGCCAAACTTTTGGTTGGCTTTATACACAAGTTTATGAGCCGTTTCCGCTCTACATCCTAAACTCCTCCCGTCGATGCAACCCACTTCCGTTCTGGCGGTCTGGGTTTGTTTTGCTAGCTAGCTTCGACAAAGCGCTGATATCGCAGTGACATAACAATTACAACATGAAGAAAGGTGGTTCGGGAACGATGTGTGTGATAGTTGGTTGTAAACACTCGAGAAAGCACCTGAACGAGTGGTTAGATAGAGAGTTCTACGACCGCAAACCAGCTACGAAGAGGTCCATGCGCTCCATTGTTTACACACAAACACACTCACACAGTATCGCGCCCGCGCCTCTCTCTCACACACAGTTCGATCGCCTAATTATTATCATCATGGCTCACACACACACACACACTTTGCACTCTAGCTAAGAAGCCTATGATATAGTTCGGATCGTCAGGAGGACATTCACTGACAGCGCGTTCTCTTTTGTCTTGTCGCGCATGAGTGGTTAAAGCATTTGCGTGAATAAGAGAATGGTCATAACCCTAGCAAAAGGATGACAGAAAGAACAGATGTTGCGTTTGCATTAAATATTTTAACACGTTAAAGCTGGACAAAAATGAATCGGGAAAATATTTTTCTCACGGCCGCACGCCCGAGATCCGGCACGGTGGCGAAAAGTGATTGCATTATTTATTGCAATAAGTAGAGGCTTCAATCGTTTTGTTGTAAGTAGAATAGGCTACTGCATTTTAAGGGGTTAGTTTTGTAAGGGGTATACAGTCAAAGACCCAGAACCAGATATGAAGAATGAAGACCCGGAGTCAGAATTATAAAAAATTAAAGAAAAGTTTTACTGAAGATAGTTTGCATTTTCATCAGCAGAAGCCAGCTTCAAGACTCACACAGGAGTTCGTAGGCCGCCTCCCTTACAGTTACAAAGATCACAGCAGTTATACCATTTCCAAGGTCTAAGCTACGTCATTGCTTACAGGTTGAATGATTCTCATTGGCTAAGAAACATTAAAGCCTAAACAATTTAACACATGTGAGGAGATAGGGGTGCCTATCGCCATTAGTAAAGATAGTTGTCGTCCACTCATTGGATTTAGGCCTGTGGTGGCCTCGCAGGTTAGAGAAGGGCGCCGGGGTGTCTGGTCCGACCGTCCAGAACCTACATAGAATGTCATACGCACACACACACAAATAACAGACACTAGCAAATAACAGCTCCCATCAAGGCTGAAGAGAGTCTGAGCTCCTTATTATCAGTTAAGTATACCAAAACATACTGCTAAAACATTCACTCGTTTGGGAGAAAAACAGATCACTGGCATTTACTCCCAAGGAAGGAAATATACTGGAAAGAATACATTTTAATACAACAATTCAAGTTTGATAGTAACGCTCAATATAGCTTGACCATTATGTCCAGCGAAGAATCATATGTGCCCACGCTGCCTTTAGGACCCTCTAACCTTTCTACTGATCCCAGAGAAAGAGACAAACGGCCTTGTGGGTTCCGTGGCCTTCGTGTCCTGCGTGTACTAAGTGCAATCTCAAAGTAAGATTGGAATGCACCTAAAAGAAACTGGTTACTTGCATCCATGCATTTAAGAAAATATAATTTCACAAGCACAAGAATATAAAAATTATTATGTGATAATGAATATATTTGATTATTGATTTTTATAAAGGAAGTATATAACCATTCAAAATGATATATGATTATATATGTATTTGAAGAGGCAAGGGATTTTGACCAACCCTTCAGTCCCCCGTTTTAGACCAATGTGGGGTCCAATACCGCCACGTCTGGTCTAACCAGTGAGGTCACTACGGAAGGGAGGAGTGGTGACGCATGCTCCCCTGACGGGTCACACTTGTCTCTTCACCTCGTCACGGACATGCTGGATATTAAAAATTCCAGTCCCCATTAAGAGGCTCTCCCACCTTCCACTCACAACAGGACATCAATGTCATTCTTCCTCAGTTTATCAGTCAGGTTAAAATTTTTATAAAACACATAACTGATTACGAAACAAGTACATATTTTTTCTTTGGAAGCCAGGCTAAATAAGCAAGCACTATTGCTGTATTCCTAGCATGGGCTAGATCCACAGTCACTACTCAGATCCTAAATAAAGACATTGTCTATAATCATGAATACCAGAATATATGCACTAGTTTTTTTATTTTTTTATAAAATTATGATTTCCAAATCCTTTTATTATAAACAAAGTTGGATGGTTAATCCATTATTTTCACTACCCCTTTTATAGACCCTTTAGGTTCAAAACAGAATGGTTGTCTAACTAAAAATAAACAACAAACAATAAAATATTAATAATTAAGACCCATAATAATCGATGTAAGCCCTTTAAGTCTTTACTGAAATCATCCTTCAGTTTACGGTCACATAGCATGTACCATTTTAATTGTATAACATCTTATACCCTTTTTTGTTTGTTTCAAAAATAGAAATAAAATAAAACAAATTCACATCATCATTTCAGTCATTATTTTACCACTAAAATATAGGATCGTTCCCCATTCTGCTTAATAAAGCTTTTGTTTATTCCTTATCTTTATATCACTTGAATCCCTGTCAATCATACAATGTCTTATTGTTTTTATTTTGAAACTCACTTTTTCATACCATTTAAACTTAATTTGACTTCCATAAATCCTATCAGAAATTGTATTTTCATAACATACATTTTCTTCTACTATATTTCTTCCATCTTGCCCTAAATGCCAGTTCCTTCTGCATCCGAGTCTCTCACCACTGTCAGCCTAGTGACACTTAAAGTTCCCTCGTTAGGGGAATCATGGTATTTTATTAATTCTTCAATACTCTTGTTTTCTTATCATTAACTTCAACTTTATTTTTCATTATAACTACTTCTCACAGTATTTGTCTCAGTTCCACTTATCTTTACAGTTTTACAGAAACCAAAATATTATGTTACTCAGATCCCAGCCCACAGCCATATAGCTGCTTTCTCTTTTTACCTTTATTAAATTGTAGTTTTCTTAGACATCTAATGTCATACATACATTTAATCGATTGAGAAATAAAACCTTTTCTTTTTAGAAGTTATATTCACTCCTTCTTTGTTCGCCCTCCGGCCTTTCAATAAAAATGAGGGAACTCACTCTGGATAATTTGGATAGTGACTTAGCCAATGTGTCACTTTGTCTCTCTGCCGTCAAGTCTATATGTATATATCTTTTTTTTTTTTTCCTACGTTTATCCTTATGATCCCACCTAGTTGTCTATTTAAATTTAGACCCTCAGTTGAATTTAGACAAGAGTTTTACCCCAGAATGGACGGCAATCTTCTTTACAATTCCAATTTATATAAAATACTAATCCAGAGAGTAATTCAGTTCAATATCATAAATGACAAAAGCATTCATAATTACCAATAGCAGACAGAGCTGGAGAACCACTCCAATTAAAGCTCGTCCCATGTTCTGCATTGTCTTTTCATCAGATTGTCTTAGAATTATCAACCTTTTTTAAAGTTGGTCATTTCACTTAACCCATCTGTAATGATGAAACACTAATTCCAGAGGTTAATGACACAATATCCTCAAAATCAGGAAATAATAGTACCCCAAACTAATACATACAAGACATAAAGTGCTGTCACCATCATACGCACTCATACTAGACACACATATGTTAACTGTTCATTTTCAATGTTCATTTTTCTTTATATTATTGCTAAAAGATTTAAATTTTAAATAAGATTTTAAACTTCCCATTTTCCGGTAGCTTCTACCTAATTTTACATGGTCTCCCAACCAGTTTCAAAGCATGTCTTGTTCATTATTCATTAGAATTTAACAAGGTCAGCTGGGTTGTTTTGTTTCATTATCATTATTTTGCTTCAGCTTGCTCTAGCAGGCCGATAATGGAAAGACAGACACAGTTACCATCCCTTCCTCTGCTCAAGCAGTCTCTCTCACTATAAATAAATTTCTAAGACTGTAACTTATATAAAATGTAATATTAAATTCGTTACAATAATCTTTGACCATTCACCTTTGTTATCCAGACTTTTCTTAAATCAAAAGCTGTCTTCATCTTTAGCCACCACCATGTCTAACGACCTTCAGGAGTTAAAACTATGTCATAGACCTATTAGTTCAAAATCAACACTATGATTTTCCCTGCCCATAAGGCAAACCAGTACATAAAAAGTTTTGCTACTGTCTCCACAACAACTAATGGGAATCACTTCATGGCCTCAGCTGGCTCTTGAAAGCCCACTCCTGTTAGCCCTTTATCTATAATCTCCATCAGGGTGTTTTCCCCTGGTATATTTGCAGACGCTTGTCACAATAAAAAAAACAAGCCATACAACTAATGCGGTTTCTTCTGGCGAGTGGTATATATCGAGGAGCTTTGCTTTATTGGGGAGACATGCCGTGACTCGTCACCGCGTCATCTCCCCTTAACGCCATAAGGACGCTGCTGGCCTCACAGCTCCTGCTCAACCCTCATACCTGTCTCACATAACACACCTCCATTCAGGAGATGCCCAATGACTTTACGTGATCCACTCTGGCTTGGGTTGCCCCCTGTCAGGCCAATAGAAGGTCTTACCCGTCATAGAGATGGCCACTCGTGCCCACTGGTGACCGCTCTTTCCCATCACAGGCTGTTTGCTTCAACAGAACTCAGCTGTTTTCTAGAGCTTAGGAAAGGCACGTTCAAGAGTCACCAGAGCCATTCGGATTGCCTAATAGTGTTCACATAGGGAGACAGATTAATAACAACAGTATTTAATCACTTAAATCCATTAACCATCTTAAAAGCAGAAACCTAGCTGCTTAGATTTATACTCAGTGAATTTAGATCACAACCGTACATTCAGTGTACTTCATCTGTAGCCAGAGCCATCGGTCCTGAATGGTGGAGACTAAATCAGACAAAGAAGTTACTGGTCCTAAAATAAGCTAATCAAAATGTCATCTCTATCTGTATTATTATTTTAAATACTTCTTTAAAGTCATTCAGTTTTACTTTTAAAACAAATTGCTCTCTAAATGGTTTCTTTTACCATCTCTGTGTCTATGATTCTTCAACTGACACACTGTGCTTTACACATTATCACAGATAACAGCTTTTAGCTGACTCATTGAATGAGAGAGACTCTGAGACTCTATTGGATGGTACACTGCTCTCTTATATACTTCTAACATCAAACTTTTATCTATTATCTTTTAACTCTATCCCAGCTTAAGGCATCTTTGCCAGATATTACATACGGTTTCAAATAAACATATTATTTATATTTGTCTTTTGCCCACACATCAGGAAATTTAGGCATTACAAATTTCCACTCAGATTGAGTCTGTTGCACTGGCAGTTTCAGCCACAGCACACATCAGATTCAGATAAGCAAACTGTTTCATTACAGCCAATAACAAACTTATCTTTTGAAAACTAAACATCAGCTTCTAGTTCTTTCATGGTCAACTTTTCAAGCTGTTTGTTTAATCAGCATTTAGCAACTGTTAATTCAGTACGGCTTCTGCTTATTTGTTTTACATAAAAATAATTATTCTAGTTCTCAATAACGTTTCACATTTCTCAATCTCAATTTTAATTGTCAAGTTCTCAACCATAGTTTAATATTTGACTTAAGATTTCTCTTGGAGTTTATCAATCTCCAATTAGGATTCACACACTAAGTTGTGAGGCAAGCACTCTCTGCTTGTGATACTTTTGCAGTTATTGTAAATCATCTGTGAGATTAGTCTCTCTATATCATCTAAAACCTTTTTAAAAATTTTAATTGCAACACAATCATCCTTTAAGTTACTTTGATATATTTTGCAACTCACATTTGTTGGAGTCATTAATTTTACATCAACTTATAAAAATTACTATTATAGATCTTTTCTTCAAAAGGGTTCATGTGTCAGCCTCAACGGCTCCAACTTACTACACGCCCTTGAAGCAGTGTGTGTCCCATTCAGGAATGTAAACAGAGCCACTGATTAAGCAGTTCTCTGTATTCTTTTACAGTCCACCAGTGGCGGATTTAATCATAATAACCCAATCATAATCTTCATCATTATTATTGGCAGAACATTAATTTTCATAAGCTGCAAAATATTCTAAGTTGTTTTCACAAAGTGTCTGTTTAACTTTAGTCGCTTGTCGAGGGAAATTATCCCTGACCCAGAATTTCTTTCACTTGCTTCTTGTAATCATCGTAAGCAATACGAGGCTAAACATTTTAATTTTTCAGTTTCTTTGTTTGTTTGTAGCCAGTCATGTTGTTTAAATTTCCAATCAGAATCAAAATCCTGACTACCATTTACTTAATCATTTCTGCAAATTTATTTAAAGTGAGGGCTTTAGAGCACAGCTGCTTACAGCGTTTGCTTTTCCTGTCTCACTATTTGTTTCAGGACTCTTCAGGTTACTGATTAAGTTATTACATTTTTCTGCCATATCTTAATCATGGTTCATACTCACCTGAAGTTATTGCAGAAATGGAGGCGGCGATCTTTGAACAACACAGCTTGGCTTCTGCGTGATGAAACTGCAAAGTATACTCCAAAATCACAGTTACATATACTGGTCCATGCCAATTTGGGTCACAACTTTTTTAATTTTTCTCTCAGAATCGTTCCTGATGCATCCCTGGCAAACAACCCTGTTATTGTTAGTATCCCTAACTGCCTGATTCACTTCACTAAGTTCGGGGATCCCCTATCTGAGATGGAAGAGATTGAGCAGGTTTACGGTGCCACTGGACCTCTAGCCCAGGGACGTGCTCTGCTGGGGTGGTGCTACACCAGTAATGCCCAGCGGGGCCCCCACAGAGCACGCTTCGCTTGCGCTGTCTGCTGCCGTTACCCTTAACGACGCTCTCAGCGACTTCTTATACTGTCAGCAGTATAATTAACTTACTCCTTCACTCGCCTCATCGGAGTGAAGCTTCACTCGCCTCATCGGAGTGAAGCTCTCCCGCTCTCCTTCAAAATCTCCTCCAGTCAGACAGCCCTAACAATTAACAAAAGCTTACTACCTTGTTTGTTGATTTGCCAGGGGTGTCACCGAGAATAATTGCCAGCGCATCCTCCACCATAACTGTAAGGGGTATACAGTCAAAGACCCAGAACCAGATATGAAGAATGAAGACCCGGAGTCAGAATTATAAAAAATTAAAGAAAAGTTTTACTGAAGATAGTTTGCATTTTCATCAGCAGAAGTCAGCTTCAAGACTCACACAGGAGTTCGTAGACCGCCCCCCTTACAGTTACAAAGATCACAGCAGTTATACCATTTCCAAGGTCTAAGCTACGTCATTGCTTACAGGTTGAATGATTCTCATTGGCTAAGAAACATTAAAGCCTAAACAATTTAACACATGTGAGGAGATAGGGGTGCCTATCGCCATTAGTAAAGATAGTTGTCGTCCACTCATTGGATTTAGGCCTGTGGTGGCCTCGCAGGTTAGAGAAGGGCGCCGGGGTGTCTGGTCCGACCGTCCAGAACCTACATAGAATGTCATACGCACACACACACAAATAACAGACACTAGCAAATAACAGCTCCCATCAAGGCTGAAGAGAGTCTGAGCTCCTTATTATCAGTTAAGTATACCAAAACATACTGCTAAAACATTCACTCGTTTGGGAGAAAAACAGATCACTGGCATTTACTCCCAAGGAAGGAAATATACTGGAAAGAATACATTTTAATACAACAATTCAAGTTTGATAGTAACGCTCAATATAGCTTGACCATTATGTCCAGCGAAGAATCATATGTGCCCACGCTGCCTTTAGGACCCTCTAACCTTTCTACTGATCCCAGAGAAAGAGACAAACGGCCTTGTGGGTTCCGTGGCCTTCGTGTCCTGCGTGTACTAAGTGCAATCTCAAAGTAAGATTGGAATGCACCTAAAAGAAACTGGTTACTTGCATCCATGCATTTAAGAAAATATAATTTCACAAGCACAAGAATATAAAAATTATTATGTGATAATGAATATATTTGATTATTGATTTTTATAAAGGAAGTATATAACCATTCAAAATGATATATGATTATATATGTATTTGAAGAGGCAAGGGATTTTGACCAACCCTTCAGTTTCGACATTTAAAGGTATTTTAACCGGTAAAATGGTTGGTTGGTACACAGCAGGTAAAACAATGCAGAGTCATAAGGATAATTGCAAAAGAGATCATGTCTTTATTTATAGCTCAGCAGTAAGTCATGTTATAGGTTACAGTCCGTTTTCCAAATACAAACACGTATTCCATCCGCAACAACATGCTTCTTTTATTTCCTATAATCATGTAAATGTCTTCCCTGATTAAGCTATAAACTGCAAACACTTATTTAGCCACAATTGTTGTTATTATGTTAAAAGAAACATTAAAGTAACACACAGATACATTTGCTATTACCACGGACATAAACTGATAGTTATTTGCACGTTATGTCTGTTTTATCTAGCTGTGTATGACATGACACAACCGACTTTGTTGCTGTGCAGATATTGATATGCCTCGACGGCTTTCAGATTGTCCAATTGCTTTTCCATCTATTGCCATGGATTGCACGAAGTAGGAGCAAATCTCGCTGTACGTTATGCTGGGCCACGTCGTCATGTTAGTGTTCTGCACTGAATTCGGGTGGGGGATAGTAACGCCATCTCCAGTCGTGGAACCGTCGCTGTGTACACCGGCAGACGCTGTGTGCAAACCTCTTCCGGCGGAAATGAAGTGCATTTAAGTAGAGTTATGGCGGCGCCCATGATTTGGCGCGTAAACTTGTGTATTGACTTTTCCTCAAGATGGCTCGTCACGCACACGAGGAAGCTCTTCGGATGATCGTAGACAGCGAGGAAGAATTCACTTGTTCGTCAGAGTCAGAAGATGAAGAAGACGTTGATGATGAAGGCCTGCATCCAGCACAGGACACATTTTCTGAAGAGTAAGCCGTTTATTCTTCTTTTAGTTATTAGAGGCGCATATAAGTTAGCTGGTTCAAACCAATATGGCCAGACGGAAATCTGCCAGTTTGTAATTTTCTGAGTGAGATGTCTTGTTCTGGATTCTAAATGCATTGCAAAACAAGCGTATACATGTTATACTCTGTGAAGAGAGAGAGATACTTAGCAACGGAGCTTAACTTGTGTTCTCCAACACCTGCTGAGGTGTAAATGTTTTGAATGTGTTAACAGTGTCGATGCCTCATCAACAGCCATAAAGCGCGCGACCGTATATCCATTAATTATCAATGGACCCTTTTCACAGACTGTGATGACTAGTTTTAATGGTGATCAGCATTGTAAATCCTGCAAAGTGTGTGTGTGTATGTATGTGTGTATATATATATATATATATATATATATATATATATATATATATATATACATATAATGTTAGTGTTTACATTTACAACTATATACTGAGTATTATATTACCGTTGCATCAAATTACAAAAAAACTAGGGTGTTTCTAATACTGCTGTGTGAGTGACTGTGAAATTAACATCTTTCTCTCTTCTTGACTGCCTTTATCAAGTTCGCTCTATATATTTTTTTTACTCTTTTTATTACTCTTTTTGAATGTTCTGAAAACACTATTGTGAAGTTTTTCTGTTGCCATTTGAGCAAATTAAAACATATATATTTAATGTAAACTCTCATTCACCACTTTAGAATTTTACCCAACTAGGATGATTTTCTCTTCTGAGAAACCTGGAAATGTGAAAAGGGTCTATCACTTATGCATGCACTGGTTTGCCAGCTTGGATAACATGCTAACAAATGTTTACTAATATTTGTGCGTGTTCGTTTTTCTTTTCTTAGGAATGTGGTTCCTTCACGTGGACCTCACACAGGACGCCATCGTTCAGTTTTCAACGCGGTTGAGAATCTTAATGAGTAAGTGCACGTTTACCCCGTCATTTTACAAGTGACATATTATTCCACAGTATATGTAATCAAAATTAATCTAAGCAAAGTATGTGCCTGGATGAATGTGTAATCGCTTTTTAATGAGTGGGCAAAATATCAGTATAAGTAATTGATAATGGTGTTGTGATCCTGTTGTCAACATGCTCACTTTTGCTTTCTCCCCCCACAGATGTGAGAATGACAGTGACCAGATTCCTGTTTTAAAGAGAGCCAAGACTCTGTCATGGAGAAAAGAGACTGATGTCGATGTGGCTCCAAAGTCTCTGAGATTCCTGCCAGCTCGGGAACCTGGGCCGCAGTCGAATCTTGTTGACTCGCACTCTCCTATGAGTCTTTTCAAACTGTTTTTCTCAGAGAGCGCCGTGTCCAATCTGTGCCACAACACAAACGCTCAGGCTGCCAGGGCACTTTCAAAGGGTCGCAAATACAGTTGGACAGATGTCAGTGTTGGCGAGCTTTACCGCTACATTGGACTCGTTTTCTACATGGCCTCTGTGAAGATGAGCTCCATCGCTGACTACTGGCGGCAGGACAGTCTCTTCTCTGTGCCTTTTCCCACCACAGTCATGTCTAGGGACCGATACCGCACCATTTCATGGAATTTGCACGTAAGTCACCCAGACGCAGACAAGGAAAATGACAAAAAGAGGGGAACAGCTGAACATGACCAGCTTTTCAGAGTCAGACCCCTCATGGACACCATCCGTCTTGCGTGCAAAACCTTTTATCATCCCAGAAGAAATTTGGCTGTGAAGGAAAGACTGGTGGCATGCAGAGCAAATGCAGGAATGAGAAGATTCATGAAAGCCGAGCCAGCAAAGCTGGGCTTCAAGTTTTTTGTCCTGGCGGACTCGTCGAATGGATATACTGTGGACCTCTCTGTGTACACGGGCAAGAACATCTTTCCCACTGGCCGTGGGCTTTCTTATGATGCTGTGATGTCTCTTCTGGACAAGAAAGCTTTGGGCTCTGGGTACCATGTGTACATGGATGATTTCTATACAAGTCCAAAGCTCTTAACAGACTTGTTTGCTATGAAGTTTGGTGCTTGTGGGACTTACAGAGACTATAGGAAGGACTTCCCACGGAGCGCATCTAATTCACTGACCAAAAAGTCCAGCAGGGGATCCATCCGGTGGATTCGGGATGGGCCTCTTGTGTGTGTGAAATGGATGGACAAACGAGAGGTGTCTGTTTGTTCCACCATCCATGCTGCCTATACAGGAGACCGTGTGCAACGAAAAGTGAAAGCACAAGATATACGAAGGACAAAGTCTTTTCCATGTCCTGCGCCTGTGACCGCGTACAACCAGCACATGACAAGTGTTGACCCGTCCGACCAGCTGTTGCAGTACTACACTGCACAGCACAACACCATGAAGTGGTACAGAAAAGTCTTTCTACAGTTCTTGGATGTTGCTGCCACCAACGCTTTCATATTGCACAAGGAGCTACACGGCAACATGACACACAAGGCCTTTATGGAAGAGCTTGTTGCAGAGCTCTGCGGTGTGTCTGAGAAAGCAGATCCAGAACAGACCAGTAATGACCATGTGCCGGTTCCAGGAGCTGAGCTGACCTCCAATGTCAGAAATATTGCCACTGTTGGTCGCCGCATATGTGTGCATTGCAAAGCAGTGCGTGGCAAGAAGCAACAAACGCCATGGAAATGCCAGGCATGTGACGTTCATTTGTGTCTTCAGTTGAACAGGAACTGTTTCCAGGAATGGCACAACGATTTGTGAGAGTGTTCAAACCTGGGTGCACAAAAATGTGCCTCAAATTCAAAAGAGGGTGTGTAATTGGAGTATGTGTACTATTTTTGTAAATAAACTACATGGAGAAAAAAAGTCTCACATTCTCACACATTTATTTCATATTAATAGACCCTTTAGGGAACGGATTAGTATTCGCTCAGGTGCTGAATGCAGTTTTTATGACCACTGGCACTGTCTTTGATTTTCTGGTTTCATTAATGCTACTTTGTCTTTCACACTGCTTTTGTGAACCATTTTCCTTAAGGTGTAAATAGCTGAAATAAGCAAAAATATTAGAGCATGTCCAACATCTTCAGGATTTCAACACCTCAGATTCTATGGGGTTTTAAATATTAAATACTTGATGGGAGATTTTAGACCTCCGTGAACTATTTTGAAAAATTCTAAAATGGTAACCTCTCCATGTATTCTTTCAAGGAATTTCTTAACTGTCATTGCTTTTGCCAGCATAATCCATTGAACATCTACCCATCGTTCTCTGTGGCACATTTACTCTGAGCACTGTGGCCTCATGGGAAGGCAAAGAGGAGAAAATTCCCTGCCAGTTTAAGCATCCTGTTCAAATGCTGTCAGTCACCCAGTGTACAAGAGTGTGAAAAGAGAAATAGGGTTGATTTAGAAATATAATTATTAGCCTATATAATGATAGGAAGTCCCAATCGTCGTAATTCAGTGCATTTTTCAGGATTTTTTTGCAGCTTGCCATCTCCGCTCTGAAGAGACCTGAGGGGTTCACGGGTGTGTCCAGAAGGGCCGTCTTTTAACTTTTAACTCAGTCAGGGTGAGCCACAGGAGACGATCTAACACCACAAGATTTCCCATGTTGCGGCCGATCGCTTAGCTGTCACTTTCGTCGCTCTGAGGGCCAGACCTGTGCCACACCGGAGCTCTTTGAAAACTTCTGGGTCTGGCCCGCCCTCGTCCAGAGACCTGAGCAACTTGGCCTGATAGACAGCCAAAAGTGCTAAAAAAGCCATGGCATCTAAACCTAAGGGAAAGCCTAAAGCTGCCATGCCTATAAAGGCAGCTCCCAAAAAATAAAGTCCACTTTTTTTTCATCAACAGCTCTTTTAAGAGCCACCCACTAACTCTCAAAATTAACAGAAATCATTACAATACATGAGTTTTGCTTTTTATTCAAAGGAAACAGTTAATATTTTACTTTTGACCACTTAAACCTGTGCAATCTAAACAAAAACTATAAAATACTTTTTGTCAAAAATAAGTTACCTAGTCTTGAATCAATCAAGTTGTGTGATCTATTTTATACATAAAAATATATATTAAAAATGGCCAAAAAGCTTATGAGGGTTAAGGCAGTGATCACAGTCCAAATATGATACAACACACAAACAGAATATATACCCACAACATGCTGGAGAATTGTGACCAATACAAACAACACCACATCCAGCTATATGGGCGGTGATAAAATTGCAATGGAACATAATATATAACATAGTATCAGAAGGCCATTGTGCACAGAATACAGTATGAAATGTGTAGGAACAGTGTATAATATCCATATATATACATTTATTTCGACTTTATGGTGTGCATACATGTTAAAAAGTGTGCGTATCAAACCCTAGCAGCATGTTGATATTGAAGTGAATTATCTGAAAAGCTTGTTTAAATTGTTATTTAACCATTTTAGTTAAAAAAATTTTTTTTAACACAAATTAACTGTGTGCACAGAAAAAAACATTATTAAATTAATATTAATTCCCCTAACAACTGTTAAGCAATTTCATGAATTTCTATCACAAATATTTCAATAGTTTCAGCTCTTCTATCTTGATGGTTACAAATCCTTGATACATACTTATTTAGTGCATAATTATTCCCGCTAGAATAGGGGGTTGGGCTTTGGAGCGAAGGCCAGTGATTGGTTTGAATCTTTATAGACTCTAAACCAATGGGCGACCTGCACTCTCCTTTAAAGACAGTAAGTGGAAACACGAGTTTTCATTCTCTTAACCCTCGGCTTAGAAGGTTGTTAAAACTGAATTAAAATAAATAACATGAGTGGAAGAGGCAAAACCGGTGGTAAGGCCAGAGCGAAGGCTAAGACTCGCTCCTCCAGGGCGGGTCTGCAGTTCCCCGTCGGCCGTGTTCACAGGCTTCTGCGCAAAGGAAACTACGGCGAGCGCGTCGGTGCCGGAGCTCCTGTTTATCTGGCGGCGGTGCTCGAGTATCTGACCGCTGAGATCCTGGAGCTGGCTGGAAACGCCGCTCGGGACAACAAGAAGACCCGCATCATCCCCCGTCATCTGCAGCTGGCGGTGCGTAACGACGAGGAGCTCAACAAACTTCTGGGCCGAGTGACCATCGCTCAGGGCGGCGTGCTGCCCAACATCCAGGCCGTGCTGCTGCCCAAGAAGACCGAGAAACCCTCCAAATCTAAATAATTCAACTCCAGTTTGTTTTATTTAGACCAAAAGGCTCTTTTAAGAGCCACCCATTTTATCTGATGGAGAGTGATTTTCTTGGTTAATAATAACTTACAACGCCATTGAGGTGTTTGGTTGAGAGAGGAAATAAACCATCAACCAGTATAATATGATTGCTCTGCAATATCAACAGGTAACGTTAATGTTACAGTCGTAGGTGTGCGTGTTTGTTATAAGCACATGATGGTTCCCTAATGTGTGTTTGTCACCCAACCCATTTTCCTTAAAATTAAAATATTGTTGGTTTACCAAGCTCTGATAATGTATTGAATATATTAATAAATTATCCAAAATAAAAAGCAATATACACATCTCGACTTCATGGTAACAGAAATTGGTCAATGTTACTCTGGGTCTTTGATCCCTTTTTTTACGGGACGGATGGAAACCCTAGTGTGTCTCGCTGCAGTGCTTTTATAGTGGACAGTGGTATGTACAGGGCATGTCAAACACTCCGAAGACGACCCTGTATGATCTACCACACGCCAGCCAGGAAATAAATACCAGGGTCTCTATTATGGCGGCCCCATCCGTATCGCCGTTTACTTCTCAACAGGTCCAGCAGCACTCTCAGGGCCTCCCTGCTCAGCCGAAAATCAGGCCGTGTGTCAGTCATTAAAAAACCAGTCCAGCACTGGCATGTTTTCAGGTTTATCCTGCAGTACAGGGGTCTAGTCTGATTTAAAGGGATACTCTACTGGTTTTTCATATTAAACTATGTTATTCCCTTAACTAAGACGACTTGATACATCATACATACCTCTCTCGTCTCAGTGCGTGCACTACATCGCTGTCTTGCGGCGAAACCTTGTTAGATCTTATCTCAGCCCTGTTCATTGGATACGTGCCAAGAAGAGAAGCGACCAAACACCTCCACGTTTTCCCTATTTAAATACAGTTACACGAGTAACTGTTACACGAGTAGTGTAACTCGACCTAAGACGGTGACACAAAATAAAAAGTTGCGCTTTTCTAAGCGTGTAAAATGGATAACTATATTGTGACGTCCTTACGTTAATACTCCACTAGATGGCACTCAAGCTCCTTAGGTTAGATATACATGTGAAGTAGGTGAGAGGAGAGTAAGAGTGAATGCGGAACATGTGCTTGCATGTTATGCTTGTGCATAAGTTATTAAAGAGTTTCTTAAGAGAATTATACTTGCTTGTGCTTCTTGTCATGAAAACATATTGTATGGCAAAATACCATAGCAAGTGCTTGGGAGCACTTCGACTCGGCGCAGTAATATAATCTCTCGTGAAAAGTCCGCTCCCGTTGAAATGAGAGGGAGGAGAGTGAGCGGGAGAGAGGACTTTTTTTATGGTTTCAACAGCTAAGAGGTGATTAGTACTATCTAATAATTAACACATCTGAGAGAAAAAGGTGGAGATCATTTCTTAGAAGACACAGTTTTTCACCATTTAAACAGACAACAGGAACTCTTTCCATTGAGAAAGTGGGTGGCTCTTAAAAGAGCCTTTGTGGTAGCTGAAATCTCAGATCCCGCTTTACTTCGAGCTGGTATATTTGGTGACGGCCTTTGTGCCCTCAGACACGGCGTGTTTGGCCAGCTCTCCGGGCAGCAGCAGACGCACGGCGGTCTGGATCTCTCTGGAAGTGATGGTGGAGCGCTTGTTGTAGTGCGCGAGGCGAGACGACTCACCGGCGATGCGCTCGAAGATGTCGTTGACGAAGGAGTTCATGATGCCCATCGCCTTGGAGGAGATGCCGGTGTCAGGATGAACCTGCTTCAGCACTTTGTAGACATAGATGGCGTAGCTCTCCTTCCTGGACTTTCTGCGCTTCTTTCCTCCCTTACCGGCGGTCTTGGTGACGGCCTTCTTGGATCCCTTCTTAGGAGCGGACTTTGCTGGTTCAGGCATGATGATGCGTGATCAGAAAACGGACGAATCAATGTAAACGGCAGTGCGAAACAGGCATTTATTCGCTCCTTATGCAAATTTTCAAAGAGATTCGAGATTCTGCTGATTGCCTGTTTTCATAGGCCAAACCCATAAAATCGTTTTTCATTGGACAACTCAAAGAATCACGAGAGGAACAAGTGCCAATCACGAGCGGCTTAAAGATAGACCCTCCTACCGCCAAATGTTTGAGTGACACCCCACAGGACACAGTTCCTTTGTTCATTTCCCGCTATTTATTTTCGTTTAGATACAATTTTGAAGAAAAAAACATGATCGTGTAATCTGAAAAATCATTTTTGAAGGGAAGTAATAATAGCAACGATAAGATCCCTTTAAAAATAGCTTTCATACCAGAAAGTCTTTCAAAGCGACTTTCTTGTTTTTGTAAATCATTTTAAATTACAATAGATGGTGGATCTTCAGAAAGAAAAGTTAACGTTACCAGAACTCCAGTTTGTGTGTGAATTTAATGCAATTATATGGCGTTAATATACTATAGGCACCATATATTCATTAAAGAAGAGTAAAACTATTCTTATAGAGATATATCATTTCACGAATTATTCAGAATTGTAGTTTGCTTTCAAGAACGGCATTAATCTTTAACACTTATGTGGCAAGACTCTTTATGTGTCAGAGTGTGTGGCTCTTAAAAGAGCCGTTGGGTTTGAGTAGTTTCTCCTGATTTCAGACGTTTATCCCCCGAAGCCGTACAGGGTGCGTCCCTGTCTCTTCAGCGCGTACACAACATCCATGGCGGTGACGGTCTTTCTCTTGGCGTGCTCGGTGTAAGTGACGGCATCGCGGATCACGTTCTCCAGAAACACCTTCAACACTCCGCGGGTCTCCTCGTAGATCAGCCCGGAGATGCGCTTGACCCCGCCGCGGCGAGCCAGACGACGGATAGCGGGTTTGGTGATTCCCTGGATATTATCGCGCAAAACTTTACGGTGACGCTTAGCGCCTCCTTTCCCGAGTCCTTTACCGCCTTTGCCTCTTCCAGACATGTTTCACAGACACCAATCAAACGATGACTACAAATGTACAGCTCAGCGCTGGAAGGAGGCGTTTTATATTTACTTACAGGACCTGATAGAAACCAGCGCCGCGTCACAAGACGCAAAACGCCCCTCCCCTCAATATAGTTCCAGCACAAACCAAATGTGATGATGTAACCTTACCCAAACCATAATCTAACGAGACTTCTTTCATGTTTTATAAGATTTATTTCATTTGATGAAGAGGATGTTATAATATCCTCATATAATATGCAAAGATACTGAATGGTAATGAAATGTGCTAGTCTAGAAGGACGGTATAGTATTTTTTTTATTAGACAATTCGCATATATTTGCAGAATATAAATGATTTCAGGCCTCAATGGTTTATACTGTATGTCTACCTTTAGCTGAACTTGCACGCATATAAGAGCAATCTCACATGTCAATCAATTGCGCATGGTAGTGTTGTTAATTTCAATAATAGGAGTTTTATTATTCGCACCCTGCAAATCTGATACCACAGAATTCAAGAAAAAAAAGGACCTATTCTAAAATAAATAACCGCTTTTATTACATTCCTATGTTTAAGAATTTAATAAGGGTTATGGTAACTGAACATTTAAAGGACGGTGGCCCTGGGTGTCAATGTAATACATGACAAAGCTTTCTAACATTACTCATATTGAGTTAAACTGGAAATGATCTCGTTCAGTGCAGTTTTGGTGGCTCTTAAAAGAGCCGTTGTGTGTTGACGCAGACGCGGGTTTAAGCGCGCTCTCCGCGGATGCGGCGGGCCAGCTGAATATCTTTGGGCATAATGGTGACCCTCTTGGCGTGGATGGCGCACAAATTGGTGTCCTCGAACAGACCGACCAAATAAGCCTCGCTGGACTCCTGCAGGGCCATAACAGCGGAGCTTTGGAAGCGCAAGTCCGTCTTGAAGTCCTGAGCGATTTCTCTCACCAGCCGCTGGAAGGGCAGTTTGCGGATCAGCAGCTCGGTGGACTTCTGATAGCGGCGGATCTCCCGCAGAGCCACGGTCCCGGGCCGGTAGCGGTGAGGCTTCTTGACGCCGCCGGTGGCCGGAGCGCTCTTACGGGCGGCTTTAGTAGCGAGCTGCTTCCTCGGGGCTTTACCACCGGTTGATTTACGAGCTGTCTGCTTGGTTCTTGCCATTGCTGCGGGCTTCTTCTCTTTGTCCTGCTAGTGCTGGAAATGCTGCTTTATCTTCGTACACCCGCTTTTAAAGCATTGTACCGCCACGAGCTCATAGTGTCGCGAGGATGCAGACCTTGTGATTGGCTAATACGTGACGTCTGCGCATGAGTGCCAGCCAATGACTGCGCGTTTCCTCTTTTTCAAACAAGTGGAAGGTTTCCCGCTCGAGCTGCTTTGTTCTGTTGAATACTTCATATACACCACACAGTGTATATGACACCTCCCTGGTCTTTATACTCACAATGTTGTATTTATTTGTTCTGAAATACTCGCCTTAATTCACAGTGGTTGTGCAGATTTCGGATTAGAACAAAATCACATTACAGTCTGTATAAAAGCACTGCAGCGAGACACACTAGGGTTTCCATCCGTCCCGTAAAAAAAGGGGATCAAAGACCCCGAGTAACATTGACCAATTTCTGTTACCATTAAGTCGAGATGTGTATATTGCTTTTTATTTTGGATAACTTACTAATATATTCAATACATTATCAGAGCTTGGTAGACCAACTAAATTTTAATATTAAGGGAAATGAGTTGGGTGACAAACACACATTAGGGGACCATCATGTGCTTATAACAAACACGCACACCTACGACTGTAACCGTCGATAATGCAGAACAATCATATATTTTATTGGTTTGATGGGTCATTTTCTCCTTCAACCAAACGCCTTTATGGTGTTTATAAATATTAACAAAGAAAATCACTCTCTATCAGATAAAATGGGTGGCTCTTAAAAGAGCCTTTTGGTATAAACAAAACAAACTCGAGTTTACTTAGATTTGGAGGGTTTCTCGGTCTTCTTGGGCAGCAGCACGGCCTGGATGTTGGGCAGCACGCCGCCCTGAGCGATGGTCACTCGGCCCAGAAGTTTGTTGAGCTCCTCGTCGTTACGCACCGCCAGCTGCAGGTGACGGGGGATGATGCGGGTCTTCTTGTTGTCCCGAGCGGCGTTTCCAGCCAGCTCCAGGATCTCAGCGGTCAGATACTCGAGCACCGCCGCCAGATAAACAGGAGCTCCGGCACCGACGCGCTCGCCATAGTTTCCTTTGCGCAGAAGCCTGTGAACACGGCCGACGGGGAACTGTAGTCCCGCCCTGGAGGAGCGAGTCTTAGCCTTCGCTCTGGCCTTACCACCGGTTTTGCCTCTTCCACTCATTATTTTTAAAATAGTTACTTCAAAATTCACTGTCAAAATGTAGATGATTGAATGAAGACTATGTGCGTGTGCCTCCGGCTTTAAACCAGAGTGCCAGTCGCCGATTGGTTTAGAGTCTGGAAAGATTTAAACCAATCACGGAACTTCTCTCCCCATTCTAGCGGGAATTATTGTGCACTATTTGCACATGCATGCACTAGTATTTGTGAGTGTGAATAATAAGAAGTGGAAGAGGTGAAACCATTGAAAGGTTTGTTATATAAAAATACAAAAATGGATATTGTACGCTGTTCCTACCAAAAGCGCTGCACCTTTCACACAGACACAGAACATACACACAATGTATATTCTGTGCACATTGACCATCTGATACTGTACAGTATTATGCTCCTATTTCAATATTGGAGTTTTATCACTGTCCATATTGTTGGATGTGGGGTTGTTTGTATTGTATTATCACAATTCCCCAGCATAGTGTTGTGTGTATATCCTGTCTGTACCGTGGTGTACAACATGCCATTTCTGATCACTGTCTGAACCCTCTTGGTTTTTTTTTTTTGGGCCATTTACAATACATTTCTCATATATAAATAATGGTTTACTTAAGGTTTTTTTTTTTTTTCTTCAAAACTGGGTGTTTTGAATTGTTTGTTTATAATGAATGAGTCTTGAGGTTAAAAGTCACATCTCTATTATCCGCTTTCGGAAATCATTAATTAACGAGTTTTGCTCTTATTCAAAGTTAGTGGGTGGCTCTTAAAAGAGCCGTTGAGGAACAAACAGTGAACTTTACTTCTTTTTGGGCGCTGCCTTTTTAGGCTTGGCGGCTTTAGGTTTTGCCACCTTAGGTTTAGCAGTCTTTGCCTTTTTGGGACTCTTGGCTGCTTTCTTAACGGCTGCTGGTTTCTTTGCCTTCTTGGGGCTCTTCGTGGCCTTCTTAGCGGCTGTGGCGGCGGGTTTCTTGGCCTTCTTGGGCGATTTCTTAGCGGCGGCTTTCTTGGGCGATTTCTTGGCGGCGGGCTTCTTTGCCGCAGAGCTCTTGGGCTTCTTGGCAGCAGCGGGTTTCTTGACCGCGGGCTTCTTCGCTTTAGGAGCCGCTTTCTTCTTGGTCTCGGCTTGCTGCTTGTTGAGCTTGAATGAGCCCGAGGCGCCGGTCCCTTTGACCTGCACCAGGGCGCCTTTGGTCACCAGGCTCTTGATGGCGATCTTGACGCGGGAGTTGTTCTTCTCCACGTCGTAGCCGCCGGCAGCGAGCGCTTTCTTCAGCGCGGCGAGGGACACGCCGCTCCTCTCCTTGGATGCGGACACAGCTTTGACGATGAGCTCGCCGACGCCTGGACCTGCTTTCTTGGCTTTCGCAGCGGACTTCTTCTTGGGCGCTTTTGCCGGGGCGGCAGCAGCGGGGGCGGGTGCGATTTCTGCCATTTCTCTCTGATCGGATCTGCAGTATTTCTAAAGCTGTCTCTGGTTTCAGCAATGTCTAGCGCTCGCGCGGCGCTGCGCTCTTAAATAACACATGAGAGCCTTATAGACTCAACCTGCCCGCTCGGCGTCTGTGCGCGTCCACGAATCCCTAACGAGTGTGTTTTCTTCTCTTACATCTGAGGCAAAACTGGAACGGTAAAATAGTTTAGCACAGTTAAAACAAAGTAAACACCAAGGAGAGGTTCTGAGCTGTCATTGGAGACTAATTTACGCAAATAGGAAATGTTTATTTTGCCTTCATCAGATCAAATCGAAGGCGAGCATCAGCCACGGGGGAAAGCCGCGTGTAAATTTGATGAATAGTTTAACTGGAAAAGTTGATAAAAGCCTGAACGCGTCTTCTTTATGTTCAGCAAACAGTCTGAAGAGACTTTCATGAAATCGGCAACAGTGAGGGGCGTCAGGAGGCTTTCATACAGATGTTCTTTTGGGCAGCTTGAAGCACAAGATCATCTGGAGACTCCGAGTCTCATGTGACTCTCATGTTTGGCCAGATGTTCTGTCGATATAATAGTCATAACATTAATCACAATAATAAATATATAGCCTACGCCTGATCACACAAGTGTTAAATATATAGCCTACGCCTGATCACACAAGTGTTAATGTTTTAACTTGTTAAACACGTTTCCATAAGCTGATGTAGGCTACATATCACGTAAATGAAATGTAAATCGTCACATTTGTTTCCCCTTATTCGTCATTCATATCTCAGTTTTCGGCATGCGGATTGTGTAAAAGCTCATCTGAACGACTTGTTCATTTACAGCAAGGCATAGCAAATTACTTAAAAACAACTTCTTTTTCTCAATTATTTCCCTCCTTGTTATATAGCTTGTACTTTTCTGGACACCCTTGTCAAAAAATCCTATTGGAATTTCAGTTTATCCTGTAGGATCTTAATGGATTCCAATAGGATCTTATTGGATTCTTATAATCCTATTGGACATTCTGATTTATTTTAATGGAATTTTACTTTGTCCTGTAGGATCTTATTGGATTCTTATTGGATCTTATTAGATTCTTATAATCCTATTGGACATTCTGATTAATTTTAATGAAATTTCACTTTGTCCTGTAGTATCTTACTGGATTCTTATAGGATCTTATTGGATTCTTAGAATCCTTCATTCTGATTTATTTTCATGGAATTTTTAGTTTGTCCTGTAGTATATTTTTTTTAAATTCTATATCATTTCTGTATGTTGTGCTGTTTTTCCAGGTAATTACAATTAAATATTATAAACATTTATACAGCCAGATCATTTTAATCATTTAAATTCAGAAATTATATACATTATAGATAGATTCACAAATAAAAGAATATAAATACAATTTAGGTAGAATGTCATATAGTCGACACAATAAAATGATTTATTTACACTTTCAGGAACACCATTAAATATTAAATATATTAAATTAAATATATAACATCAAATATATAATGTTATAAACATTTATACAGCAAGATCGTTTTAATCATTTCAATTCAGAAATTATATACATTATAGATAGATTCATAAATAAAAGAATATAACAATTTAGATAGAATGTCATATAGTCCATACAATAAAAGGATTTATTTACACTTGCAGGAACACCATGCAGCTCAGTTACTATAAAAAATATTCAGCCATCAGCTGAGCTCTATGCTAGGCCTATACATCAGTCAAGCTCTATGCTGTTTGGTTGTAATGCAATATAGCATGTTTTTTTCAAGCAAATGTGCACAACTTTGCGGACAATTTCCAGAGGTTTTACAATCATACGTGTTGGAGTTGGCACCACTTCTTTTATATGGGAAGGAGATCCTTCAGACACAAAACCAGCAAGTGTGGTTTGTAAAAGCTGAACTTGGATGAGCGGATTGTTTTTGTGATCATGTATGATATTTACAATTGACTCAATCTTTCCAATGCAACCATTATTTAGCTGAACAGTAAAACTGTTGTGTTTGTACTCTTTTCCATATTTCTCTGTCGTTAACAGTTGTCCATTCACAATTGCTCTGTCATATGTCTCTGCAGAGTACTCATCATTTTCAGATAGATCACAGACTGGGAGCATTAAGAACTTATCTTTGTGATCTAACATTTTTTGTCGAGAACATCCCAGCAAAACAAGACCTTCTAGCTTTTGTGCCTTAGCAACAAGAGGATAAACACCTAGCCAGTCATTGACAAGTTTGCCCACCCTATTTGAGACATCAGCACTAGTCGTTGTTCGTTTAAGTAGTTGGGGAATTGACTGAAGTATGTTGAATTGGCGTGCAATTTGAGATGGGATATAATTTGTTCCATGACACAACCTCTTCAGTTTCTGGTTGTGACCCTCAAATGAAAATGCAGATGTACACCAAAGAGGTCCATACATCTTGACAGAGAAAGGCAAATGTGTAAGCTGATGGACATTGAAGGACATTTGGCACAAGCCATATGTCGTTGGTATCTCCTGCACAAACTTTGTGATCTTGGATGTTGCTGCTGCCAAGTCATTTTCTGTGACAGTGTCTTTCAGAAAGCAAAAAATGGCAGTGACCAGAAGGAGCCAATGTTTCAAAAAATTTGTTGGAAGAATCTTGTACAGAACAGGACCACTGTAGAATAATAGCCAGCTTCTGCATTCTGCAGCCTTCCACCTTTGCGCAACTTTCACAGTCCGTGGTATTCTTGGTATATATTGGTATAAGCAAGAATTGCTTTGTCACTCCCAAGAGAACACAGTGCATGTAGTCAATTGGAAAGCTGTTCACAATGTCAAAACCAGTGGAGGGATTCAGGAGGACTAATGGTGATACTGTCTTCACCCCAAACACATGGTCAACATCATTCTCAATGGCCCTCTGCCCACATTCAATGACATGGTCATGGGTTCTTTTCTGTGCCTCAGTGGGTGGATATACTCTGGCATATCCTCTTCCTTTTGGCACTGTTTTCCCTTCATTTAAGCAATGTCCACATCCATATGCACCATTGAATTGATGTATACCTTGAAGCATACATCGGGCTACTGCGTCACATGAGCATACGATAGGGAAAACTTTAGACACCACAGTTTTTTTTGTATGTGGGTGCTTCCATTCCAGACCTTGTGAATTGATTTTTAGAATGTCATCCACAAATCGCTTAAGGTAGGTGGACATGTCAGGTTTACCACGCCCAAACCAGACACCTGCGAGTATCATGTTTTTGAAACGAACATTTGGTTGGAGTTCATTTATCACACATCTGATGGGCCACAATGAGAAAGGTGAAGATTTAAACATTGGAATGCCATCACAGTTCCATAGTAGTGATATGTCATTAGCTGTGAAATTGGGGAGTGTTTGATACATTTCACCCTTTCTTACATCATTTGTTCCATATACTTCTGATTGAAATGCACAATCATCTTTTTGTAGGATGTCTCTTAGCTGGTCCTCGATAGAGAGACTTATATAAAAATTGCCTTCTGCAATATTCTTTTTTGGGTCATTTATCTCATTACACTCTGGACAATGCATGTTGTTCTTTGAAAGATATGTTTGGCAAATGTTGCAGAAAAGGTGAACATTTAGAGACTCAGATGGATCATGGAATATTTTTCGAAAGAGGTGGAGAGACTCTGGCAATATGTTGCTACTCGGTAGAAAGACATTTAAGAGCTTTAATAGGTCTTCCACAGCACTTGCTGTTAAACTGTGCCTCAGAGAGAAGGACAAAATTAGAACTATTGCCTGTGCAATTGTTATCTCTGATCCTGTGTAAAGAGGGGCCCCAGATTTTTCAAATTGTGAATTTGAATCAGAATTTGTGACAGCAGTGTCATCCATAGTAGAGTCAAAATCTCCCTGAGTGTCACTCCACTCATCTTCACCATGGTCCATTTCATCAACAGAATCATAAAATTCCTCCTCGTCTTCCTCACTGTCTGCAGGGGATTCATTCTGATGGGTATCATCCCAATTGTAATGAGGAGTGTTGTTTGCCCGCCATCGACTTGTCTTTGGAAGGGGGCAACTCGATTCTGGATCCAAAAATCTAGTAATATGATCAAAGACTATTTTAACATGTGACAGTGCTTTCAAGTAATAAAATGTTAACATAATTTTATTTAACCCTCTGGTACTTTTCAGTCATTTTCGTGTTTTGAAGTTGTTCCATTTTTTACTTAATCAAAATGGTACAAAGCTTTGTGATTTTGTAGCACTTGCTGCAGTAAAATACACAAATAATTATATAAATAACAGTGAACATTGTATTAGATGTACAATGTTTACAAAAAATAATTTGCATTTTTAATATTTAAAATGTACTAATTAATTATTTCAAATGTATTGAATTATCTATACTCAGATTCAAGTTGTAAAAATAGGGTACCTTTTGTAAGGGCCTCGTTGTTTTGCATTCATTTCAATGTAGGGATATCTTCTTGTTTAGAGGAATCATTTTTTGGTCACTGTTGTGGAAATATTAAATATGTATAACGTACTGCATATGTAAATAATAATAATAATAATAATAATACAAAATCTTGGCGTTAGAAAGTCAACATTATAAAAACTGAACGGAAAATAATTTGTATATTCATACAAAGAACACCGCCCACAACTCACATCGTAGGCATGAACATTCAATTGCGCATGCGCATCCTTGCTCACTGCAGCGCAACGGTCAGAGGAGACGATCATACAACTTTCTTGAAGACGACGAACTGTGACAAACAATTGTAAGTAACATATTTAAACGTTTCTTTATATTAACATTTGACACAATCTAGAAATATTTATGTGTAAACCTGCGTAAAATGTTTTTTTTTTCGTAACATTTTAAGACTGGTCAGTAACGTTAGTCATCTGGCTGCTTTTTGATAACAGTTATATAATTAACGTTAGATCATGTTTAACGGTCTTACCGTTACATTTATCAACTACTTACACCATAAGTAGAAACCTTTAAGTAGAAATACACCATTATTAGAAACTTAAGTCATTTCTTAAACGTTATTTTTGTAGTTAACATCACAATGGACTTCATCATCAGTGGCTGTCGGTTATGTCTCGGACATTAACGTTACGTTTCTGTTGCTGGTTGCTTAGTAACAGTTTTAAACATCATTTTAGAGGGAAATTACCCTTATCTGTTCTAAATCCACTGTAAACCTTGCAATATACACGAGAAACAACTTGTGTTCTTTGATCTTGAGCATATCTCTCCTAAAAGAAAGCAAGCATCAGGTTGTCAATGTACGAGACTCATACAGGCACGCAACTACAGTAACACGGCTAGATCCACCGGCTGGTGCGAAGCTATGTCTGAATTGAGGTCCAGATCGAACAAAACCTTAACAAGAGATTAATACACCTATAAAACATTGAATGTCTTTTACATTAAACATCAAAGCATATAATATTTGTATAAACACTCTTTGTTTTGCCCACACATCAAAAGCATTATAATTGACAGAATATTGTCTATTTTTTTTTATCCTATTAAGAAAATGAGGTTTATGTTAATCCAATGGATTGAAGATCCCCCAACATGGGATGTGCTTCCAACTGAAAAAAATATTAATGGACAGTGTGAAATTGGTGGTGTATGTGATGTACAGTACAAAGAAGAATCCAGCCCTGCAAAAATTCTAAACGTTGGTAAGTATGTTTTTGTAATATGTCTGTGCATTACTGTGATACAATTGATGCATGTTGTGATAATAATTAATTATCATTTCAGGAACTAGATCTGCCATGCTTAAGCAGCTTCATTCTATTGAGAAAAATCAGTCCATCAAAAGATCCAGACCTGAAGGGAATGAAGAATTAGGGAGAGGGCAGCGCCAGAAGTATAGCAGAATACTTTCTGAATCAGAAAGCAGTGAAGAATATGAGGTAAATTAGGATGATGCAGTTTGTGGTAACCCTAACCCCATTTTGTCTAATATCTAACACGATATTAACTCCTTGTTTATTAAATATCAAAATCGAGTGCTGGCAGTAGATCCATTTTATATTTAGCACTAAAACTCTGGAACAGTCTTCCTAATATTTTCCGGGAAGCAGACACACGCTGTCAGTTCAAAGCTAGACTAAAAACACATCTCTTTGACCTAGCATACACAGAACACACTATAGACTTCTATAATTCAATGTTAGGCTGCATAGATTAGGTCAGCCGGAACCGGGAACACTTCCCTTAAATCCTGATGTACTCGTTACATCATCAGAAAAATGGCGTCCGAATGACAAGCACATGACAATATATAATGTTGAAACCTGATAAGCTATTGTTGCTTAGACCCATATGATTGCCACTTTCAGCTAATTTGAAGGTTATATTTGTAATTGTACAATTCTCTTTTATTTACAGTCGGTCAGTAAACAAGTTTCTGAAAAGAGCGTCAAAAGGATAAGAGCCGCCAGATCCTTTCTGCAGCAGTATAATCTTGAAAAAGTAAGATTATTTCAACGAAGTTACATATATTAGGGCTCTAGTCTAGACTCATTCTTCCCACTGCTTTATTTTTCCAGCAACAGTAGATGTATTTAACAGTAGCATACAAGAAAGAAATTAAATGAACAAATATAAAAAATAAAACACTACATAGTAGACTTCACTGTAAATTATACATTGATTCTTATTAAATCTACTATTAAAGTTCTCACAAGACTCTTATTTTCACAGCACCCGTTCACTGCAGATGATCCATTGGTGAGTAAATGATGTAATGCTAAATTTCTCCAAATCTGTTACAAATTATGAAACAAACTCATCTACATCTTGGATGGTTTGATGTTGAATACATTTTCAGCAAGTTTTAATTACATACAAACTGCACTAACAAATGTTTTACAATTCTAGGAATCAAGCAGGGAGGGAACGACATCAGCAAGGACAAGGAATGACAGTGGAGTCAATCAGCAAATTTTGGCTGAATTAAAAGAGATTAAGAGTGTTCACTTTTAAAAAATGGTAACCCTATGAAAAGTTTTTAATTTTTTTAAGTGATTGCTTCAAAAGATATTAAAACCTATTTTGTTCTAGGATGCACTCCATTAATGACTGCACCAGCACACAATCTCCCTGGATGCACTTCGGATTTGCCAGCCCCAGAGTCTTCCCCTGTGGTACCTGCCCCTTCCTCTCTACTGCCTCTTCATGTAAAGGAGACTAGGAGTAATAATGACTGCAAAAAGGTATTGTTTTTAAGTAACATTCAAAATGCTTTCTTACTAGGGCTGCATGATTTGGTCAAAAATGTATATTATGATTCAGTGTTTCCCACAGGAGTTTATATATTAAAAGTCAGAATTGTTAGATTATGTTCGGTTCATATTTTCAGCCTTTTTTCTCTTTCATACAAAAACCAAAAATGCCATTTTACATGAGAGATGATACAGATTATCAAGATGGACAGAATTGTCAGATTTTTAAGGAACAAAAGTAAACAACATAATGCTGACAACTACATCCAATGTTTGTTATTATTTATTTATTTTTGTTCTAGAGATAAATGCAAATTAGTGCATACTTAAACATAACATTTCAGAAAACTTGTATTACAAAAATGTTTGCAAGTAATGTAATCAATCATTTGGAGAAGTATGTCAATAGAGGGTATGCGTGTGACGTCACCGTCGGCTGGATTGATAGAGCCCTATGCAATCCGTTTTATTTTTTCCCAAATTCCGTTTTATTTTTTCCCAAATTCCGTTTTTTTTTTTTTTTTTTTTTTTTTTTAGTTGTAAAAAGTGTGCTTTTAAAGTTAATGATTAAAAAATGTACACAAATAAAATAGGAATGACCTTAAATTTATTGAGGTAACAGACATTTACTCAGTACTTTTCAGCACAAATACTGCATGATGCAACATAACACTGCACTCTTCAAGTAACAACAAAATATGGTTATGAGCTTTAAACTGTCCAGTAAAATAAATTATATTAGTTTATATAAGTGTAAATAAAAGTCACACTGTCTCTCTCTCGCCCACTGTTGCGTGCTCTCGGACACACTCGGTCTCTCTCGCGGAGTATCGCTCGCGGTGTTCGCTTCGCTTTTGTCCAGTCCGGCGCCTCATAGACAGACGCGGTGTGTGTGTGTGTGTGTGAGAGAGAGAGAGAGAGAGAGAGAGAGAGAGAGACGCGTGAGTAGGGGTGTCACGATTCTCCAAATCCTCGTTTTGATTACATTTTTGATTCTAAGGTCACGGTTCGATTCGATTCTCGATTTTTACATTTATTTTTTTTAAAGCCGAAACCGGCCAATCAGGATGCTCTCTGTCTTACATGCGCTTCATGAGGCACATACGCAAGGTCTCTCGCTCTCTCCATCTCTGCCGTGCGCGCTATAGGGTTTGCACAGTCTCTTCTGTCTCGCATGCGCGCTCTTGCTCGCTCACTCTAGATTCCGGGAGATTTTAACTAATTTGCGGGCATCAGGGAGCCGCTATCAATATGCGGGAGACTCCCGTAACTTCCGCGAGACTTGGGATGTCTGCAAACTGGGGTTTTTTTCAAGCGCGAACGTTGTCAACATAACTCACTGGAAATCCCAAAAACTTCCACACCTGCGACTTCAATGAAAGAGGAGGGGGTTCAAGTTCTGTCGATGGGTCTCCTGCATCTGCAGTTGCCATGCTATCTTTTGAATGGCTGTAGCTAAGTTAGAGGAGGTTGACCATAGACTCGCAGCACTTCAACACATCTTGGATGATTCTTAATCTACACTCATAGGTTTCATCATAACAAACAAAATATTATTAAGTTCACTTTAACTCTGTTACTGTTTCATTGTTCGATCACTGTTTTCAGGTTAGAATTGGCCCCAACACATCCATCGGTGCCGAACAGTTTGGCCACATGAAATGGACAGATGCAAAAAAAGCAACAAAAGACCTCCTGGTGGCTGTCTTTGGAAGAGCAACACTGGCAACACACTGCTACACAGGAAAAAGTTCCAATGCCTTCAAAGACAAAGAAGCAAAGCCACAACTGGAGGCTCAAAAAGTGTCTGACATAATTGGTGAGTTTATTTTCCTGAAAATCAAGTTTTGGCAGGTTTTTATTATTATATATATAAAACAACAGGATATAATTATACTCAGGAATTTGGAAAAGTATCTACTTTTTTAGAGCAATATACTTTAGAGCAACAGGGCTCAACAGTGCGAGCATTTCACTCGCATTTGCGACTAAAAATAGATGTGTGCGAACTGTATTTTTTTTTTTTTTTCAAGCAAGTCGTTTAATACAAATTGTGTGAACAAATAAAGCTGCAGTGGCTGTTACTGACTATTTAAATCTAACAGTTTGGTGTCCCGTGTTGTAAATCCTCTGACCAATCAGTGATCTGTAGTGTTTTCACGTCACATTTTAGTATCCGTACGGTACACTTGGAACCTCAGCAGAGGTGGTATGCTACCATTAAAAGCTTGCCGGACCGAATTTATCATACCGGATGTGTCATAAAAACATTTAACAGTCACTTAGTGGCGAAACAATGTAATCGATAAATGCGTTGTTTTAAGCACCAAGTTTCTATCAAAAGCTGATTTTGATTGCTATCGTAGACATCAGTGTTCATATTTGAACTTTAAACTTTTATCCCAGTAATTCTATGATCATTTGAACTATTGCATCACAGAAATAATGATACTATGATGTTGAAAAGAGTGTTTGTGAAAAGCTGTTTCATGACGACTCTCTCCAGGTCAGCGCCAACACAGTTTTGAATGTTGCGATATGATTTTGTCAAAGTAATAGACAGACGAATTGAAAGATCGCGTGGGTGTTTGAATCGAGATCACAGCCTTTTAAAGATGAATCGTGCATTTGGAATATTATGTCACTCAACACTCAGATAACGACACATTTCATCCTCTGTTGCAACGAAAGTGGCTAACTTATTTTAACCTTATCTACAAGCAAGGACAAAAATAAAGCAATTGAATTTGAATTAATATCGATTCTGGAATAAAAAAATCGATTTTAGAATCGATAAAAAAACTGCGATTGCTAGGTGAATCGATTTTTTTCTCTCAGCCCTAATCCCTAGTATGTAATAGTGAAGAAGAATATAGGCACAGGCTTCCCTTGAGGAGTTCTATTGTCAACATAGATGCCCAATACCATTACTCAATAATCATTATGGTTTGTAAACTTATGTTCTGTTTGTTTCTTTCCTTACAGGCTACATCAAAAATAAATTTAATATTGAAGCAAGTATAATTAAGAAGGCCATCTCCCAGAAATGCGCAGATGAATGCAAGATGTCAAAAAGGCGCCACAATGATTGTGTGTGAGTTTGTTTGAATCAAACTGATTTGTTCAGGATGTTTAATGTTGTATTTCACAGTTGGTGTGTGTGTGTGTGTTTGTGTGAGTGTGTGTGCGCGTGTGAGTTCGTGGGAATCAGACAGATTTGCTCAGGATATGTTTAATGCTGTATTTCAGTTATTGTTGTGTGTGTGTGTGTGTGTGTGTGTGTGTGTGTGTGTGTTTGAGTGTATGTGTGTGTAAGTCTGTAGCGAATATAATCTGTAAAAAAGTAATAAATTCATAGTTATGAAAGTAGAAATAAATAAATAAAATACTTATGAAATTAAAATAACAGAAAATGCATTTATTGTTTTGTTTTTTTATTTGTATCAATCCATTATCAGTGTGTGCACTAATACTGTGTGCCCAAATCACCTGCCATGTTGTTTATAATGTGACTGCAGGTTGCACAACATACATTAAACAGTGAACAATGTCTACATTGAGGTGAGTTTAAGCAAACTGCAAGACAAAATCAAAAAACTACTATTAGTAAAAGGAAAAACATTGGAAAAGTGCAGCTATAGGATTCTTAAAAATGCTCGAAAATAAAAAGGAAACTCCTTACCTGAGTAGTGACCCAATTAGATCCCATTAAAATACTGTAGAAAATCCTACAGGAGGTTTATGCATTGTCCTAAAAGACCATTTCTATCGGAATCCTATAGGATATTTATGTATAGTCCTATAAGACAATTTCTATCGGAATCCTATAGGATATTTATGTATAGTCCTATAAGACAATTTCTATCTGAATCCTATAGGATATTTATGTATAGTCCTATAAGACCATTTCTATCGGAAATCCTATAGGAATGGTTCCAAAATATGATAGAAATTCTAATTAGAATCCTGTACAATTTTCTTATTGGAATCCTTTAGGATTTTTTGACAAGGGCGCATTGTACTTTGTTTTCTGGACATTGTACTTTGTAGTGCTACTTGCTAGTATTTCTTATGTCATTGCCTCCTTAAGATTGTATTCCTCATTTGTGTCTTTGGATAAAAGTGTCTGCTAAATTAATAAATGTTAATAATAAAATGTCACACATTGTAATTTTGATTTAACCAAATGCTTATTCATATTATTTTGTCGTATTATTCACACTATATGTTTGATATATTTGCACAGATGTTGGGGCTTTGGTCAGACTATAGCCTATAGCTCTAACCCTAAACAAACACACCAGGGCCCATATTTATAAAACTTCTCAGAAATGCTCAAGTATAGACGAATCCGACGAGCGTTCTGTGTAGGCTGCCATCTTGTGGCGACGCCATTACTGAGCTGTTACCGGTATGTAAACAAACCTCCATGATAACCATAGACTGTGGTGATAACGCACCCTCGATGACAGCTCTATGTGACAGCTACAGCCAGGCAGAATGACTTGTTGGGTTGATGATGTTAGACAGTGGCCTCCAGTCACAGATGAAGGTACAAACTATCTTACAGATTATTTATGAAAATAGCTTGGCAAGCTAGCTAGGCTAACGTTAGCTAACGAGGAAATTATAAAAAGATCTGTCCATTTGGCAACAATAAATAAATGAATGACATCAAATAAATGAATTCATGTTTTTCATTTGTGTCCATTATCTCATTTTCACATTGCAAAAGGCAAGGGTAAGGTACAGCTAGAAAGTATACATAATATCGACCAATTAGTGTTTTTAAACCATGAAAAAAGAGGTCAATATAACAGCAGGAGAACAATTATGTCACATAACGTTACATTTAGCTCAGGAAAGCCATTTAATGACCATAGCATGTTAATTGAATAGAAAAAAATAGCTAGAGAGGAGATTTTGCTGAGCACTATTATTATTAAGCACAATTATTTAATGACATAAGTAAAAAAAAATATAATGAATATGTAAATATTCATTATATCTTTTTTACTTATGTCATTAAATAATTGTTATTATAACAAAAAATGCATATTTAATTTAATTTATTTAAAAAAAAATCTGTCACAGTCAAGCAAATAAAACATTAACAACAGACATAACAGTAGCTGCTACTGTTACTAACGTTACTACCCCAATGTGCCCCTTCTGTTGTTTTAAAGGTATTCAAGAGTATTTTCTACTTCGCCTGGCATCCGATGATTTTTCAAAATGCCAACATGTTTTCCCACTCGACATTATAAAAGTTGTAACGTTAGTGACAGTCGTAAATCGCGGGCTGTTTATTCCAGTGGATGCAAGTTGCAAATAAAACAATAGGAGGCAATGGCGCAACGCTACCCAGCAACAGCTCAGTAATGGCGCCCGCTTACTTCCGGTAGTTTCGCCGGATTCGTCTATAGTCAGAGAATGTCTAATATGGGGAGGGTCTGAACTGGTTGCAGTTCCACTCTAGGTCCATATGAGGGCGCTCACAGGCGGAGTGCAGAATGAATGGAGGTCTCTGCAGCAATACCCCTAAAAATCCACTTTTCTCAGGATATAATTTTTTGTCTAGTAATTTGAATGTTGTATTTGATAGAAGATGCAACAAAATTACACATTACTGGGTGTTAGATTTTTTTAGAGTCACTTATTTGCTTTAAAGGTGCCCTAGAATGTTTATTTTATTTTATTTTATAATGTTTCCTGGGTTACCCTTATAATGTTAGTATGTTTTTTAGATAAAAAATAATCATAATTTAGAAATAAATGGCATTTTTCCTAGCCTGCTTTTAGCCTCTGATTTGAACACTCTGTTTGAAGGGGCGTGTCTGCTGTGGGATTCAGTGTAACCGCGGCCACTGCTGTGATTGGCTGACATGCTTGCATATGAAATAGCAACGCATTACATGTGAAACTCTCTCCCGAATACTTTTACTACTGCTATTAATACGTTTTTACTATAACAGCTATCGAGATTAACGAATCGTGAGATGTTTTTAAAGTATTTAGCAGTGGCGGCTGGTGATGGAAAAAGTAGGGGGGGCTGAGGTGCAATGTGGTTTTAAAATTTTTATTTTAACAATTAAACAATTGCTGCCGTTTATTTATTACATTAACACCAAAGTAACGGCTCAAAAACAAATAGCATCTAATGTAATTATTAAAGTATGAATTTAGAACGTCCTTGTAGATTTCAAATATTGTTCTTTCAAAGACGTGCCAATTTGAGATTCATTTGGAAACCAAGTCATACAAGGTGAACTAATTGCTATAATTTGCATGAATTACAGTAAGTGCACAGAGTCAATATTCAATAAACACAAAGAGTTAAATAATCGCTGTTATTATATGGAGTAACCACTAGATGGAGAAGACTGTACATTAATTGGAATGGGGAGCAAGTCAATAAAAAATGCTATACATTGTCTCCAGTGTTCACATGAGTCAATCATGAATCTTATCCTTCAGCAAACCACCTCTAAGGCAGACACACACAAAAAATAAAATCAAAATCCTTCAAGCACTCAACATCTCCTCTGCTCCTCCAAGCAATCAGCATCTCCTCTGCTCCTCCAAGCACTCAGCATCTCCTCTGCTCCTCCAGAGACACAACAGCATCTCCACTACTCCTCCAAGCACTCAGCATCTCCTCTGCCTCCTCCAAGCACTCAGCATCTCCTCTGCTCCTCCAGAGACACAACAGCATCTCCTCTGCTCCTCAAAGCACAACAGCATCTCCCCTGGAGGAGCAGAGGAGATGATGAGTGCTTGGAGGAGCAGAGGAGATGCTGAGTGCTTGGAGGAGGAGATGCTGAGTGCTTGGAGGAGCAGAGGAGATGCTGAGTGCTTGGAGGAGCAGAGGAGATGCTGAGTGCTTGGAGGAGCAGAGGAGATGCTGAGTGCTTGGAGAAGCAGAGGAGATGCTGAGTGCTTGGAGAAGCAGAGGAGATGCTGAGTGCTTGGAGAAGCAGACGATATGCTGAGTGCTTGGAGGAGCAGAGGAGATGCTGAGTGCTTGGAGGAGCAGAGGAGATGCTGAGTGCTTGGAGGAGCAGAGGAGATGCTGAGTGCTTGGAGGAGGCAGAGGAGATGCTGAGTGCTTGGAGGAGTAGTGGAGATGCTGTTGTGTCTCTGGAGGAGCAGACGATATGCTGAGTGCTTGGAGGAGCAGAGGAGATGCTGAGTGCTTGGAGGAGCAGAGGAGATGCTGAGTGCTTGGAGAAGCAGACGATATGCTGAGTGCTTGGAGGAGCAGAGGAGATGCTGAGTGCTTGGAGGAGCAGAGGAGATGCTGAGTGCTTGGAGGAGCAGAGGAGATGCTGAGTGCTTGGAGGAGCAGAGGAGATGCTGAGTGCTTGGAGGAGGAGATGCTGAGTGCTTGGAGGAGCAGAGGAGATGCTGAGTGCTTGGAGGAGCAGAGGAGATGCTGAGTGCTTGGAGAAGCAGAGGAGATGCTGAGTGCTTGGAGAAGCAGAGGAGATGCTGAGTGCTTGGAGGAGCAGAGGAGATGCTGAGTGCTTGGAGAAGCAGAGGAGATGCTGAGTGCTTGGAGAAGCAGAGGAGATGCTGAGTGCTTGGAGAAGCAGACGATATGCTGAGTGCTTGGAGGAGCAGAGGAGATGCTGAGTGCTTGGAGGAGCAGAGGAGATGCTGAGTGCTTGGAGGAGCAGAGGAGATGCTGAGTGCTTGGAGGAGCAGAGGAGATGCTGAGTGCTTGGAGGAGCAGAGGAGATGCTGAGTGCTTGGAGGAGCAGAGGAGATGCTGAGTGCTTGGAGGAGCAGAGGAGATGCTGAGTGCTTGGAGAAGCAGAGGAGATGCTGAGTGCTTGGAGGAGGAGATGCTGAGTGCTTGGAGGAGCAGAGGAGATGCAGAGGAGATATCAATAACTTTGTTGTTGAAGTTGGGCATGTCTTTCACAATCTTTTTCTCCATAGAAAGCATGGCAAGGGCATTCAGTCTTTCTTGAGACATTGTGCTCCTTAGGAACGTTTTGATTCTTTTTAGAGTGCTTGGAGGAGCAGAGGAGATGCTGAGTGCTTGGAGGAGCAGAGGAGATGCTGAGTGCTTGGAGGAGCAGAGGAGATGCTGAGTGCTTGGAGGAGCAGAGGAGATGCTGAGTGCTTGGAGGAGCAGAGGAGATGCTGAGTGCTTGGAGGAGCAGAGGAGATGCTGAGTGCTTGAAGGAGTAGTGGAGATGCTGAGTGCTTGAAGGAGTAGTGGAGATGCTGTTATGTCCCTGTAGGAGCAGACGAGATGCTGAGTTCCTGATGGTGAGAAGCAGCCGAGATGATTATGCACTGTCACTTGTAAAGAAATTTGGCTCTCCTTTCTTTCTGGGTTGCAAACCTATCAATAACTTTGTTGTTGAAGTTGGGCATGTCTTTCACAATCTTTTTCTCCATAGAAAGCATGGCAAGGGCATTCAGTCTTTCTTGAGACATTGTGCTCCTTAGGAACGTTTTGATTCTTTTTAGAGTGGAGAAGCATCTTTCAGATTCTGCTGATGTCATTGGAGTAGTGATAAGGATTTTCAGAAGATTAACAGTTTCTGAAAATGTGCACTGAAGGTTGTTCTCCATAAAAAACTGATACAGAGGCACTGCACCACTACACTTTTCAAACTCCGGGTTTTCATAGACCAAGGATAGTTCTGTCTTCAGTCTAGCCTTGTTCAGCATCGGATAGGCCTCCACAGTGGCATTCAATGCAGCACTTGGAAGGGTTTTAGCATGCTGTGAGAACAGCTCTCCCTGCAGCAGTGTTGAACTCACAAGGTGCCCAGTGAACGCAAAGCGCTCCTTTGTCTGAGCCCAGATGGTATCACACACCTGTAAAACATAGAAAATAAATAACATATTAATTGCTTTACATATAACTTTATTATATTATGTCACAATACTTTGAATATAGTTGTAAATGTGGATATGCAAAAATCAAGTATGAAATACTGTTGTCTAAACCAAAACTAATCAAGGATCTACAATAGAACTAAATAATTGGTGAATTGAGATTAAGAGGAAATCCAAAATAAAATTATTGTAATGTACAGTACATGTGCTATGTTTTTATCTGTAGTGGCACTTTCTCAGCAAATGAAGTCCCTAACAGATAAAGTGAATTTGATTTGGCAAAACATTAGTAACTGCTCCAAACATAACACAAAATTAAAACTATAGAACAACAGAGGACCTTTGAGTGGCACCAGTAACCGTGCAGCAGTTTGTGAAGCACTACTGTAGACTAGAGCACAAGAGGAGGCCTATGAAAGTGAAATAAGCTGTACCTCAATAGCAATCCGATGTTGTTCTGCGGGCCCCAGTGTCCTCTGTCGCTTGGCAGCTGGAATCTCCTCTTGCACAGTGAATATGGAAGACCTTGTTTAAACATAAAACAATTGCTTAATACTACATTATTCTGCATTCATGTTATTTCTATGATTTTTCACATTTTTCACATTTACCTGATGTTTCTAATGCTGTCGGCAAAATTACAGATGGCAGCTTTGATGAAGATGGGGTCAATGTTTCGTTTCTGAAGCTGCTGAAAGAGCATGTCGACGTGTGGCATGATTTTGTGAAATAGTTGGAGAAAAAAGCAAAATGTACCATCCTCCAGCATCCTCACAAACCCTCCTGCTTCTCTCACAGTCACAGCATCAAAGTTCCCAGAGTCCTGAATGGTCTTAAAACACTTCAGAAGATCATCCCTGTGCTCATATACAGTGTTCACTGAGCGACTGTGAAAGTTCCACCTTGTTGCACACGCTCTCGGAAGTCTGCTGCCAACAACATCATCAAGCACGCTGGTCCGTTTGGGCGACCTTGAAAAAAATGCACAAAATCCACCTAGCTCCGAAAAAAATGTGGAGACCTTGGGTATCTTTGAGGTGGCTTGCTGCATTACCAGATTGAGCTGATGTGCGTAACAATGTACGTAGTGTGCGTTTTCATACACATCCATCACTTTACGCTGAACTCCTCCAGTGGCACCCCGCATAACGCTCGCTCCGTCATAAGCTTGAGCTATTAATTTTGACTTGTCTTTGGGTGGGATCAATGCACTCATCCTTTCCAAAAGTGCTTGAGCGATGTTTTCAGCATTCGCGTTTTCAATCGGTATGAACTCAAAAAAGCGCTCTTGAATGACATTGTAGCGATCCATGTAGCGAAGTACAAGGGCAAGTTGGCACTGGACAGACACGTCAGATGTTTCATCGGCTTGAATGGCAATATAATCCGCCGCAGTCACCTCCTCGTGAATGTACTCCTTAACAACAGTCAGCATACAGTCCAGCAGCTCATTCTGAATCGTTTTGGACGTACCTCTGAACACAGTAGCTCCCTCCAGGTGCTCCTTCAGAGCAGCGTCCAATGACGAGGCGAAGTTAACAAGGCCCCTAAAAATGCCTGGGTTCTCAGAGGCTTCAGTCTCGTCGTGGCCACGCAAAGCCAATTCAAAGGCACCACAACATTTTACACAGTCAATCAGTTTAGAAAGAATATATCGATTCTTGTCCACTTCCTCATTGTGCCTTCTTATACAAAGACGATGGCCATCATCCAACTGAGTAGCAATGTTAGCCTTTCCCAGCAACGCAAATTTCAGGCAGCTGTCAATATGAATCTTTGTGTGTTCGTGTTTTTTTATTTTTTCCGAAAAATGTTTCATATCCTGAACACCGTTTTCACACCAGGCTCGATCGGTCGCTGCAGTTTTAAAAAGCAAACAAGGGAAGCAAAACAGCGAGTTAGCTACTCCGCAGCCGGTTAGCCACGGCTTCCTAGTGTACCATGTCCGCGAAAAGCCTCTAGTATAAGACGCTTCCTTGTCTTTCACCTGCTGTCTGATGTTAATTTGTGGCTGGTCCGGTCCCATTTCTTTTATTTTTATTTTTTCAGCCAGTGGTCGTCTTTCAAACGGAGTTTGAAGAAGAGATTGCACGGTCTCTTTCTCTCGTGCCGCCGGCGCCGCCATTGTCAACTTGTCAAGAAAGACTGACTGGCTGGCTCCGCCCGCCGAATCTCACTGCCACGTGACCACACCAAGTAGAGTAAAACTCCATGTTATTCTCCGATGGGCGCAGAGGCAAAGCGCCCATCGGAGAATTATTACTGCGCGTCACTGATTGGTTGAATTGATCATATTTAGTGACGTTTTAATAGCGTATCAGAGCTCCATTGGTTAGATAGCGAGGGCGCCCTTTCTCGGCGCCCCGAGCATAAAACTACACATTTATGATGTTATGCGGCACACGATGAAGCTGACAGACAAAACCCCCCCCCCAACATTTTATGTGATGGGAATAGATCTAAATAGTATTTAGATCTATTCCCATCACATAAAATGTTGCCATGATGAGCATTGAGCAGATGACAGTGTTGATCGCGAGAATGAAGATCTTATCATTGCAAAGCAGTTTCTGCACTCTCTCTGCTTTCACCAATGCAAACACGATGATGTAAATACAGTAAGAGCTTCTTGTGCAGTAACGTGCGTCATTGATTTCATAACGAGTTTGGCAAGTGTCCAGATAAACCCGCGCTGTGTGGAAAGATTGTTCTTTGATCGCTTTCTGTATATAATTTGTTCACAATTTAAATACGATTATTTTCATCCTACTTTAGTCACTGGCTTGACTTACTGATGCATAAACAGTATTGAACGATTTTGAGAGAAAGATTACCTGTCTGAACTTGAACAATTACACATCAGCTTGGTAGCTCGATCCGAGGCCAGCTCTGCAGGGGCGGATCTACAGGGGGGCAAGGGGGGGCAGGTGCCCCCCCACTCTAGAGCCTTGCCCCCCCAGCTGCCCCCCTAACTTTGATGATCCAAAAACTGTACTTGTAAAAACAACCTGCCACTATGTCCACAAGCTTCTCAAAACAATGAACTAAACAATACATTTACCAAAAGTGAACAATTTAATTTTTTATTTTAAATATATTATTAGCCCCTCCCCCCTGCGTCCCTGATTCAAACGTGCAGAGCGGGCGGCGTTGTTGGCGGCTCACACACACACAGCGAGTCTGCTGCGGTAAAGTGGCCCTGCAACCCGACTGGAGAGAGTGAGCTTCCCCAGAGCCTCTGAAGGTGAAGTGAGTTTCCCCAGGTGTAGTTTAAACACACACGTTTAACTTAAAGTTACATTTGTAATGAATGTATTGTATACTAAAGACGATTCAGCATCAGCAAAAACAGCGCGTCTATTACGTTAGCCAAAATCAGCGGTCAAATCGCTCCCTCGTGATTTGTAAGAGCACTCTTCCCTTTGATTAGCCTAATTTTGATTTTAGTAAAGACAAGAACAGCTTAAGGCGAGACACAAAAACATCGGGTTTTTTTTCACTGGTTAATTTTAAGATTTGGGGCTATTTGTCTTCAATAACATGTCTTCTTTCAGACTTGTGGTGAAAAAAATTCCAAAAAAAACACATTTAGGACTTTATTTTACTACACTTTGTCTATTTGCGTCAGTAGATTTCTCCTAAATTCAACAAAAGTTGTCGTTCTAAATCAACATGCTGCTCCGCGATCGCTGCATTTCATCACATACATGTCATCACATACATCTCCGTTGGAAAGCTCTCTCTCCTGTACATTGTTGTCGTATCCAAATATGGTAATTTCCTTTTAATCAGCAACCAATCGTGAAAGTACAAAGGGCATTTAACTCTAAAACCGAAATCTCATTGGCTGATGTCAATTTCTGACAACGTGATTCGTTCAGATGCATCACGTGACGTGCTCGACATTTAGATATGCGTTTTTGACTGTTTTTCTGTTCAGTTGAAGGCCATAAATGCTGTGATTTAGGTGGTTTGTATTGTTGTTGCTAATGATTTGATATTGCTAATGAAGATATTGTGTCTGTAAATAGTTGTTTCCACTAAAAAAAGTATGAATTTTTACATTACAAATCTTTAAATGCTGTTTTCTCAAAATTAGTTTTTTTGTCATTCTCCAGTACAAACATCTCAGCCTGTGTAGCACCTATGTACACCAAACTTTCCAGTTATACACTTAGCAGTATTCTGAAGATATTTTCAGAGGGATTTGTTAATAAATCATTCCTAAAAACCTTTGTAGGGTGTAAGGGCATGATTAAACAATAACGTTAATCATTTAATAATGATTAAAAGTGTTTTTGTGTTTGTTTTGTTAAAGCAATTCACATATAGGGATTCCCATGTACCGTCTACCCCTGCCACCCTGCCAAGACCTCTTGCCACCCCTTTGCCCCCCCATGTAAAATTTTCTAGATCCGCCACTGCAGCTCTGTATTGGCCCAAGTTGAGGAAACAGTCGGTGAAATGTTTGGAAATTTCCAGAGAAAATAAAATTAACCCATTGTTTCTTCAGAGGCTCAGATGAAGGAACTAAAAAATACTTTTGTGTTCATTTGTACATCCACACTGAGCAACTGCCATGCTTCGGCTGCGCAGTTGCCTGGCATTGAGGGCTGGCATTATGCAAATATTTGGAGGCGTACATATTAATGATCCCGACTATTGCGTCACAGTCGGTATTGTGTGGAGAACCGACCGTTTTTCAGGGGTGTTTTTCATAAACGTGAATTAAATGAGAACGCGAAAACAGTCCAGTTTGAGATTCACTCTATGTCATGTCCATGCACTGAACTCTTGTTATTTGACTATACCAAGGTAAATTAAATTTTGAATTATAGGTCACCTTTAAAAAGTCTTTTTAAAATGTCAATGACGTCATACACATCGTACGACCAGAAACCTGCTTTACGGCAATCCTTCATTCACTGGTGCTTTCGCGCATAGACAGACGAGAGAAGCCGCGAAATTTAAAAATACTACTGTTATTGTGTCACGAAATGTAGTTTTAATAGTTTTTCAGTCGACAATGTAGTTATTTAAAGCTCAAATCTGTGGTTTATTTATAAAGATAGCGCCTATTTAAAAGTTTGCTCTGACGTTTTCGGAGTTGTGAGGACCAGTCTTTCACCGGGTCTCAGCGCTCTGCACCCCGCCTGGAACAGCCTTTCCTCGGCTAGTCCTTCTCACGTTTGCCGCTGGCTCTGATGTCTCTAGTAGTGGTTAAGCATGAGATATAATTCGTCTTGTCCATATCTAACGGGCGATCTTTTGTATCATTAATCGTATAATTTGTTCCCTGGCAAATCGTTTTGGCTGAGGGCAAAGTACAGTTTCATAACTTTATATTTTGGCTATTTTAACGTTGTATCCTGCTGTGTCTGAATGGTTTACTTTATATCTTGTCTTGTATAACTTATTATACCTTTTAGGCTACTTATACTGTTATAATGTCTTTTACTGATCAATAAAACTGAAATTTAACAAAAATAGACAGGGTTGTGTCATTTTATTTTATTTAGCCTATATTTTATATAGCCTTTTCATTACTATTTTATTTGCTGTATACTGTTTGTTTATTTTATTGACTAAACTATTTACTATTACTCACTGTATCTTATATTTACTATTTGCACTGCATTGTAGTTGTACCATATCGTATTACCATAGATAAAGGATCCATCAGTTATCTTTGTTATAGCTAAAATCGGGTCAATCACAGAAAATGCTTTTTCCACAATAAGAACACAATCGCAGCAACGTTCCAAAGCGGCCTGTATTTATTATGCTTTTGCGCTTTGCACTTTCTTTTCTCTCGAGGCATCAACTACATATCTGACACGGGTAAAAATCTTTTTATACAGTCTATGATACATTTGACAGAGTTCAGTCCGCCTATGGCTTTAACATTGGTCCCGCTTCTGATGCCACGATGCCATCAAGCGTGTCTCTGGTCGTAATCAGTCCTTCACTGACCAATCAGCGTCCATTAGCAAAATGCTAGCGTGTTATGGGCAACAACAACTCAACCTGTAAGAAATCGAAAGGACATAAGCACTCGTTCATTCAACTTTCGACCTATAACCCATGTTGAACTTGCAGAACCTACATTCAAATCTGAGATTTCTCAATGACAATCGGGTAAAAGAGACAAATTTAGCCGTCTAGCCCCATTGACTCCCATTCATTTTGCACTCGGACGATCGCCCCCAGTGGAACTCTGGTGGAGCTACAACCAAAATTCGGTACAATAGGACTTAATAGGGAGTGGCCAGGCTTTCCGTAGACGGGCTTTGGTATAGTCTAAAGCCCCGTACACACCGGGACGAATATCGGCGCGCGTTATTCGTCAGCGTTTTTCAACGCGTTTTTTGTGTTCACACCCAAGCGATTTTCGCTGACGATGAGCCGAGTGAACATGCAAATTCATTCCCTGACAATAGATGGCGCTTAATGTAAAACAGAAATAGTCCTATTTTGTAGTCGCTGTCGCCATAGTTCTTTATGTTCCGACACCAACGAGACCAGCAGCTCTACATTCATCTTTTAAAGATGCTACTTGGCGTATATCTTCTTCGCCGTTACGTATGTGTGCTCAGCAAGACCGTTTTGTGTTTGAGCGCCCCCAAGTTGTGTTTTACTTTTACTGTAACTTCAGAAGCTCCAGACACGTGAGCAAAATCGCCAATCTCATTGGTCGGGTAGTTTTTGACGCGGCGCGTCAAACCAAAAAAACTAACCCGTGGCGTTTTTTAATAAAATGACGCTTTTACGCGTGGCGTTTTTCGTGTCGGTGTGTACACTCACATTGGCACCCTCTGTTTAGTCACGAGGCGTTAAACATCGGCGAATATCGCGCGCGAAATTCGTCCCGGTGTGAACAGGCCTTTAAGCTTTGACTTAAAGCCGCAGTCCGCAGTTTTCCTCTTTGTCGCCATCTCTGTTCGAAATCTGCAATTGCAGTTATTCGCGGAATTAGCAACTTTACGTGAGTTGTACTTTGACACCCCACAGCACAATGTTTGAGGAGAGTGTGGGCTGTCAGTCACTGTGCTGATGTGGATACTGTCATTCAAAATCACAGATTATTCTGTTTGGAAGTATGACCAACATAATTGTTCAGATGACATTTTCCAGTGAAAATTATTAAGTAACATCCACTTTTGTTCTGGTTCTGACATTGCAGTTAGTCGCGCTGATTAAATCTAAAAATCGCTTATCATATCACGCAAAACCATGCAAATTATACTTTGTTCTCAAATTGTTAATGTTAACAACGTCAGAATTGCGTGACTACATGTAATGTCCTTCCGATATGTATCCTTATTTTCATATGGGCATTGCAGTCTCTTTTTTTCTGTAGCAACTCCGAAGTCCGAACAAAGTCTTTTGCATTTTAATAGTGAGCCTGCATGGGTGAGGTCACTGCAGAATGACACCAATAATTTAATGTAATTATAATAAATTAATTTAATTAAGATTATTTATTAATTCATTAAAATTATTTATTTAAAAAAAACGCTTTGCATTGTGCTAATTTTTCACAAATGTCTAGATGCTGTGGAATCCTTTTCTATATGTTTCCTCATTTACAGTTGGAGTGATGATGCAAGTTGAGTTCCATCAATGGATCCAACAACTCAGGGAAGCTTGCAATCCTCATAAAAGTGGCTTGATTTTACTGCAAGATTTAAAGATCAGTTGGAAAGTCAATGAACTGCCATACAGTAGTGGCCAAAAGTGATGTCCGGCAAAGACATATTCACCCTTTATTAGTATAAAATGTGTTAAAGATTTTGTAAGCATATTGTGTAGTTGTGCTTGGAGTCGGTTGTTTATGTGATAACACAATGAAACTTGCCAAATTGAACAGACATCATTTTTAGCCAGGCTGTCATTCAAAGAAATTATGAACACATGAAAAAACAAGAGAGGAAAATGAAATATTAATAACGTACTCGGTTACTAACGTAACCTCGGTTCCCTGTAGGGAACGAGTATTGCGTAGCTAATACGCAGTGGGGAAACTCCTTTTCCTCGAAATATTGAAGCTTTAATTTAAAACGCAGTGCAGCTGCGCAGTGAAACGCAGCAGAGCGTCTAGCTTGCTCATTGGCTGTGCTGCGGCAAAAGTGCCTCTGAACGCGCGACCAATCAACTGACTTGGCCCCGAGTACGTCAGAGCGCGCCTAAATGGGCGTGGCCTAAGCCAATAAATATCGCTCATTTCGGCCAAAATACCAGGTTTAAATCGACTGAAGCGACACATCCTGGCAGATTGCAATAGTGTGGCAAGCTACGCAATACTCGTTCCCTACTCTCAGGGAACCGAGGTTACGTTAGTAACCGAGTATGTTCCCTTTCGAGTACGGTCACTTTGTATTGCGTAGCTAATACGCAGTGGGGACGCAATGTAAAACGCCGCACATTAGCAATTGGCTGAATTAACTGGAGCCTAGGGAAACACCCCGAAGCTCAACAGAACAAGGCATAATCAGTCTCCCAGTATAATGACACTAACCGGACAGGGTCGGGATCATGAATAAAAACTGGGGCTTATAACCGTCCTAGGACTACTTGTACTTATGGACAGTAACATGCTAGACAGATAAAAACCAGACACTGTCGGGTTAATATCATACTGAGAGGACCTTGGCCTGCAGGCAAGGAACCTCTAGATTATAAAATCTGACAAATGTGGACGGCGAGGACCAACCGGCCGCCGCACAAATGTCTTGAATTGGTACACCACTGGACCACGCCCACGATGAGGCCATGCCTCTCGTGGAATGGGCTTTAGCGCCTATGGGACAAACCTGGCCCACAGAGGTGTATGCCAGCGAGATGGCGTCCACTATCCATCTGGATAGTCTCTGCTTCGTGACTGGAGCCCCTTTGGTGCGGTCGTTGAAGCAAACAAAGAGCTGTTCTGACTGCCAAACTGGACAAAATAGATTAGCGCCACCATCATTCTCCTAGGGTGAAGTGCTAACAGAGTAATGACATGCGCTAAGGCCGTTTCTCCTCAGCGACTGGCCAGCCACAGGAGCATGGTGAGCTGCCATGGCCGCCATGTACACTTTGAGCGTGGATGGGGAGCGACCCGCATCCAAAAGCTCTTATAGGAAGGAGAGCACCACTGATACTTCACATGAGTGGGGCTCGAAATCTCTGGCTGAGCACCAGCCAGCGAACACAGACCACTTCAGAGCATAGAGCCGTCTAGTAGACGGTGCTCTAACCTCAGTGATTGTATTTATGACCTTTTCCAGGTCCCCGGATACCCGTTCAAGGGCCATACATGGAGGGCTCATAAGTCGGGGCGAGGGTGCCAGATCGTCCCGTTCACCTGTGTGAGGAGGTCCTTCCTCATTCCCCAGGGAACAGTGTGAGTCATCTGTGCCAGCTCTGGAAACCATGCTTGGGTTTTCCAGAGGGGGGCTAGTAGGAGGACTGAGCATCCGCTCTCCTTGATCAGTCTGATGACCTGAGGGATCATAAAGACTGGTGGGAACGCATACAGCGGTAGACTGGGCTATGGGTGGGCCAGCGCGTTCCTGTTCTTCGAAAAGAACGTTGCGCAGTGAACGTTGTTCCTGGAGGCGAAGAGGTCGACCTCTGCCCTGCTGAACACACTCCATATCAGACAAACCGTCTGTGTGTTGAGAGACCACTCGCCTGGGGGAGTTTGCTTGACTTCTGCGCCTCAGTGAACCTCTCAGAGAATCCTTTCACCACCGGGCCAAAGAGACCGGTACTGGAGATAGGAGAAACGAGGAATGCCGTTCTGTCCGCTTCTTTGATGTCAGTGAAGTTCAGCCAGAGGTGGCGCTCAAGCACAACAAGGTTAGCCATGCCTCTGCCGATGGCCTGGGCGGCAGCCTTTGTAGCACGCAGGGCTAGATCCGTGGCGCTGCGCAGGTCACAGAATGTGTCAGGGTTCGGGCCAGACTCGTCCATTGACTGGAGAAGTTTCGCTTGATAGACTTGCAACACCGTCATGATGTGCAAAGCCGATGCAGCCTGACCGGAAGCTAAAAATGTGCGTCCAGCGAGGGCTGAGGTGTTTTTGGCAGGGCTTCGAGGGATGCACCGCTTTAGATCTCCAGCCAGCAGCAGTGGGTGGACACAGGTGGGCGGCGACTGCTTCCTCGAGCGGCGGCAACATCTCATATCCTTTTTCCGCTGCGCCGTCAACAGAGGAGAGCGCAGCGGAAGCGCTCATGCGAACTGAGTATGGTGCCTGCCATGACTTCTCGAGTTCGTCGTGAACTTCCGGGAAGAAGGGTGCTGGTTTGTGGCGGGGGGCCTGCTGACGCCCTGGCAGAAACCAACCATCCAGCCGACTCCTGGACAGCTCCTCGGGTCAGGCCCATTCGAGACCGAGGTCTGAAACGGACGCAGTGAGGATGCGCAGCATTTCGGAGTCCGAATTAGTCCTCGTGGCGTTAGCTGTAGTGCTAGCACAGGACTGTAAGAGGGCAGGGTCCACCGAGCCCGACCACTCTTCCTCAGACGCAGCAATAGAGAGGCTGTCGTGTTCTTTATCGGATCTGCCGAATGAGACAAGGCGACGGGAATGAGGAGAGGGGCGCTGGTCTGCCTGGGTGAACAGGACCGGAGAAGACTGTGATGGAGAAAGCGAAGCACGCGGGGACTTGGCCCGCGGCTGAAGTAGCGCCGGGAAAGGAAGAATAGGAAGAGTGGTGTCGCCATCTTGGAAGAGAACGTCTCAGGTTACGACTGTAACCATAGTTCCCTGAGAAAGGGAACGAGACGATGCGTCATCGACGCTTTGGGAACGCCCCCAGCGTGAATGCGTCTGAGCATCAATGTCAACTAGTCCAATGGAAAGAATGAGCGTCACGGGCGGGTGACGTCATGACCAGGAAGGGATAAAGCACATCCGGTGCAAACCGGCATTAGCTTCAAAAATGTCGAAGCAAGCCGATCACAGGGATGCAGGAAGTATGGCAGGGTGACGCATCGTCTCGTTCCCTTTCTCAGGGAACTATGGTTACAGCCGTAACCTGAGACGTTCCCTTTCGAGGGAACTCGCGATGCGTCATCGACGCTTTGGGAACGAGAATACCCAAAACGCCAGAATTCCAAGTACCTGAGTGTCAGTCTGTTGAAACTAAGCACTGAGCACCTGAGAACCTGGGGCAGCATCCAGGTCCAAGCTGTAAAACCTAACGAATGTGAGTGGTGAGGACCAGCCTGCCACATCACAAACATCTTGAAGAGAAACTCCAAATAGTAAGGCTTTAGAGGCCGCCATACCCCTCGTAGAGTGAGCTCTGACCGCCAAAGGACACGGCTGGTCAGAGTACTCGTATGCAAGTGAAATAGCCTCAACTATCCACTTACTAACCGTCTGTTTAAAAGCAGGAAGACCCTTCTTAGGTGATCCAAAGCAAATAAATAACTGGTCGGACTTCCTCATTGAAGATGTCCGATGAACATAAGTATCCAGTGCTCGCACTGGACACAAGAGGTTCAGCCTTTCCTGGTCCGCAGATGTAAAAGGAGGAGGACAGAAACCTGCAGCACAATAGGCCTCGGAATAATGGTAGGCACCTTTGGAACATATCCATGTTTCGGGTAAGATTGCCTTGGCCATCCCCGGTGCACTCAAGGCAGGTGGGGACCGAAAGGGCCTGAAGGTCTGACTCTAATAGGGACGAAATAGCTAGCAGAAAATAGTCTTAAAAGAAAGGAACTTCTCTGAGACCAAATCTAAGGGCTCGAAGGGAGCCCCAGATAGGCCTTCTAGAACTATTGCAAGGTCCCAAGCCAGCACCCTAGTGCAAGTTGCAGGCCTCAGCCTCAAAGTGCCACGAAGGAAACGAGTGATCAGGGGGTCTCGACCCAAAAATGTACTACCCACCAGGGCGTGGAAAGCCGCAATGGCCGCCACGTATACCTTAAGCGTGGAAGGACATAGACCTGATACAAAGCGTTCTTGCAGAAACTCGAATACTGTGTTTACTGAACAGTTAACCGGATCCCACTGACGCTGGTAACACCAAGAAGTGAAAAACTCTCGAAATAGTGAATATAGTTTCCTCGTAGCGGGAGCTCTGGAGCTTAGAATGGTCTCAACAACCTCGGTTGAGAGACCACTCTCTATGAGTTGGGCCCCCTCAGAGGCCAAACGCACAGTTTCCAAATCCCCTGCCGGGGGTGCAATATTGCATCCCCTGCCTGAGACAGAAGTTCTCTCCTGATCGGGACCTCCAAGGGAGGTCCGTCGAGGAGAAAAATTAGGTCCGCAAACCAAATTCAGCTCGGCCAGGGTGGTGCTACTAAATAGGCTTATTCCATCCTGGCGGAATCACTCCAGAACTCCTGGGAGAGCAACAGGGAGAAATGCGTACAGACGTAGCCTCGGCCACGTCTGCACCATAGCAACCAGCCCCGAGGGGACTGGTTGAGTGAGGGATAACCAGAGTGGACAGTGCGTCGTATGCTGAGACGAGAACAAATCCACTTCTGCCTGGCCATAAAACTCCCATATTTGCTCCAACGCCTCGGGGTGGAGTCCCATGGCCTCAGCCCCTGCCTCGACAGGGTGTCTGCTCCAATATTCTGGACCCCCTGGAATATACACTGCCCTCAGACAGAGTAATTTCCTGAGGGACCAAAATAATAGGCCACCAACGTGTTGTCTGTGGGTCAGGAATCAGAGTTTCCTCCATATAACCAAGGCGCGGGGATACTGCCGCGTGATCTTGATCGTACGGAGTGGGTTTCCCCTCAGGGAGAACCCTCTGGTCCTGAGCCACCACTGTAAAGGTCTCACGTACAGCAGGTCAAAGGGTATCACATTGAACGCTGCTGCCCTGAGGCCTAACAGTCACTGTTTCAGAACAACACATGATGGCCCCTCAGGTCTGGGAGGAGATGTCTCAACGCATTGAAGACGACCATCATCTCTAGGCAATTAATGTGCCAAGCGAGATGATGACTCCTCCCAAGCCCTGAGCTGAGCGGCCTTCCAATACCGCTCCCCAGCCGGTGAGGGAAGCATCTGTCGAGATCACAACTCGATGGCAAAGAGCTCCTAACACCGGACCCTGGGACAAGAACCAGTGTTTCCTCCATATAACCAAGGCGCGGAGACACCGCCACGTGATCTTGATCATACACAGTGGGTTTCCCCTCGGGGAGAACCCTCTGGTCCTGAGCCACCACTGTAAAGGTCTCATATACAGCAGGCCAAAAGGTATCCCGTTGGACGCTGCTGCCACAAGACCCAACAGTCTCTCGAACTGTTTTACAGTGCGTGACTGGCCTAGCCTCAGCTCTTTTGTGGCTGTTAGGATAGCAGCTACACGAACGGGCGACAGAGTGGCCCGCATCATCACTGAATCCCATACCACACCAAGGAAAGTGGTTCTCTGTACTGGAGAAAGCACACTCTTCTTGGCATTGAGCCTCAACCCCAACATCTGCATATGAGCGAGAACGACACCTCGGTGTCGAACCGCTAACTGTTCTGATTCCGCTAGAATCAGCTAGTCATCTATGCAATTCAGAATGCGTATACACTGCAGCCTGGCGGGGCCAGAGCTGCGTCTACACACTTCGTGAATGTGCGGGGTGATAGAGCTAGACCGAAAGGAAGTGCCTGATACTGGTGTTCTTTGCCCCAAAGAAAACCTCAGGAACCTCCTGTGCTGAGGGAGGATGGAGATATGGAAGTATATGTCTTTCAGATCTATCGTGACAAACCAGTCCTCGGATCTGATTTGAGTCACGATCTGTTTGAGTGTCAGCATCTTGGACTTGAGTTCCAGCACCAAACACTCCAACAGACGAAGATCTAGAATGTGACGCAGCTCTCCATCCTTTTTTGGAACAATGAGATAACGACTGTAAAGACCCGACGCAATGTCGGGTGAGTACACCTGCTCTATAGCTTTCTTTGCTAACAGGGCCTTTACCTCTTGCTCCATTACCAGAGAGATTACCATTAACCATAGAGATATATTTGGCAGTAGCTTCCGCGCTGCCAGAAAATCTACCAAGGGAACCAGCCCCTCAAGGCTGGCCTCTGGTGTAATAAAGACAGCCAGTTCGGGGACCTGAAGCATACTGGCAGGAACCACCCGAACTGACTGTTTTCGAACCCCCCTCAGAGGGCGCGAGTCCGACGCAATGTCAAGTTGACGCTGCGCCAGAAGCTCGCTGGAGAACGCTGCGCCCCGAAGCACCAAGGGTGGCGGGGTTGGCAGAACGGTCCCCTGAGGGCACCGAGATGGAAAGGGCACCGTATAATGAGGTGTACACCATTCCACCCCGGTTGGGGCTGCCCTCACCGGTCTGACGCCGGTGGCGCCAGACCTTTTCTTTTGAGCCGCAGCCTTCTCAGCATGAAGAACGGTCCTCGGATCCGGCTTCTGCTTTGAAGGCTTTGGCTGCTGTGTTGTGTATGAGAAACTAGCCGGCTGGAGCTGCTCACGCCCAGCAGCCCCAGGGGGTTGGACATAGCGAGGGAGAGATTATCTTGTATCTTTCTCCATGATTCCCATCAAATTGAGCCAGAGGTGTCTCTCAGTGACCACAAGGGCTGCCATCCCTGAGAGATAAATCTGAGGCCCGACGGAGTTCTCAAACCCCATCGGGCCAAACTCCCTCACTTCTGTCCAAATACCACAGCAGGTCAGCCTGATATGCTTGCAGCACTGCAATAGTGTGCAAGCAGGCTCATGCTAGACCCACTGCCATATATGCTTTTCCCACTAGATTAAAAAATTGTTTTCTTTAATGGTTTAGTGAGAGAAGCCGATGCCTTCAGGGACGATACTGAACCGGGAGACAGATAGCTCGCAAGTGTCTGTTCTACCCAGGGTATTGCCCCATAGCCATACTCTCTTAACCCCCAAATATCTGAATATACATGAATGTGGGGCTAAAAGATGAGTAAGGCTTTTTCCATGATCTAGACAGCTCGCTGTGCAGATCGGGAAAAATGTAAGGCCCTGTGATGGAGGTGGAAAAATAGAGGGAAGTAAAATCGTTCAATTTATTTTAAGGACGAGTGCCCCCTTATTTCTGCTGGCCATTAAATATTTAATTTATCTACAGCCTTAGTAAACACCTCCACCAGCTTATTATTATTTTTTATTAGGGCCGGGACTTTAACGCGTTAATTAAGATTAATTAATTACATACTTTAACGCGTTAATTAATTACACAAAAAAATATTTTTAATCGCACTTATTTTTGCACCGCGGAACGTTTCTCACTGGATGAGTTTCGGCGGACCGATTATACTGGCGCACCAACTAGCGTTCATGACGAAGAAGCTGACGAGATCGCTTTGGTTGGCCGGTGGCTGGGAAATGTTGTTACAAAAAACTGCAAAAAACGAACGGATGGACGCGTCGATAAGAGCATGGTTGTGTGCAAGCTATGCAACAAGGAATTCGCTATTGCTATTAGTGTAGTGTAGCAATATGCTATTTTGTTGCAATATGCTATTGCTACACTTAATGGCAAAAATTGCACTGGTCTGCTGGACTTGGTTGAACAAAAATAAACAATATTTTGTTGCTTAAGCTTATGTATGCAGTCATTATTCAATGGTATACTAAAAATCCATGTGAAAAAAATTACTTCTCACAGTTCTCAGGTCAAATATTTATGCGATTAAAATGCGATTAATTTCGATTAATTAATTACAAAGCCTCTAATTAATTCGATTAATTTTTTTAATCGAGTCCCGGCCCTATTTTTTATATATACATTCTTTATATATATTCACTTTATTTTATATATAATATATAACCTATCATATGTATATATATATATATATATATATAGGCTATATATATTTCTCATACGCTGGGGAAGAGATGGCAAATCCACTTCCCCCATGATTGTGTCACTTTCAATGCCCAGCACATCTACCTCCTCGCATTGATTTCTCTCCCCGGGCGGAAGAGACCGCAGCGCGGGCTTCCGAGACCGGCGAGAGAGCACTGGATCCCTCGTGGAAAGGGAGGAGATAAGATCCGCGGACCCGTCTCCAACCCCGTAAAGATCCTATTCGCGATCCACAGGAAGGCATTCTCTCTGCACCCTGAGGATCGCGAGCCTGGCCACTTTCCTCGAAAAGCGCCAGGCGAGAGCGGAGCATGCGGAGCGGAAGCATCTCGCAATGCCGCAATCAGCCCCCTCGAAGGCTGACACCGCATGCTCCACTCCCAAATAAACTACACAAAGCTCGTGTGTGTCCCCACCCGTTAAATAACGCGGGCAGGGAGAAGCACAGAGTTTGTAAAGTTGTTTCGCCATAACTCTTCCCAATAATATCGAACAGACAACAATAAATAGACAGAGTAACACAGATCGCTTGCTGAGACACAGAAGCTGATGCCGGTTTGCACCGGATGTGCTTTATCCCTTCCTGGTCATGACGTCACCCGCCCGTGACGCTCATTCTTTCCATTGGACTAGTTGACATTGATGCTCAGACGCATTCACGCTGGGGGCGTTCCCAAAGCGTCGATGACGCATTGCGAGTTCCCTCGAAAGGGAACTAACCGCATCCGCAGCGTTGAGATGGGCAGGCTCTCGCAGTGAGAACAGCCGGCGGCAGAGAGTGCAGCTTCAGCGTGGGCGGGTCCCAGGCACCTGGCGCACTCCGTGTGCCCGTCATCCTCGTGTACATGAGCTTCGCACGAGGTGCAAGATGAACGAGGCATTTGAAACAATGCCTCGTTAGAAATTTTCTCTTTTACAAAAGCTGAGTGTCACAGAGCGAGCACAACAGCAGCAGTAAAAGGATATATGTAGCGTTGTCTCGCCGGATGGCCACAGGAGAGCAGCGACAGAAGAGGAGCTGGGTAAGTTGAAGGCACTGTCTGCTGTTTTCAATGCATGCTCTAGTTGATTCTGGCTTGGTTCGACGGCGAAAAGCTTCGGTGAGGCCTCAGAGACGTGAAGTGTCGCTGAAGTTGAGTAAATCTGGTATTTTAGCTGAAATGAGCGATATTTATAGGCTTAGGCCACGCCCATTTAGGCACGCTCTGATGTACTCGGCGCCAAGTCAGTTGATTGGTCGCGCGTTCAGAGGCGCTCGGCCATGTGCAGTTGCCGCAGCACAGCCAATAAGCGAGCTAGACGCTCTGCTGCGTTTCACTGTGCAGCTGCACTGCGTTTTAAATTAAAGCTTCAATATTTCGAGGAAAAGGAGTTTCCCCACTGCGTATTAGCTACGCAATATGAAGTGACCATTCTCGAAAGGGAACTGACTATGTTGCAGTCAATGTAGGATGTTTTTCTCATGTGAGCTTTTTTTGTTGTTGTTCTAAACCCTCTAGCTGTAGTTTGCCTTTTTGTCACTTAAAGCTCCAGTCCGTAACTTTTTTGGGTTAAAAATTATCCAAAATACATTTTTGAGCAAGTACATAACTAGCCAGTGTTCAAAACTAGCTGCTTGCCTTAGCTCGATTCAAAACGGTAAGCTTGTAATAATGTTTTTAATTCCAGTGGTACTGGTGGATTTCCACACATAAAGAAGGCGTCTAGGCTAGTAGGCTATATTAAGATGTTGAAGGTGGAGATTTATAGCCTTTTCTCACAGCACTTGATATGATTAAACTTATCAATTTGATGGCGGATCCAGAAAGGTTCAAACGACAATCACCAGTGACAACTGGAGATTCACCCGTTGTAAAATGCAAAAGACTTTGGACTGAGAGTTTGGAAAAAGAGACTGCAACCGGGCATGCGAAAACAAGGATAAATATCTGAAGTGTAGTCACGCAATGCTGAGGTTGTTAACATTAACAACTTGAGAACAAAGTATAATTTGCACGGTTTGACGTGATATGATATGATAATCGATCGTTAGACTTAATCAGCGCAATTTACTGCAATGCTTTTTTTTTGTTAGTTGGTCAGAAGAACAAAAGTGGATGTTACTTACTTGTTCAGATGACATTTTAGGGTGAAAATTCTTATGTTGGTCATATTTCCAAAAAGTAGAATCTGTGATTCTTAATGACAGTATCCACACCGCACGGTGATTGACAGCTGCACATTCTCCTCAAAACATTGGATTCATCCGTGCTGTGCCGAGGTACAACTCACGTAAAGTTGATAATTGATGAACAGTCCCTTCAGACGAAAGAGGATGACATGTTCTCTAGGCGCCCCTTTTATACTTCCGGGTCACACTAGTAGTGACGTCATAGGCTGTCGCCGGTCAAATTCGATTGCCGTGATTGAATAGCTTTTTAGACACCGGTTCACGTGGAGGGCGTTCCCCAATAGCGTCATCGACACAGTGTCTTGTTCCCTTTTTTCAGTGAACAGAGGTTACAGTCGTAACTTAAACGTTTTCCTGCCAAAGAAGTGATGACAGCTTTATGATATGATGTCCTTTAATTTTTCCAACCTTCATTTAAAGGGAAAGTAGTCGAAAATAACAGGGTGGACAATGTATTGAGGGACAAGCTAATGTAATATATACATTAGAGTAGAGTTGTCAAAAAGTACCGACTTCGGTACCAGTTGGTACTGAAATTTAAAAAATGTGACGCTTTGAGCGCTGTTGAGCGGAATCGTAAACACCTCTGATTGCCTATTGTGCTCACGCGCTCATCGGAAATGTCTGTGATTGGCTACAATAATCAGCGCTTCAAAAACATGTTGTAAATATACATCAATGACGCTCTTCACCGAGCGCTTACAAAGATACAGACGGGAGCATTTGAAAGCAGGCGTCTATCAGCAGAGCGGTCCGCTAATAGACGCCTGCTTGTGCTTTCAAACACTCCCGCTCCCATTTTTTTAAAACACTTCCAAACACTTACTATTCTGCCTTCACTAGTGTGCATTAACTAGCTTTACAGATAGCTAACAGTTTCCAATAAAGAACCAGAAGCTTCTTGCTGTTTTGTGGTGTTTTACTGAAAGGACTGTAAAACTGTAACATACAAAAACAAAGAAGAGCATATTACAATCTCAATATGATGAATATACAATGCAAAACTAAATAAGTAGTCTAGAAATAACTAAAACCTTCAAATCACGATCGCATAGCAAGCAAATAACACAATGCTAATTTACATAGAAAATGCCATAGAGAAACTAACGCTACTAGCGTCACATATTTCCTTACAAATTACGAATAGAAAACATGCTAAAATGACTAAATAGGATATCAAAAGGAAGCTAAGATCTCTATGAAACAAATACTTACAGACAGATATTCGTCAGAGACCAAAATGATAGTTTATAAACTTTAACACTCCGGAGTTTGACTTGCAGTGAGAATGTTATGAGAACGACTGAGCAACGGAAACTCTGCGTGGACAAAACACAAGAGACTCAAAACTTAAATACCTCTTCTCACAAGGGGGCAGTACACTCCCCGCCTGGAATACTACTATAACACTATTAACCCTTAACTAATAACACAATTTCCGAAACAGGTCTTGAGTACACCTTAGCAGTACCTTCTTTAACTATGCGTACATCTACTTTACGTACTCTTTTATCTCGACCAGGATAAGTGTCCACAATAAGCCCAGTAGGCCATTCGTTTCTTTTGACCTGAGAGTCCTTTAGGAGGACAACGTCACCAATGGCTAAGTTTGGTTGATTTGCTTGCCATTTTCTTCTTGGTTGAAGGGTTGCAAGATACTCTTCTCTCCATCGTTTCCAGAACGAGTTAGCCAGACTCTGCACCTGTTTCCACTGCTTCCGGTACAAGTCTTTTGGATCGAAGTCTCCAGGAGGAATAGAAACGGGACAGATTTTCTGAGTGAGAAGAGCCCTCGGAGTCAACAAATCAGGTTGTTGAGGATCAGATAACACAGGTACTAATGGACGACCATTCATTATGGCTGTTACCTCTGCCATGAGCGTCACAAGTACTTCATGAGTCAGATTTGGAGAATGAACCTTCAGCATCATAGCATCAAAGATACGTCGAGCCACTCCGATCATTCTTTCCCACACCCCTCCCATGTGAGAAGAGTGAGGTGGGTTAAACTTCCAAGTGCATGCCTCCTTTTTGAGGTAGGATTGAAGCTCTGGGTCTTCTGAACTTATCTGAAGCTCCCTACACGCTCCAACGAAGTTCGTTCCACAATCTGAACGGAAAAGTTTGGTGGGTCCTCTTATGGCCAGGAACCTTCTGAGCGCATTTATGAAACTTGAAGTAGAGAGAGACTCAACTACCTCGATGTGAACTCCTCGTGTGACTAAACAGGTGAACATTACTGCCCAGCGTTTGTTTTCTACCACTCCACCTCTTGTACGGCGGATGCAGATGTTCCACGGTCCAAACACGTCTACTCCGACATGCGTGAAAGGAGGAGATTGGAAGAGACGATCAGCTGGAATGTCTGCCATTTTTTGTTGTTGTACATTTCCTCTTAACCGGCGGCAGGTTGTGCATTTGTTGAGAGGATTTGTAACCAACCTTTTTCCTCCAAGGATCCACAGTCCAGCAGACCTAATGGCTCCTTCAGTGATGTGTCTGCCTTGGTGCACAATCTGTTCGTGGTAGAACTGAACCAGCAAAGCAGCAATGTGATGCTTCTTTGGAATCACGATAGGCTGGCTTTGTTCTTGAGTTATTTCAGCAGAAGTCACACGTCCTCCTACTCGCACCAGTCCTTCTTCGTCCAAAAACACATTGAGATTCTTCAGTGGACTGTGTTTTAGTATGTCCTCACCTTTGTTCAGAGTTCTCAATTCTTTTTCAAAGGTCTCACCTTGAACAGTTCGTACAATGACTAACTTTGCTTGAGTTAGAGCGTCCATCTTTGCTTCATTTGAATCAGTAGCTTTTGAGATAGATCTGGCCTTTTCAATGAGCTTGGCGATAGCTTGAGTGAGGCGTTTCCAACTGGAGAATCGCTCAAACCTGTGTGACCCGAGCGAATTTGCCACGGTTGTAGTTGCAAATGTAGAGACTTGTGGGCGGACTTCAATGTCTGTGGCAGGTTCAACAAGTTGAAAGTCGTTCGATTGCACAGGACACTCTCCATCACTTTCCCTCAAGAAGTCGGGACCAGTGAACCAATTGGTAGAACTCAGCAAGGAAGCTGGCACATGCCGTGTTCCATGATCGGCAGAATTGATTTCCGTGCTCACTAAGTGCCACTGACTGGGTTCGGATGACTTTCTGATGCGAGCAACACGGTTGGCTACGTAGACATAGAACCTTCGGCTGCTGTTATTGATATAGCCTAAGACTACTCGGCTGTCAGTGTAGTATTTCACTTTGTGAATTTCAATGTCAAGTTCATTTAGCAACATGTTTGCCAGCTCCACCGCCAGAACTGAAGCGCATAACTCCAAGCGAGGTACTGTGTGGACTTGTCTAGGAGCCAATTTGGACTTGCCCATGCAGAAGCCTACGTGGACGTGACCTTTGGTGTCTATGACTCGAAGGTACGCAACTGCTGAAATAGCTGATGTAGAAGCATCTGCAAAGACACACAACTCTCTTTGACAGGTAGATTGCAGTGACGTGTTCACATACTGTCTAGGAATTTGAAGTTTCTCAAGGTCTACAAGTGAATCTTTCCAAGATTTCCATTGTGCCTCTTTTTCTGCTGGCAATTGAGTGTCCCAGTCACAGTTCTCTGAGCACAATTCTCTGATGAGAGCTTTGCCTTGCATGATGATGGGGGCAGCAAACCCAAGAGGATCGTACAAGCTGTTAACAGCAGAAAGGATGCCTCTTCTTGTGAATGGCTTGTCTTCTCTTGATACGAGGAAGGTGAAACAGTCATTTTGCAAGTCCCAGTTAAGCCCTAAACTTCTCTGCAAGGGCAGGGGCTCTGCGCCAAGGTCAAGATTTTTCAATTCTTTTGCACGTTCCTCAGATGGAAATGCTTCCATTACGTCTGTGCTATTGGAGGCTATTTTGTGCAAACGAATGTTAGAGTCCGCCAGCATTTCTTTGGCGCTTTTCAGAGTTTGAATGGCGCTAATGTCTGAAGGAAAAGAAGCCAGTCCGTCATCGACGTAAAAGTTTTTAAGAACAAACTGTTTGGCCTCGTCACTGTACTCATCTTGTGTGGCCAGCGCCGCCCTCCTGAGACCATATATAGCTATGGCAGGAGACGGGCTATTTCCAAACACGTGTACAGTCATCCTGTACTCTCTGATTGCCTCTGTAGGATCGTTGCCTTCGTACCACAGGAAACGCACAAAGTCGCGATGGTCCTCGCGAATGACAAAACAGTAGAACATTTGCTGTATGTCTGCAGTGATTGCCACAGGTTCTTTTCGGAAGCGCAAGAGAACCCCAATAAGTGTGTTGTTCATGTCTGGACCACTCAACAAAACATTGTTCAAAGACGTGTCTTTGTAAGTTGCATTAGAATCAAACACTACCCGTATCTGATCAGGTTTGCGTGGATGGTATACACCAAAAAACGGTAGGTACCAACACTCTTGGTCTTTGGTGGATGGCAGGACGGGTTCTGCATGTCCTGACTCAAACATTTTCTCCATAAAGTTCAAGAAATGTTCTTTCATTTGGGGCTTTTTGTCAAGCACTCGACGCAGTGAGTTGAGACGTTGGACTGCTTGGTCTCGATTGTTGGGTAATCTGTGCCTGTTCGGTTTGAAGGGCAGTGGCGCCACCCAGCTGTTGGACTCGTCCATGAACATTTGTTCATCCATGATCTCCAAGAAGAGTTCATCCTCCACTGACATGGCAGGTTTGTCATCATGTGGGGTTCTCATGAACAATTTGTTGGTGAGACAGTCGTTTCCGTCTATGTCCATCAAGCTGGACATGTTCCCAGCGTTAAATGGGCCGTCAGAGCTCAGAACCTTTTCTTTAACGTGGAATGAATTGGTGCAAGAGTCCAACAGAGATGTACGTCCGTTGTTCAACACTGATGTGCGGTAAACACTAACTTTGCTAGGCACATGAGCACCCCCAAGGCACACATCACCTATTATGACCCAGCCCAGGTCGAGGCGCTGGGCGTACGGAGCATCGTGGGGGCCGTTGTAATGTTCTCTGACCTTGTGCACTCTTGGTATGTCCCGACCGAGGAGGACCAGTATTGAAGCATTAGGGTCCAAATCAGGAATCTTGGCTGCCAAATGCTTGAGGTGAGTGTGGTGTCTTGCAGCCTCCGGTGTCGGGATCTCAGATCGATCATCTGGGAGCATGTTGCACTCGATTAATGTGGGCAGCCGGACGCTAGTGTTGCCGTCAAGAGACTCCAGTATGAACCCGTCAGCTTGGCGTGCCCTTGTCTCTCCTACGCCTGAACAGGTCTTCAGAGTGTAAATTTTGGTGCCTGTGTTAACGTTAAAGATCTCAAAGAATTCTGTCTTTGCCAAAGACCTATTGCTTTGCTCGTCTAACACAACATAGGCTTTCACTGCCTTTTCCTTGTGCCCAGCAGGATAAATGTTTACAAGACAGATTTTGGAGCATGAGCGTGAGCTGATACCTTTTCCACATACCTCTGTACATTTGGACACATTGGCGCGCATAGGACTTTCTGCTTGCTCCCCGCCATGCACGTTAGGAGCTTCAGAGCCTGGAGTTTCCGTTTTCCAGGGTGCTGGTCCAGGGTGCAGTGCGGTGACGTGTTGGTCACTTTTGCACTCATTGCAATGTACACTTGAGTCGCAATCTTTTGCCATGTGGTTGACGGAGGAACAGCACTTGTAACAAATGGCCAATTCTTTCAGAATGACTTTCCTCTGATCCAAAGTCTTTGCTCTGAAACCACGACACTTGCGAAGGGAGTGTGGTTTGTTGTGGAGCGGGCACAGTTTATCCGGGTCAACCACCTTTTGGTCAGAGGATTCACGATTGCCTTTTGGAGCAAGTATTTCAGTTTTTCGAACAGATACTGCAGTTTTGAAATTGGGCTTGTTCATTCTTTCAGGCCTATAAACACTTGGACCACCAGTAGAAAGCAAGGGAGTAAAGCTTGGGTCATTTAAAGTTTTAGCTTTGTCACACACAAACTTCACGAAAACAGGAAATGGCGGGTATGAAGCATGGTGTTGCTCTTTATAGTAGGATGCTGTGGTGATCCATTTTTCTTGGAGGTGAAATGGGATTTTCTGAACAATGGGTGTGATGCCCCGGGACGTGTCTAGGTAACTCAGGCCATGCAGGAGTCCATCTACCCGGGCAGCATCAAGCTCTGAGATGAGATCACCTAGCTCCCTTAACTTGCAGTTTTCTCTGTTTGCGATTTTGGGAAAATCTTCCAACTTTTTCAGGAGAGCATTCTCTATCTAGTCTTTGCCATACCATTTTGACACCAGCTGTGGCATCGTAGGTGTGCACAGCCCTTAATCGTTTCGCTTGCTCTGATGATTTGGGGCCTAACCACTTGCAGAGGAGATCTAACTCCTCTCTTGGGGATAAAGAGAGACCTACAGTAGCGTTCAAAAAGGATGCCTTCCAAGCCCAATAATTTTCAGGCTTATCATCAAACGTCAGGAGCCCTGAGCTGACCAACTCTCTGCGCATCAAATATTTGGCTAAGTCCGATGTGGCTGGGAAATTGGACTCGTTTGCACTGGCTACAGGGCATGGTGACGACAGCCTAGGCTGAAAAGGGACTGACTGGTTCATAAAACGTGGCTGAAATCTGTGGTCGGTAGTAACTGGGGTAGGATACTGTGAGTGAGATGTGAAAAAGGCATTTTTGAACGAGCTTTGGGCATAAGAACGATTTGTTCCACTGGCGATGCAATACTGTGAGGAATGCGCCACTGGTAGCTCTTGAAACCCATATTCACTGATCTCGCTGTTTGGTATGTTATGCTCTTCATCTTTATGTTGCTCAATATCACCACTGTATTTTACTCGCTGAGCTGCTGGAAGCGTCAGTGTGGTAGCTTGAGGGGAATCAGAGCGGTTATTAGTCGGTGGAGGTGGAGCTGGTATGGGCTCAACTACGCTGTCGCTGTTTTCTGGAAACCAGGGGCCTCACTTATAAACGTTGCGTACGCACAAAAGAAGGCGTACGCCGCTCTCTACGCAATAATTGGTATTTATAAAAAGCAAACTTGACGGTAAAATGTGCGGTCCTTCACGCAAGCTCTGACCCAGGCGTACGCACAAAAACGGGTGAACTGAGAAATGGCGACACCGTCGGCAGATGGAAGAAACACGTGAAAGTGTGTGAAACTGTAGACCGTTGTGTAAAATAAATGGCAATACTGCCTCTCATAAATCATAAATAACTTCACAAAGCAAGTCTTACAATTAACAGCCTACACGAACACCCATTTGATCGATCTGCAACAGAAATGCAAATTAACACATATTTGCAAAAAGAAAAGTGAAATATGTTCTGCAATAATATTGGCATGTTATACAATTCATCCTCATAAATAAGATGGTAAACAGAACGAAATAATGTACAAAACTGATATTCTCGCCAATGTGTCCGTCAGGCGGAGCAGATATAGATGCAATTAGATAGATAGATAATTAGGGAGATAGATAGATAGATAGATAGATAGATAGATAGATAGATAGATAGATAGATAGATAGATAGATAGATAGATAGATAGATAGATAGATAGATAGATAGATAGATAGATAGATGTATTATTTGTCCACTGGGGAAAGTTGTTTTCATAGTAAAAATGACTTCATCAGCTACGGAATCATGGTATTCATGCATATGCCTTTAGTTTGTTTTATTTTTGATAAAATAACGTATGACGTAGACCTATGTCTTAACCATTCAGAAAGCTCCAAGAAATTACATTTGCGCTGAACTATTTCCCATTTCCAAGTAGATTATAACCGACATCTGTAGCTTGTCATTTCTTTTTTATTTCGGCCACAGTCCGAGGTTGTGAGGCTACAGCATTTACGGCGTCTGCAACCTTTTGCCACTCAAGTGCCTTTTTGGCATTAGTAGCCTATATGCCCACACTGTGCCCTCCAAACAACATTTTTCTCCTCTTTTCCACCTCGCCAACGATAACTTCTACTTCACATTGAGTGAAGTTACGTTTTTTTGATTTCCTCTCTATGTTTGCCATGATTTTGCAATCGATGAATATTAACTTATGGGCGTTTCACGGACTATTTATGGGCAACTATGGGCGTGACATGAAGCCGCAAAAGCTGCGCTACATTTAGAATTGATTATGATTTATTAAGGGAAAAATGCGTAGGATGTGCGTGCGCACGGTTTTATAAATCCGAATATTTCTGTGCGTACGCACGTCCTATGTTTCATCCGTACGCCACTTCTGACGCAAATCCTGCGCAAAGTTTTATAAATGAGGCCCCAGGATTCTCCACCTTCATCCTCGGCGGCCGCTTCCAGGACCTCTGCTTCGGCGTTGGCAGCAGCAGCTGCACTCTGTAGACGCAGTTTGAGGAGGTCAGCGCTGAGCTCTGCTTTCTTTTTTGTAGCCTCAGCCTCGATGTGGGCCTTTTCTTTTATCACCTCTGCTTCTCTTTCAGCGTATGATGCCTGTGCTTGAGCGGCTGCTGCTTTAGCGCGTGCTCTAGCAGCCAAAACGCTTGCATTAGACCACTGACTGACGCGTGACCGCTGACTGGCGCGTGACCGCTGACTGGCACGTGAGGTGTTGGAACAGTTCGATCTCGTTTCCCACAGGTCACCAACGTTGCTGACTGAACTTTGGCGATCAGGGACAGCAGTGTTGTCTTCCGTGTCGACTTTTGGCTGACTTTCCATGCTGTCTTTTTACTATTCTGCATTCACTAGTGTGCATGAAATCTAGCTTTACAGATAGCTAACAGTTTCCAATAAAGAACCAGAAGCTTCTTGCTGTTTTGTGGTGTTTTACTGAAAGGACTGTAAAACTGTAACATACAAAAACAAAGAAGAGCATATAACAATCTCAATATGATGAATATACAATGCAAAACTAAATAAGTAGTCTAGAAATAACTAAAACCTTCAAATCACGATCGCATAGCAAGCAAATAACACAATGCTAATTTACATAGAAAATGCCATAGAGAAACTAACGCTACTAGCGTCACATATTTCCTTACAAATTACGAATAGAAAACATGCTAAAATGACTAAATAGGATATCAAAAGGAAGCTAAGATCTCTATGAAACAAATACCTCTTTTATCACCTCTGCTTCTCTTTCAGCGTATGATGCCTGTGCTTGATCGGCTGCTGCTTTAGCGCGTGCTCTAGCAGCCAAAACGCTTGCATTAGACCACTGACTGACCACTAAAGACCACTAAACAGACAGATATTCGTCAGAGACCAAAATGATAGTTTATAAACTTTAACACTCCGGAGTTTGACTTGCAGTGAGAATGTTATGAGAACGACTGAGCTACGGAAACTCTGCGTGGACAAAACACAAGAGACTCAAAACTTAAATACCTCTTCTCACAAGGGGGCAGTACACTTACGTGTGCTCAAAAACGCTCCTGTGCGTTGATCGTTGTAGCCAATTACAGACAAATCCGATGAGCGTGTGAACACAATGGCCAATCAGAGGTGTTTACGATTCCGCTCAACAGCGCTCAAAACGTCACAATCAAAAAATTTCCGAACCGACTTGGTACCGAAGTCTGTACTTTTTGGCAACTCTAAATTAGAGAGAATCTTTACTGTGATACCCAACAATGTATAAAAAAAACCTGAAAAAAACCTAGGTAGTAAGTGTTGTACTGGGATACACAGGCCTGGGGACATTATGGAAATTTAAACATTCAAAAACATTTACAAAGACATTTACAGCTTAGAAAATCAGGCAGCCAGGGTTATGAGGGTTTTCTGACCCAGAACAATATTTTTCTTACTTTTGCTCTTGTGAAAAAAAATGGGGCTCTCATGACACAAAGTAATTATATGAAACATATGTTCCCTTTCGAGGGAACTCGCGATGCGTCGATGACGCTTTGGGAACGCCTCCAGCGTGAATGCGTCTGAAACATCTATGTCAACTAGTACAATGGAAAGAATGAGCGTCACAGGCGGGTGAAGTCATGACCAGGAAGAGATAAAGCGCATCCGGTGCAAACCGGCATTAGCTTCTGTTGCCTCAGCAAGTGATCTGTGTCAATCTGTCTGTTATATTTACTGTTGTCTGTCTGATATATATATATATATATATATATATATATAAACACTATGGCGAAACAATTGCACAATCTCTGTGTTTCTCGCTGCTTGCGTTATTAAACAAGTGGGGACACACACAAGCTTTGTGTGATGTGTTTGGGAGTGGAGCATGCGGTATCAGCCTTCGGTTCGGAGGCCCGCCCGTGGGTTCTTCCGCCCGGGGAGAGAGACCAATGCTTCAGTGCTTTACCTCCGAGAAGGTAGATGTGCTGGGCATTGAAAGTGACACAATCATGGGGGAAGGGGATTCGCCATCTCTTTCCCCAGCATATGAGGAGCTGGTGGATATGATTACTAGGGCTGTAGATAAATTAAATATTGAATGGCCAGCAGAGAAAAGGGGCTTCCTTCCCTCTATGGTTTCACCCCCACCTGGAAACCAAGATACCTGTTGGAGTCCACAATCTCAATATCCACCCCCTGAATATTTACGGTTCCTGTAAATATTCAGGGGGTGGATATTGAGATTGTGGACTCCAACAGGTATCTTGGTTTCCAGGTTAATAATAAACTGGATTGTACAGACACTGTTAACGCCCTTTATAAGAAGGGCCAGAAGAGGCTATTCCTGCTCAGGAGACTAAGGTCCTTTGGAGTGCAGGGTTCACTCCTGAGGACCTTTTATGACTCTGTAGTGGCGTCAGCCATCTTCTTTGGTGTGGTATGTTGGAGTAGCTGCATCACAACGGTAGACAGGATGAGGCTGAACAAACTGATTAAAAAGGCCAGTTCTGTCCTGGGTTGCTCACTTGAGCCAGTTGAGGTGGTGGGGGAGAGGAGGGTGAGAGCTAAGCTCTCATCCATGTTGGAGACCTCGTCCAACTCCCTTTATGGGATACTCACATCACTGAGAAGCTCTTTTTCTGGCAGATTGATACATCCACGCTGTGTGAAGGAAAGATTCAGAAGATCTTTTCCCGGTTCTGTCTCCCGGTTCAGGATCGTCCCTGAAGGCGTCGGCTTCTCTCACTAAACCATTAAAGAAATCTATTTCTAATCTAGTGGGAAAAGCAAATACGGCAGTGGGTCAAGCCGGAATGGATTTTGTCACCCCGTGACATTTTCATAAAGGTAGTATCCAGGTTAAAATTTCTAAGTTTAAGATAAAAGTACATACGTTGATGAGCCTTCTTGCAGACAGCATCTACCTGCGACTCAAAACACAACTTATTGTCAATGACTGTCCCCAGGTATTTGTAGTTCTCTACCTGATCCACAGCCTGGCTATTGATAAGAGCAGGAGGAAGAGACACAGGTCACCTGCCAAAGTTGATGTACACTTCTTAAGTTTTGTTTACATTAATGTTTAGAAAGGCAGTTCCACACCACTCAACAAAATCTGATAAAACAGGACCATGCTCACAGTCTTTCTGACTTAGAAGTGACAGAGTCGTCAGCAAACTTAACAACATGACGACCTGGATAGCTGCTCTGACAGTCATTAGTATATAGGACAAATAAAAGTGGCGACAGTACACAGCCCTGCGGAGATCCAGTTGATGACCAAAGAACATCCGATTGGATCCCATTGACCCTGACTCGCTGAGGCCGCTCTGTTAAGAAGTCCATCAGCCAACTGATCAAACCTGTGTCAATGTTGAAGTTTTGATTCAGTTTATCAGCTAAGTCATGAGGCTGAATACAGTTAAATGCAGAAGAAAAATCAACAAAAAGCAAACGGACTAGAGAACCTGCCCCTTCGAGATGTTTAAAAACCAAATTTAAAAGTGTTCCTGTGGCATCATCCACACCTCGACCTGGTCTATAAGCAAACTGTAAAGGATCCAGTCTGTCCTGCACATTGTCCATTATGGCAGACTTCACCAGTTTTTCAAACGATTTCATCACCAGAGAAAAGAGTGCTATAGGTCGGAAGTCATTCAGTAGCTTTGGGGCTTTAATTTTTGGGACTGGCACAATGATAGAGTCTTTCCAAAGACGAGGGACCCAGTGCAACTGCAGTGATAGTTGAAAGATGTATGTGAAGATGTCCGCCAACTGCACAGCACAGTTTTTAAGAAGTTGTCCTCCAATATGATCAGGACCAGGGCTTTTCCTCTCTTTGACTGATCTAAAAGCTTTAATGACAGCACATTTATCGATGTGAACATTAGGGGGAGTACAAGCATTATCCTTAAAAACAGACACCTCTTTACTAAAATTATGCTCATCATAACGATTAAAAAAAACATTAAATTCATTTGAAAGTTGTTTGTCATTTATCCCATTAAGTGAGACTACACTCTTCTTTGTTGGCATACCCATCATATTTTTCACACCTTCCTATGCAGGGCGTGCATCACCTGCACTCAATTATTTTTCACCTTTATCTTTGTAAGCGAACTTTGCGAGTTTAAGTTCTCTCTTAACTTGCTTTGAGAGCTCCCTGTATTGCTGCGTGTCTCCTTGATTAAAATAAATATTCCTCTGATTAATCAGTTTCTTGACTGATTTTGAGACCCACTGTTTATTATTAGCATAAAATAAACACGATTTCTTGGGGACAAACATATTTTCACAGAAAGAAATATAACTAGAAACCGTTTCTGTTAATTCATTTATATCTGTGCAGGAATTCTTAAAAACGTCCCAGTCGGTATCAGCAAAACATTCTTGTAGATCCTGCACCGATTCATCCGACCATACCGGCACCAGAGTTCGCTCAGGCTTGTTCCTCTTCAGGACAGTTTTGTATGTCGGAACAAGATAAACAACACTGTGGTCGGACGCACCAATGCTCCTTTAACTGTCCCAAAACAAAGATCAAGACACTTGGAATGCCGAGTCGGACAAGTGACATATTGAAAGAAGTGACCAAGCGCTTTCCCGGGTTTACAGTGGTTAAAATCTCCCATTAAAAAAATCGGCGCATCAACTGTTTGCTCGCGCTTGAAAACTCTGCACTTTTTTGGTCAGGATTTGTGTTGCGATGTCAGCGTAAGCCCTGGGATGAATATAAACCACAGTCACAAACAGTTGTGGAAATTCCCTCGGCAAATAGAATGGCCGTAGCGACACCGCTAAAAGCTCAATGTCTGGTGTACATAAGGACTCACGAATGATAACTGTACTGCACCAGCGTTTATTAATGTATAAACATAAACCTCCGCCCAGTGACTTACCGGTCACCGCGGGGTCTCTGTCAAGACGAAAGGGTGCTCTAAAGCCATCAATTTCCATATCTTCCTGGGAGACGTGCTCTTTAATGACTCGTTTCCACTGAGCGGTACGGTACGGTACGCAATTATTTGCGTTTCCACTGTCAAAAGTTGTGAATGGTACCAAAAAGCCGAACCGTACCGTACCACTTTTTGGGTACCCTTCCGTTGGGGTACCTAGCACAGTGGTACGGTACTAAAAGGAGGAGCTAGACTCACTGCAGAACGTTGATTGGTTGACAGAGTATCGTCACTTGCGCTTGCTACAAGGGCATTAGAAGCGCCATTTTTTAATATACAGTTGAAATATAATACTACTGTTATTGTGTCACGAAATGTAGTTTTAAGAGTTTTTCAGGCGAGAATGTAGTTTTTTAAAGCTGAAATCTGTGGTTTATTTATAGATTTATGATAATTTGACTGAGATCCATTCCAAGCAATCACCGGGCGATCGGCGCTCAAGTACCCCACCTGGAACAGTCTTTCCTCGGCTAGTCGTTCTGATGTTTGCCGCTGACTCTGACGTCTCTGTCTGTAGTGGTTAAACATGAGATATAATTCGTCTTGTATAGACCTAACAGGCGATCTTTGGTCTCGTGAATCTATAATTCGTTCCCTGGCCAATAGTTTTGGCAGAAGGCTAAGTGAAGTTTCATATATTTGAGCGCTGAATTTGTATATTTGACTGAATTGTTTGCTTTATGTTATTTAATAACATAACAGCGCTTTACTGTATAGCTTTTTGTACCTTTTACTTATACTTTTATAATGGCTATTATTGATAAAACTGAAATTTAACAAAAGAGATAGGGTTGAGTTTTATAATTTTTTATTTTATTACAAGACCATCTGTAATGTTGTTTATTGGAACATTTGTACCAATGCACATATTGCCTGGAATATGTTTAATATTTTTAAATTTAAACGAAAAGAGGCAGGGTTGTGTTTTATATTTAGTTTTGTTATAAATAGTATAATATATAGGCTACATACAGTACATGCAGTGAATATAATCAATAGGCTATGCGTTGCCTGAACCACATTTATGTGCTTATAATGTTAAAAATGTATTTAAATGAAATCGAAAAGAAGCAGAGTGGTGTTTTATAACATATTTCGTTTTATTGTTGCCTAAAATGTACATACAGAGATAACCGGAGTAGCAGAGCGAGCTGAGTGGCGCTTTCAAGAACGCGCTGTTCCATTAGCAGAATTACTGGACTCGGGAGTCTTTCTCCTGAGTCGGACTTTGCGTAGGCTACTTGGTATTGAGAAACGCTGAATGCCGGCGCTTGTTTCTAGTGACAAACATGCCGAGAAGCAATAACAAGATCTGCAGTATGTCATCCATTGTTGTATACTATGTCGCTTTCTTCGCGCGAAAATGACGTCGATCGCTTCTTTCCGGCAAACACCACGCCTATCAAGTAAGGGTACTGTTGGCGGTGGAAACGCCTAATGCCGGCGCTTGTTTCTAGTGACAAACATACCGAGAAGCAATAACAAGATCTGCAGTATGTCATCCATTGTTGTATACTATGTCGCTTTCTTCGCGCGAAAATGACGTCGATCGCTTCTTTCCGGCAAACACCATGCCTATCAAGTAAGGGTACTGTTGGCGGTGGAAACGCTAGCCGGATCATGGTTTACCGACGGAACCGTACTGTACTGTACCGGACCGTACCGTACCGCTCAATGGAAACGAGCCATAAGCCATGTTTCTGTGACGGCGAGGAATGCACGCGTCCCGATACTCCTCCAGAAACCTCACGTGTGCTTGGACTTCATCCACTTTATTGCGTAGGGACTGCAGATTTGCTAACATTATAGAGGGAAGGGGGATTCTACGGTGACCAAGTCTTTTGAGCCTTTGCCGTACACCTCCACGTCTCCCTCTCTTCCTCCTTGCCCGTGGTGGTATCCAGCTCTGGGCCCCAGGCGTGGAAGCCAGCGGTTGAATGATCTCCTCGGCGAAGACCACATTTGGATTCACAGAGCCAACCCTGGCATTGCGAAGCAGGAGAAGAAATTCCCGTGTGTATTGCAACGTTTCACCGTGCACCGGGAGACGGGTCAAAAGATGACAAAACACGCTCCACAGGAGAAGAAGGCCAGCTCCACGGTATACTTTTATACTTCCAGGTCAACTTTTATACTTCCAGGTCAAAAGTTAATCATTCATGCTAATGATTCACGGGCTGTCGCCGGTCAATGTGATTGCCGTGATTTCAGACACCTGTCACGCCTGAGGCGTTCCCCAAAGCGTCATCGACGCAGTGCGAGTTCCCTTTCGAAAGGAAACTGACATGGCATATCTTTTTCAAATTAGCCTATAAGGTTATATTCATTTCTTTGAGTTTCTGATCCATTTAGTGCAAATGTTGGTGGAATCAATTCTGAGAGGTCAAGACATCAATTTTATTCATTTTATTCAATTACATGTTGACAGGAACTCAAACCACAGCACTTTCATTGGCTCTATTTTTATACATTATTTCACAAAATAACTGAATTATATAACCATGCCATTTATCATGAGTATAATAGGTCACATTTTGTTTTATATATACATCTTATAAAAAATGCAACTAATGGGTTTCCATGCTAAAAAATACAAAATTATATACAATTCATGCAACTGTATCAATGCTTTGATCAATGTATCAAAGACATATACACTCATCCAGCCAAATATTCTTGAGATTACACAAAAATAAGATTGTTATGTGGGGGCACCTTGTTTTAGCTCATTTGTCTCACATACTATTTAGCTTGTTTGCCTTTTTCTGTTTAGATGTTCTTTTCACATTACCATTCTCATTTAGTTTGGTCAAAGTGTCCGGTTGTGCTCTTTGAACTCTAGAAAAAAAAAAGATTATTTTAATTAGAGAAATAAATCAATAACATGAACCAACACACATATATACATTTTTAAAGTTCATTAAAATATTAATTATCTTCACATTATTTATGCACATTAAGAATACTCTCTCTTTATATATACTGTATATATAAGTTCAGATATTTCATGTGTTCTAGCTCAAGCACAGATGGTGGAACTAATGAAGGCCTTGATTAGTTGCACCATGTGTGTTTGAGACAACACCTGTTTTGCAGATTTGTGCTGTTGTGAGGGATTCTATTCAGGGTGTTGAATAATTTTGTGACTGCAGAAGTCATTAAAAGTTGCATTTTCAGTTGAATTTGGGGAAACAACTTGAAACATTTGTTGTGTTGAGCTATTTCAATTACTTTTGTTCGATTTGTTCAGTGCAAACAGCTGAAAGTCTGTACATTTTGCCAATAACCCTGATTTGCAGGGATTGAATAATTTTTATTACAACTGTATATATATATATATATTTTCAGGTGAATGACATCCTGCCTCACTTTCCAATACATTGCAATGAATAAAATCCAGTACCGCCCTACATTTTTTAAAAATGAACAGCGCAATAATCATCAACTTGATCATGTTTAACCATAATCATTGAGACTCTTAAAACCCACTCCACCCCCCAAACCCAAAATATATATATATATTATATACACTCACCGGCCACTTTATTAGGTACCCCATGCTAGTAACGGGTTGGACCCCCTTTTGCCTTCAGAACTGCCTCAATTCTTCGTGGCATAGATTCAACAAGGTGCTGGAAGCATTCCTCAGGGAGTTTGGTCCATATTGACATGATGGCATCACACAGTTGCCGCAGATTTGTCGGCTGCACATCCATGATGCGAATCTCCCGTTCCACCACATCCCAAAGATGCTCTATTGGGTTGAGATCTGGTGACTGTGGAGGCCATTTTAGTACAGTGAACTCATTGTCATGTTCAAGAAACCAATTTGAAATGATTAGAGCTTTGTGACATGGTGGAAGTAGCCATCAGAGGATGGGTACATGGTGGCCATAAAGGGATGGACATGGTCAGAAACAATGCTCAGGTAGGCCGTGGCATTTAAACGATGCCCAATTGGCACTAAGGGGCCTAAAGTGTGCCAGGAAAACATCCCCCACACCATTACACCACCACCACCAGCCTGCACAGTGGTAACAAGGCATGATGGTTCCATGTTCTGATTCTGTTTACGCCAAATTCTGACTCTAACATCTGAATGTCTCAACAGAAATCGAGACTCATCAGACCAGGCAACATTTTTCCAGTCTTCAACTGTTCAATTTTGGTGAGCTCTTGCAAATTGTAGCCTCTTTTTCCTATTTGTAGTGGAGATGAGTGGTACCCGGTGGAGTCTTCTGCTGTTGTAGCCCATCCGCCTCAAGGTTGTGCGTGTTGTGGCTTCACAAATGCTTTGCTGCATACCTCGGTTGTAACGAGTGGTTATTTCAGTCACTGTTGCCCTTCTATCAGCTCGAACCAGTCTGGCCATTCTCCTCTGACCTCTGGCATCAACAAGGCATTTCCGCGCACAGAACTGCCGCTCACTGGATGTTTTTTCTTTTTCGGACCATTCTCTGTAAACCCTAGAGATGGTTGTGCGTGAAAATCCCAGTAGATTAGCAGTTTCTGAAATACTCAGACCAGCCCTTCTGGCACCAACAATCATGCCACGTTCAAAGTCACTCAAATCAACTTTCTTCCCCATACTGATGCTCGGTTTGAACTGCAGGAGATTGTCTTGACCATGTCTACATGCCTAAATGCACTGAGTTGCCGCCATGTGATTGGCTGCTTAGAAATTAAGTGTTAACGAGCAGTTGGACAGGTGTACCTAATAAAGTGGCCGGTGAGTGTATATATATATATATATAATTGTTTTAAAATGTTGTTTTATTAGCTCTTGTTACTGACCTCAATTCTTCTTTCAGCCTTTTGAGTTTATCATACAGTCTTTCATTTCTCACATCCAGGGGGGAAGTAGGGACAAACCAGCTTGCTACACACTTAAAGATCACAACTACATGCTGGTCACAGAGAGATAGATGAAAATAGTGAGTGAGCAATAAAATTCATTATTATTCTTAGTGTAATTACTGTGTATCTGGAATCCTGTTCTTATTTTATGTATCAGATTACCTCAAACAGAATGATGAAGACTAATCGTGCTGCCAGAATGACCCAAAACTGATTAGTTAAACTATAGTCTTCATTACTTCTGTAGTCTCTGTAGCTGAAAATTAACAGTACAGTAAATAAACAGTACATAAACAGCACAGGTTTGATTATGACCATAATCAAATGTGCACATACATACAAATTAATAAGTGAAAATGAATTAAATTTTGTGTGTTCATTCAAGCGTATTATTGCTAAGAACCACCCACTTAAACAGGACTGTTGTCTAATGGACAAATGAAATGATCTTGGTTGCTTGAGTGTTATGAGAGGTTGCTAAGTCCATAAGGTGTTTAGGATAGATAGATAGATAGATAGATAGATAGATAGATAGATAGATAGATAGATAGATAGATAGATAGATAGATAGATAGATAGATAGATAGATAGATAGATAGATAGATATTACCTGCAGTGTGTCACATTTATGCCACTGTAAGTGACCATCTGATGATGTGTGAAATCTTCACTAACTCTCTTATCACTTATATAAGCAATGGAAAGTGTGTTGTTTATGTATCCAACCATACAACTGAAATTAAACAAAGAAGATTGAAAGACACATTTGTGGTGCTCCAAATATATTGATTAAGCAGGTGTGAAATTTCAAGTCCAACTCACTCAATGCCTGTAGCACTGCCGCTGGCACAAGGCCCATAGTAGTACTTGTAAACCAGACGAGGAATGAAATCAGAGGATATACCAATGACCAGTCCATTAGCAATGACCGCAAGCACACTAATGGCCTCCAGCACTTCTGTCCAAACACCTGAAATGAGAAAAAAAGTTGAACATTGCTTGAGGTCCACATATTTTTTCATGATCATTTTCCATTCTCTATTTTTATTGCAATCTTTTATTGTCAAGTTTCTTTGCAAAGCTGCATTATTTTGTGACAGATTCATAAAATAATCTACAAAGAATTGTGCTACTCAAACTGTTAAAACAAGACTGAAATGATGAGGGATCCTGTTTAGTTGCTTCAGAAGGATATTCAGAGTTGTAGGCAATAAACAAAGCCACATTTTACCCTCATCTATAATTGTTCTAATATTTAGGAATAACTGTTGTATTTCCTCACAGTGACTGGAGCTCAGAACGATTCTTTCAGACAACACGTCAATTTTAGTTTGTTAATATAAATGGTCAGTTTGAACTGCATAGGAAGTTTTGAGTTCTGCAAGTTACAGTATGTTTACATAGTTCCATAAGCTCTTTGATATCAAATGATTTCTCATGGTATGAATATTCTGTTTATAATGCCATGAACCTTTTTTTCCCTCACCAATATTGTTGGCCTTTGTTGGTACTAGTCTGCGTTCAAGACTGACCATCTTAATGGCATCCAATCGGATCTCAATGATGTTGTTTAGAAGAGCCAACAATGGAGCCAAAGGAAATGCTGCTACGAAGATAGTAGTAAAACTGAACTGCATCACTGGGGAGGTAAAACAAACAAAAAATGCTAATTTTAGACATCTGTGTTTCAAAGAAAACATACGCTTTCTAATGTATCCTCTTAAAAGAACACTAGAAGAGTTTTGAAGACCCAAAACTGCAAAACTTGCTGCAACAATGCTGAGGTGTAGTGGGAGGCTACCAGGCTGTTACTATGTGATTGCGAAGGCGTTCTAAGTGGTTGTTATTAGTATTTTACTATGTGTTGGGGTTACTACTGGCCCAAATCAAAGAAGCCTACTCCAAATCTCTATGGTATGAGATCTCAATCATGATAAAATGTGTAGGACGAGTTACTGACCAAAATTTAATACTTATGGTTAGGGATTTGAGTTATATCCCTAATTATAAGAATGAACAATAGTAGTGATTATTGTCTATAGCAAACACCACTAGTAACCGGTTCTGGGAACAAACACACACACAAAACGACGATTACATCTTCAAGCATATTTTCAAGATCTGTACCCATTTCCAAGAACTCATTAAAGAGGCTGAAGCTATCAGTTTTAATCAGGCCATAGTTTCTGTGGAGGTCTTCGCGTTTGCAGTTTTCACAGAGTTCGGATCCTTCCTTGGCGCTCATACACTCCTTCTTATAGCATTTGACACATCTTCTCCGCAGCTTCTGGGTCTTTTTCCTGTTCAACCACCTTCTAAACCAGCTGTATGAGGGTAAGGGGGTATAAATAGGTGTTTGGGTTAGAGGGTATAAATAAGTGTTTGTTATCTCTTATACATTTACTGTATATTATACAAAGTACACAAAGCAGTGTAAAATAGGGATCAGGATTATAAGAAATGTAATGATTCCGGTTCCTTAACTATTATTTTTTATACTTGGCGAAGAAATGGTCTTAACTACATAATAGCATATGACTGAAATACTACTTTCGGTAACATTTTAAGTCAACATAGAACACACAATAGAAAAGACGTGTAGTAGCGGAATCTTACGTCATAAAAATGTTTGGTTGTCAGTATTTTATATTATATGGAACTGGTTCTGAAAAAGATCTTGATTTCCAACACCAGTGTTAAATGATAAAAAGCACAGACCACACAAAGACAATAAAAATGTTCCACTTACGGACCAGAATATTCAAAGATATTGTTGAAGGTCTGTTTAAGTACCATGATAATAGACATCTGAATGAACAAATCTGTGAGACAGCCACTTGGGTGACACTGAATTGAAAAGAATGTAATATTGCATAAAAATTAGTGTAAACAAATAAGTTAAAAAATAAAATATAGTACAGCATTGTTTATTTATAGCACACTGTAGAGAACATTATAATTGCCACACCTCCTCCAGTCTCCATCTGCCAGATATTCTTGTATATCCTCCAGGGTGACCATTAATTCTTTAAAAAAAAAAGTTTTTTAAGTGCATTACTTTTTTGTTGTTGCTTACAGTACATTTTTATTACAGTAAAATTGTATTAATTTTAGAGGAAATGGGTTATGCCCTGGTAAAAACACCTCTCAACTGCACTGTACAATATAACCAATCAGTCAAAGCATATGACAGGGCTACACAAAACTAATACTGACAAATTCATGAATGATGTATCTGGTAAAGGCTGACATTAATTTTACAAATACATTCATAAGTAATATAACAATGGGATTACTCTGCAAACAGAGCAATTAATTTATAGTAATTAGTATAATATCATAGAAAATACAATATAATAGAAACTATTAATTGTCAAGGCTACCTTCCCAGAAAGAACGCTGTGTACATGAGAGAGGAGAACATTGTAAAGAACTGGAATGTGAACATCTTCACTGTAAAACTCCTTTCAATGGCAGAATGGGAGTGCTTATTCTCTGCAAGCAACAACAACAACAACAACAACAAAAAACAGTATAGTCTTGAGAAGTGTTTTATATCAAACAAATAGGGTTAACAATAAAAATGTCTGACAATTAAAGCCACAAACTGTGTTTCACTGACCTATTTCACTCAGCTTCATGGCTACTGTACAATTGACCTGAATGAAATAATTACAATGTTACAACTATTGTTATCATAAGCCAAAAAAGAAATAAGCTCTGTTCCAAATTGTATTGCATTACAGGCAACTCAATGCAAAGGCTGATTCAAAACAGGCAACTTAATTAAAGGGATAGTTCACCCAAAAAATGTTGTGGTTACGCGGCTATGGATGTCCTTCAATGTCAACAAACTGAGTGGGCACATTTATGTGTAGGGGTGAACACTGGGACGTGGGCACATTTCCTACATTTAAAACCCCTTCGGCGAGAGCCGGATAAACAGACATAATGCTCTTTTTGAGATTTATCTGGGTCACCGTGAAAACGGCGTTTGGGTACAGGCGAGCTAGTTGTGCAACTGGCTCGTTGGCTGTAGAATACACATCTCCAGTCACCGCGGCCGCGGAAACTGTGAGCGACACGTGCTGCTTTCAAAGGCGGTCCGGCCGCAGCGGGACTCGACCTTCGCCGTGTTCCTAGAGTCAGGAAGATTTCGGTGGCACAGGATCCATCGTCATCTTGGGCCTGGTTCCCCGAGGAGGAGGCTGTTTGCGACGGCCAGCCGAACTCGAGCGTTGGCGCTCTTTCGGTCGCTGACGCTGCAGGCTGTTTCCTAGAGCGTCCTGACGCGGAACTCGAGCGTCGAGGGATGAAGTGCTGCATAGCCTGCAACGTCTTCTGGACCTCTGTAAAAAAAACGCTCCACAAACCCATCAACAGCTTGCCCGAAAAGCCCAGAAGGAGACACATGCGCGTCAAGGAAGGAGGCTCTGTCAGCGTCCTTCATATCCGACAGCGTCAGCCACAATATCTCTTGACAACGGTGAGGGACGCCATGTTCCTCCCGATGGCCTGGGCGGCGGACTTGGTGGCTCGCAGAGCTAGGTCTGTGGCGCTCCTCAAGTCAGTAAAGCTGTCAGGGTCCGTGCCCGCCTTGTCCAAGGAACGGAGAAGGTTGGCTTGGTAAATCTGCAGCACTGCCATCGTGTGGAGTGCTGAGGCGGCCTGGCCAGCGGCGGTGTAAGCGCGGCTGACGAAGGCGGAAGTAGTTCGGCAGACTTTAGAAGGCAAAGCGGCCTTAGAATGCCATCCAGCGGAGGGCGGGCAAAGGTGCGTTGCGATCGCTTCCTCGACCGGAGGAATGGAAACAAATCCTTTGTCCTTCGCGGCGTCCACAACGGAGAGCGTCGGAGAGACAGATGATCGCAGCCTAGCCGAAAAAGGAGCCTTCCAGGAATTCGACAGCTCCTCATCCAGTTCGGGGAGAAATGGGGCGGGCCTCGTGGGAGGCACTGCGCGGAGACCAGGGAGAAAGCAGCCGTCGAGTCTGTTGGGCGTGGGCTCAGCGACCAATCCAGGCCGAGGTCCTCCACGGCCTTCGTGAGGAGGCAGAGAAGCTCGGCGTCGACGCTGGCTCTAATCCCACTGGACTCCTGAAGAGAAGGGCACTCTTCACTCCCCGAGGCGAGAAGAGAACAGCCGAAGGCTTCGCTGAAGAGATGAAAATCAAGCAGCGCCCTCATTGGTGCTTACGTCACGAGCAGTGCCTTGATAGGTTGCAGCAGTTGCCGCAGAGCAGCCAATAGGCGCGCGAGCTGCCTCGCCTAGGTCTGCTCGCTGCAGCAAATGCGTTTTAAATTAATACAAATTATAAGGATAATTTTTGGCTTCAGTATTCTCGAGAAAAGAGGTTTTCCCGTAGCGTAAGCTAGCTTATGTAACACGAGAGTACTCTCGTAAGAGAACCGACGTAATGTTACTTGAAAGCATTATAGCCTACTATTCTGTTAGTAGTGTTACTACAGTAAATCCATGGTGAATGTTGCTGATCTGTGGACACTGAATAGTTCATTCATGGCACAATGTTTCTTCCTGGTTTCCACGTCAGCGCTGCTTGATCCATTAATAATGGAGAAATGTGAATGTTTCTCACTAGATCTTGCAGCGATGTTATTACTTCAGTGGCGAATTCAAATTTTTTCTTTACTGGATTTCGCTGTATAACAGTTAGTAACAGTGCTGCTTGATTAAGATCGGCTCGTGCTGCATTGGTCCAAACTGATAAACGGTCCGTCAACCACACAATAACGAGTACTTCAGTTTCGTTCCGCTTACATTACATTTGCCATTTGATGTTGGGCAATGTTGTGGTCATGCCAGCATCTCTTACATTATGAGCACGCTTGCCACGCGTGACGCACCTAAATTTGAAATAACAAAATTTGGGTCGGCAGGAAAAATGGTTTAAAAATGTTTAAAAATGTGTACCGAAAACCAAACCGAAAGCCTCGTACCGAACGGTTCAATACGAATACATGTATCGTTACACCCCTATTATTTATATAACTCCGATTGTATTCGTCTGAAAGAAGAAAGTCATATACACCTAGGATGGCTTGAGGGTGAGTAAATCATGGAGTAATTTTCATTTTAAAGTGAACTACTCCTTTAACACTAGATGTTACCTGGATGATCCAGGACTGTTTTTTTGGGGGGGGGATTTTATCGTTGTTCTTGAGTCCCTTGTTTGGCCTGAGCAGTTAAACTGTCAAATGTTCAGAAGGAAACACAATGCATTAAAGGTGAACTATGCAGGTTTTTTACCTCAACCGAACAGCTTCGGAGTCATTGGAATGGTTATATTACTCTTTTGAATGGTGGTCGTTTCGCACCCCCCTATCGCATGTGAGCGGAAAAAACACACTTGCAACTTTGAGCCGGCGGGCCGCCGGCCGCAGCATCAGGAAGTGTCGCGTGATATCAGGTCTCGCGATGTAACGAATTGCTTTACGGCAAAAAAGATCTGATAAAATAAGCATCAAACAGAAATAACCCGGCGCCGTATACATGTGGTGTTCGAGGCGCACATACAATACAGACTGCCGACAGTTAAACAGGGCGCACGCAGCTCTTAAAGGGGCCACACCTTATTTCAACTCGTTACAGCTTCCATCCTACTGAACAGGTACCGGTGTACAGGGGGAGGGGATCAGGACATGAGTGCAGAGCCATCTACTCGTGAGTGCTATTTACGACAGTACAAGTACTCCACAACGACTCTAGGGGTCGCTGTTTGACAAAAACGGAATTCCTGCATAGTGCACCTTTAAGAGCCGGGGGGTGAAAATGTTTTGAATTTGAAGATCAAGGTAAATTGTACTTAATTTGTGTTCCAGGAAACGTAAGTATCTTCTGTTGCTTCCGAAGGACAGTACTACATGAAAAAAATATATATATTTAAACAAACTAAGACAATTTTGGACAACTTCAACCTGGTTCTTAATGCATTGTGTTTCCTTCGTTTTTTCCTTCACTTTTTTAACAGATTCTGCAAGGGGTTCACAAACTTTCAAGCAGCACTGTATATGATCTGAAGTAACTAACTAGCTACTTGAGTAGTTATTTTATTGGGTACTTTTTTACTCTTATTCAAATAACTATTAAGATTATTACTTTTACTTTGAGTAAATATTTCTATAAGTACTTGTACTTTTACTTAAGTACAGTTTTTGTAACCTCTGTTAGGCAAGCGTACCAAGCCTTTTTTAAATATATTTCGATGAGGGCTTCCATGCCCTCAAGGGGCTGCATTGCTAAACCCACGACAGCGTCACTTCCAGATTGTGAAGCTCTCAAAGATTGTGAGGGCAGTGTTGCCCCCCAGAAAATACCGGGAACCACATTTTTCAATCAGTTCCCTTGTCAAAAAGTTTTTTTCTTCCTGTCTTTGGGTCATTTTAGGACACCGAACAGAACAGTTTCCCATGCTAAGTTTAGGGTTTGTGTTTTGTTCTGTGTTTTGGGAAGCAGCATTCCCCAGCAGGATTCTGCCCAGTCTCTGCTTGGCGTTGTCACCAGCTCCCTCCTCTGAGGTTATAGGGGCATACAAATGTTGTTAGGGTCGTCTGCTCCCCTTAGAAATTAAGGTCCTCCCTTTTTCAATAAGTGCCTTGTTCAAGATGTTCAGTTGTTCCTCGCCAGTTAGAGGTTTTAGGGTGCCGAAAAGAGCAGTTTTCTCCTCTTTTCTCAAAGTATCAGTAGGGTACTTGACAATGAACATATGATCCTGCTTTCAGAGAATTTGCAGCATGGTGACTTCTGCAAATGTGTCACTTTGGGTTTTTTGGACCATAGAAAAAGCTTTTTTCATGTTTCCACCTCACTTCAACAGTGTCCTCCTCGTGCTAGTAAGTGTAAAAGAGGCCTTGTTTCTAGAACAAGAAGTACAATCTCTTTTGGACAAGGGGCCCATAGAAAAGGTTACCTTAGAGTCGGGTTCACCATCAAGGTGTTGTTCTCGCTCACTTAAAGTGCCTAGATCTGAACCTCAAGAAAAGTGTGCTTTCTCTAAAACAGAGGACAACGATTTTAGGAGTAGAATGGGATTCAACCAGGCAGGCGAATTTATCTCCTTCTTTGTGGAGTTGATCCTTGCTTGTGTTGGCAGCATCAGGCTGGGCCAGGGTACTCCAGTCAGCCTATTTCAAAGGCTTCTGGCTCTTATGGCAACAGCCGCCCGGGTTATTCCATTAGGCGTTGCTCTATATAAGACCATTTTAACGGTGGCTCAAATGCAGGGGTTTTCACTTTTGATGCCACCCTCTGCAAGTCGTAAAGGGTTACGTACAAGTGTCTTCGTACCCTTCTTCTGTGGAGACGACCCCATTTTTTAACTCAGGGTGTCTCACTCGGTGTGTTCCATCAGAAAACCATTTCAACGAATGCCTCTCTTACAGGCTGGGTTGCGGTCTTCGAATACAGCCAAGTACAAACAACCCTCACTGAGGACAGTTCATATTCTGGTATATCGCAACACAGGAGCAGACATCCTTCTTAGGCAGGAGCTGAGGCCCACAGAATGGAGGCCCACAGAATGGAGACTTCATCCACAGGTGGTAGAGTTAATGGCCCTCATTTATCATTCTTGCGTAGAAACGGGCGTATAAGTTGGCGTAAGATTATGCTTACACTCCTCTCACCGCCTGATTTATGAAGCTGTGCGTACCTTTGAAATCCAGGTGTACGCAATACCTGCCCTTGATAAATCCTGCGGCTGAAAACGATCGTCATTAGAATAACACGCCCCTATATATTTAAGTCTTCGCTTCCCCCACGCCCTGATTTTACGCCATGGACACACGGAAGACGGCAAAGAAGAGAAACTTCACTGACGTGGAGCCGAAATGACCTATCACAATGCAATATTTTACAGCACGTCTTTTGAATTAGCATTCAATTTCGAATCACATTACATGTATTGGGGTGTACAATAGTGATGATGATGATGTGATGTGGAGTACCATTCATTCACATTAATAATTGCATGACAATTTGTAATATTCTTCTTATTATTAGTATGATTTGTATTATTAATGACGCTTATTGTTATTTAGAAGAAGAATGTCTTTATTATTATTTGTATTATTTAAAAGAAGAAGAATGTATTTTTTATTATTTTGTCAGTCTGAATAATTTTTTGGTCATTGAAAGCCTTTTGTTACCGAACCCAGTCCGTGCGCACCTGCCGGGCCAAACCCTGAAACGTCAGGGTAAAGCGCACAGGCTCGCAACTGAAGGAATACATATGCTTACAAATCAAATGCTTTGGTAAAGTCACACAAATTAAAAATTGAAGTCCATGTTGCACAAAAATAAACACTGAAGTTTATAATTACTATGTTGTTGTTTTTTGTTTTACAGTGGGTCATAATATATAATATCTTTTAGTTTGTCAGTGCATTTTGTGGTGTTAGGAATTGTTTTTCTGCGCATTTCTGCGTACACCACCTCCTGAGCTGGCGTAGGATTTGAGCGTGCCGTACGCCAACGTCCATATTGATACATCTCAAAGTCACCGTGGTTTTGGGTGTACGCCAGGTGTACGCTGGAAATTTGGTGTACGCACTTTTGATAAATGAGGGCCATTGTAACAGAAGTTTGGCCAAGTAGAAGTCGACCTGTATGCTTTAATCGAGTTGACCCACTGCCCCCTTTGGTTCTCCCTCACACCTCTAGCACCTTTGGGGCTGGATGCTAAGGTGAAAACATGGCCGAAGCTGCGTCTTTATGCGTTTCCACCGATAGTTCCGCTCTCGACAGTTCTAGAGAGGGTTTGGCAGGACGGAGTACGCCTGTTGCTCATACCTCTGTTTCGGCCAGCCAGAATATGGATCTCGGACCTAGAATGTCTCTTGAAAGGCTCTCCTTTGGAGATTCAGACCAGGAGCGAAATTCTGTCTCAGTTGTGGGGCGCAATTTGGCAGCCCTGACCTGAGATACGGAAAATGTGGGTTGGGCCCCGGAAGGGAACCCACTCATAGAACTTGGTCTCTCAACCAATGTTGTAGAGACCCTTTTAAAAGCTAGAGCTCCCTCTACAAAGAAAACAATCAGTGGGCTAGCCTACACCAGTCCCTAAGTGGTACAATGATATTACATTTCTATTTTTGATTTACATGTTGTGTACACTTTCTTGATAAATGGTTTTTAATATGTTCTCTTGATGATTTAAAATATATATATATATATACTAGTTGGCGACACGCCACTTTTAAGTAGAAGGCAGAAAGATTAGGAATTAATTGTGGCAGGCGAAAGAAAAAATGGCTAATAAAAAAATTGGAAAGTACAATGTACCCAAATGTACGCTCATTGGTTAAACAGGTTGGGAGAAACTCTATAAAAGAGAGAGTTGCGAATTAGATTGTTAGATGTTCAGTTGGCATCTCGGCTTGGGCATCTTTCACTGGACCAATAAAGTCTGATCTTTGGCATCTGGGACCTTTTTACTTTTTTTCTTTTTTTTTTGTTTGCAAAGAGTGAAGACTTTTTCCACAACAACATTCATAAGATTCTACAGTTTGGACCAGGATTCAATCCCAGGCTCTTTGGGTTAATTCGTTATTTCTTTGCTCGCAAACCTGTGCTAAGCGTTTCTTTTTCACAGTTTTGTTGGGCAAGCATTTTTCAGTATGGCTAGTTGGTATGCTGTTCCCCATGGCGTCAACTCCTGATGCCAAGTAGAGTTCCTTCGAACTCCCTCTGAGAAGGGAAAGAAACGCTGCGTCTATTTTCCATTCTTCAGGCATCCCTGTGAATCTTCCTTCAAAGAAACATAATCTTGGGTCATGATTGTGCAGATGCCCTTTTATGGTCTCTGTAATGCAGCCCGCTATGTCACATAAACTCTTCATCTGCCAATAAAATTGCCATGATTGCACACATGCTTCAGACACCGCCACACTGAAGGTGTTTTCCCATAGCGTCAGCTCCTGACACAGCGTTTCGTTCCCTTCTCAGGAAACCAGGTTATACATGTAACTAATACATTTTGGAACATTGCCATATACCTCTAAAACTACCCCAATGATAGAACCAATGATTTGAGATTGAAAGTTCAAAATGGTGTTAGATATTTGATATCAAATGATTAAAACTTACCGGTAAATTACGTATTAATTAAGCTTAAAGACTACAAGAAATTGAAATTTAACTTTGAGGTCTTTATGCTTGTGTACTCCTAAAATGAAAATTAAAATAAAATAATTTTTAGCATATTTGAAGATTGTCTTCCAGGAAAACCTATCAAAAATATTGATGACATCATCTTGCAATCAGGGGCATATACACTTTTTGACTAATAAAATGCTCTCAAGAATGAGAATGTCCACTTAATATCACCTGACTCTGATTATCAATAGCAAGTAGCAAATCATGATTCATAGATTTTTCATGAACCAAAGATTGTTGGTTATATAAAAATATGAGCTTTTCATTATGTTCTGTCCAAACTTCTTGTTTCAATATGAAATACATGAACACAGGAAAATAAAATAAGACAACTATCAGTTCTCTGAAAAGTATGTAGAGCTTACCCGAGTCATGACGGTGATGGTGATGTAGTGTAGCACAGCTCCGAGCATCAGGGCAACTGTTTGGGAATTCTCCGTAATGACCGGCCAAGAACTGTTTTCAGCCAACAGTACAGTAGCAATCACTCGAAACACAACCAGGACATGGGTCAAACCAATGATGATCAGCATCTGATAACACATAAACCACAGACACCAACGAAAAGCGTTAGCCGTACATATATGAATTATATTTTTTTATGAGAGTAAATGCATCTTCGCAAAATCAACATGGGTTTCTTACCATGAGTGTGGCTAAAACCATTACTATAGTGGACCGTAGATAAGAGTGCATGGGCATCTTGGGTTCACAGTGTGCATTATTTACAATCTCCAGAATCAACTCCTCCTGCATGGTACAAGTGCATACAAAATTACATGTTATACCCAACCACCCTAAGCTTTATATATTTGTAGTTCTTCACCATGATGTAACAATGATGCAGTTTTTTGAAGTTACACTGAAAGTGTTAGCATTGCAGCAGTGGATGTGCATCAAAAACTGGGAAACAATTGGTTGCAATTGATTTTGAGAGTTTACCGGAACGGAGAGTGACTAATTGTATGTTAAAATTGTACTTTACACCAGTCATTAGTTCTGTGACCCTCATACATTTTTTTTCTAGAAATATATTAGTAATAAAGGTCTTCTGAAGCGAAGCGATGTGTTCGTGTAAGAAAAATATCCATATTTAAAACTTTATCGACTAAAATAACTAGCTTCCAAAAGACTCGTCCTCGAAAGACTTCAGACTCGACTCGGACTCGAGCTGCGGGACTCGTGAACAATGTTTATTTTTAGGAAACGTCTGATGAGCTCTCTGTTATTCCCCTCCCTCCGACCCGTTACCTAAAACCTGCCTACATAACACGTACTACGTGCGCGTGGCCACACATGAGAGGACAACAAACAAACATGTCGACTGCACCGGCCGCTGCTGTGCCATTCATCGTAAGCTTTGGGTTTAAAAACTTCAAACAAGACGGGCCAAATAAAAGAAGTGCTCAATGCAAAATATGCGGTATCTGCGCGCGTGCACCTCATGGTGTTCCATGAGGTAGAGAGAGCGCGAGAGGTATGGGTGAACGAGAGAGAGAGAGAGAGGGACGTGCGAGAGGTAGTGCGGTTTTAAATAGGCTTAGTAAAAATAAAATAAAAAATCGAAAATCAATGTGTGGCGGTCAGCCAGTGTTGATATTGTGGCGGGCCGCCACAAATATATGAACGTATGGGGAACCATGTATTTCACATCATTTGGTTCCAATAGTGTTTTGCATTTAGCTACACTGGGATGTTTTGCACTATGTCAATTTTAGTGCTGTGAGGTAGGCTATAACATTTTCTATATTTGGTCGTATGGCTCCACAGAGCCAGCACAATAGGAGCCAAGGCCTTTCATTATAATTCAGCAACAGACATGAGAGTCCTTTTTCTTCAGAACCTCAATTTGTACAGATACAGATATTAACTTAAAAGTAAAGCATTCTTGGTGTTTTTGTCATGTTGAAATAGCCTGTTTACACTGATTATATACCTAAATCAAAGCTGATACTGTATGCTAATAGATAAAGGAGTCATAATAACATTACATGCTTTGAATTCCTTATATATAGCTATGAAGTGTTCTAAGCAGCCTGGATGGGTCGCTGTACGTGATGCAACACTTATTATAACCACAAGAGACTTCAGACTTGACTTGGACTCTAGTTCAGAGACTTGAGACTTGACTTGGACTCTAGTTCAGAGACTTGTGAGCATCTCTGCTTGAGGGTGAGTAAATCATGGGGTAATTGAAATTTTTGGGTTAACTATCCCTTTAATGTAGTTTAATATGTTTTATTAGAGTAGCCAGCTGCTTTTTCAAGAGGGTAGCTTGACCATATTATTTAAAGTTATCAGTACTTTGTAGCTCGTATAAAATTCCCAGTCGCTAACTCAAAGGTCTAATACTGTATGATGTATTTTTGTTATAGAGATGGTTACTGTGTAATACCTCTTCCTCACACCAGTCAAAGACCTTCCATGCGCACACATAAGACGAACTGTGACGCTTCCAAAACTCCAGAAACACAGTGGCTGTAAAGAAGACAATAACATCTGTCATAACATTGAATCAATCCAACTTAAATGAGGTTAGAGCTGTTGTTGAACTTACCCCACACAGCCATGAACATGGCGAATGCTACTGTTCCCTCATTATCAAACAGAAGGCTCACCTGCACATGTGACCCAAAAGACACAGTGTCAGCACATATTAAAACATTTTAACCTTTATTTAAAAAAAGGCCCCAGCTAATAGAGAACATTCTCAAAAATGTGGCCAATGTTCTGGCAAGCTTCTCTGAATGTTTTGAACAAACGTTCTACCAGTAATGTTAATATAATTTTTCTATAAAGTTACCTGGTCTGTAATAACATTCTCAAAATTTTAGCACAGATAAAAACATTATTAATACATCATTGCTGGAAAGTATCTATTTTTAAAAAAAAGTTTTATTTGGATGTTTGTCTAATGTTTTTTAAACGTTACTTACTATTTGTTTCAGAATGCTCAGAGAAACTAACATTCTCATAATTTGTGCAAAATGATTAAATGAAATGTTCTCTTAATGTTTTCCCTAATGTTTGCATAAACAAACTGGACATTAAGAGAAGATTCTGAAATAACGTTTTTGTAACTGAAGAGGAGAATTGGCGGTGTGTGATGAGGCACACCTGAAGAATATGAAGCCTCATCACCGCAGCTGTTAAATGCTGAGCGCGCCTCTCCTCTTGAGACCGGTCTCTTCCCCGTGCATGCATGCTGGCGTGCCACCGCCGGACACCGCCCCCTTACCTGGACCCATCCCATCTCTTCACTACCGATCCTTCACGATTCCCTGGCACAACGAGGACACCAGATCCCCTTTTGTTTTAACACTTTATTTCCCCCATTTTTGGACATTTTGTTTATTTACTTTAATAAATCCCTCTCCGAGGCCTGACACCACTCCCACTGTGTCTGTCGTTTGCTCCTCCCACCACAAATACTGTATATATATATAGCTGGGGGACTGGAACTTGTTTTCTAGGTATACCAGTTGAATACCAAATCAACTGCACTCTAAGGGTGCTCTCACACTGGCAGTTTAGTTCGGAATGGGGCACGGTTGGCACGGACTCAGGTGCACATGCGTTTTAGCTGATTATGATGTATTTAGTTAAATTAAACACATGTAAGGGATGATAGTGTTGATAATAGGCTGGAATACAATACACAAATTCTGCTCCGATTTTTGCCCTGATTTGCTGTCTAGATGAGGCGACAAGTGCAGATTTGGACAGACGGATTTGACAGACTTCACATAAAATCGCATAGTTTATGATGGGCACAGACTCTGAAATTTTAGGTTCAGACAATGATTCCATCCAGTCGGAGGATATCAAAACATATTTAATATTTTGAGCCAATTTTAAAACGTTACTGAAACAGAAGCTGTCCTCTATCTATCAGTGTTGCAATAAAATACAACACAAATACAATAACAAAACAAAAGTAAATTAACAGAACATGCGTAAAATAAGCCTACATTTTTTGACTCATCAGTACAGATAAAACAACTGATTGTGCTACTCATCTCCATCTTAATCCAAATTCGCTTGTCTCATTTTCTTTCTGTTGTGACAACTACTGTGATCATCAACTGTCATACAACTCTCCTAGCAAAGAGGAGCGTGTTTCTTGTGTGTGTTTGTTGTGTTCGGAATGATTTTAAAGTTTGGTAGTGTATGAAACCAATTTTACCCTGTAACCATTTACAAAGTTGGCAAGTGTATGATGCCTAATCTGTTCAGATTTTAAAAGTCCTGTAGTGTATTCCAGACTTAAGACTACTACAGAAAAAAAATATCTTCAATTATCTCCATACCAAAATCTCAGTTAGCCTAACAGATTTACTGAATCATTAAAATATGATATGAGTTATCTAAAGGGCCTTGAGTGCTTCTTATACTGTAAGTGGGTGATTGAGTCGTGATATAGTGCATATGTGTGTATATGTAAAAAACAAAGTAAGAGTGCACTTACTTGTCAGTGCACAATTGTCTGCATAAAAAATACAGTACCTTTGCATACATGCAGGTGTCGGAAAGCTCCCACACTTTGCAACTAATATCGCACAGAGGGCACATAATAACGTTCGACTGGCACACCTCTTGTCTGTGTACACACACACAAGCACACACACAGGTTGATTTGGCTTCAGGACCCTTATTTTACATTAGACAGCAAGTGGTGACCTTACACAGTACCATAATTGTTTATCGAAAAACAAAGATGTATTTAAAAATCAAACATTGAAGTTTATTAATATTAGGTTACTCACATGAGAGGACTTGTGCTGTAGAAAGCCAGGCCATACAGGAATACTATGAGACCAATTACAGAAGCAGGAATCAAGAGAAATGTGTACCAGCCCAGCCACAGGAAATAAAGAGCCACCTTCTCGCCAAGGTAGTTTCTGACAACACATACAATAAATGCATCATCAAGAAACCTTCAAGGATACTTTCTATTGGTAGCAGAATTGAAATAATATAATGAACAGAGAGATGAGTAAAACCACAAAATAAAAAAAGAGAACCTGACGTTAGTTATGGGTTGCCCCCGAAAACAAGCGGACCATCGAGCCCAGCTCTGCTTCAGTTCTTTCTGCTCCCTTTTCTAGGAATAAAAGTGGACAAAGGGCAAAGTTGTTGTTGTTGTTGTTGTTTTGTTGTTGTTACAATTACTACAAAACCATGAAATCTCATTTATTTGGACTGCAACAGAAAACACAGTCACCCTAGAGACCCTGTAGGTTTAGTTCTCCTGGTTCCCTTTCAAGGGAACTCGCACTGCATCGAAACGCTGTGGTAACGCCTCTGTGTGATTGCGTCGCGAAGCACGTATGAAATCAATCCAATGGCGTGAGGGAACGTCATAGGCGGGTGACGTCATCGACCAGGAAATTATAAAACACACCCAAACCAAACAGTGTGCCTTCAGCAAGTGCTCTTTGTGAAATAGTTTGTCCTTGGTGCTTTTGTCTGTCTCAGTAAATCAAGAGCATTGTTAGACAGGAGTTTTCACCTTGTAAAAAAAAAAGCATTAAAATGGTGAGCGAAAGTGTGTTCATCCCTGCCCACGTTATATTACGGGTGGGGATACACATGTACTGTGTGTTGTTTGTCTGGGAGCGCAGCACACTCAGTCAGCCCTTGAGGGGGCTGATTACGAGCATTTTCGTCGGGTTCGCAAATGGATCTGGCAGAGGGGTTAGAGACAGGCCTGGCCCTTCCTCTGCCTTCACCTGCTAGGTCCAGTGTTTCATCTCAGGGTTTGGAAGCACGCTCTGCGGTTACTTCCACCACAAGTGAAGCACCGATACTGCAACTTTCCATTTCCGAGGAGCTGGATGTTATCAGTATTGAGACAGTAGACACTGAACTGTCCACACTGAGGAAGAGGAAGAGACCAGTTTCATACCATGTATTTAGTCCACAAAAATCAACATATTTAAACATCCATGGGCTTAAAAAACACAGTTATGGGGCAATGCCCAGGGCTGAGACGCTTGCGAGCCATCTCTCCCCTAAATAAGCATCATCCCTCAAAGCCCTGACATTACCCACCAAACCACTGAGAGCTACATTGGCGGGTAAAGCGTATTCGCCAGCAGGTCAGGCCTAAGAGGGTTTCGCCGAAGAAGAATTCCTGATGCCATCAGTGCCCTCAGGGGGCCGTTCTGCCAACCCCGCCATCTTGTGTGTCTCAGGGCGCAGGGGTTCCCAGCGAATGCTTATCCGAACGTCCGCCCTAAAAAAAAAGTGCCACAGCAGGCTCTAGTCATAGGGGAGGAAGTCCCTGCTGGCCATGGTGGGAGTCCGGGTTCTACAGCCAGTTCTTTATTGGTCCTAAAAAGGATGGGGGGTTGTGTCTGATTCTAGATCTGCGCCAACCAAATCGCTCTGTAGGCTAGATTAAATTCAAGATAATTACGTGTCAGAAATCATGTCAGAGGACTGGTTTGTCGCGATAGATCTCAAGGACTCGTATCCATCCTTCCACAACACAGGAAGCACAGGCTCTTCTGCGACTCTAGGACATTCACATACTAAATTACAAAGACGATTGGGTGATTGTAGCTCAATCAGAGCATCTGGCAGTTCGACATCGAGATGTCGTTTCCGCCCACATGAGAAATTTGGGTTTGAGGATGAACGCCAAGAAGAGTGTGCTTTCTCTAGCTCAGAGGACCACTTTTCTGTGTGTAATATGGGATTCGACGACTATGCAGGGGGCTATGGGCTGGGGGGCGATCATGAGTGGTCGTTTGGCTCAAGGTCTGTGGCAGGACCATCATCTCTCGTGGCACATAAATTGCCTGGAGATGCTGGCTGTGTTTTAGGCACTGAATCACTTCCTCCCAGACCTAAGAGGCCGTCATGTGCTTGTTCGTACAGACAACACATTGATGGTCTCTTACATAAACCATCAGGGGGGTCTGCGGTCACGTCACTTATTCAACCTGGCTCACCAGATCCTCCTGTGGGCCCAGGGGAAGCTGCGCTCTCTGAGAGCGGTTTACATTCAGGGGTATCTAAATCAGGGGGCAGACATCCTGTCAAGGCAGGGGCCGAGGCCTGTGAAAGCCCGAGGTGGTGAAGCTCCTGAGGGAGAAGTTTGGCCAAGCAGAAGTAGATCTGTTTGCATCTCTAGAGACAACACTCCCTCACTCACACAGCTCCTCTTGGGCTGGACGGTATGGTACAGACATGGGATTTACTTCCTTATCAACACATTTGCATAATGATTCTGCAGTGTGGACTCTGTACTACATGTGTACAAAATGCTGTGAGCAAGAGGAAATAAAATATTAAAATCATACCTCATGTAAGCAGAAGTGAGTCTCGAAAACTTTTTTTTTCATGAGATCGGGCAGATATTCTGAAACACCTAAGAGAGGTAGAGCGAGAGAATGTATTATGGAATCGACAGTTCTAGATGAATCATATGAAGGTTGAAATAATACAGTGATGTAATACAAAGTAATATGAATGAGCAATCTAGGGAAACTGTTACTCACCCTCAGAATCGATGCATGTGTGATGCAGAATGAAATCAACAATACGAATCCTGAAACAGAGCCACAATCAGATCAAAGCCCTTCTGTTAAAGTGGCTTCTTTATTTGTGTACAACAGTTTTTTTCACAATACATCAATCGTGACAATGTCACCTTTCTCCACTGCACCATAGAGAATAGGGATTACTCAGATTACCATGAGTAAGAGAAGTAGCATTTTGTTTGCTAGCCGTTTAATTGGAGAAAATCTCTATTCATCTCTATTCTCTATTCTAATCTCTATTCATAGGAAAAATTTACTATCACTGAGCAAGTTAGGCAAAGATAGGAATCTGTTAGTTAGTCGATACTGAACAATGATCAAAGTAATGCCAATCACGTATTAAAAACCCTATAATTTTCATCCTGTGGCCTTTAAACAAATGTGTTTGAATAACAGTCATAAAAATGGCTAGAGAGTTTTTTGAGACTGTGTTACCTGGTTGACTGAGGTATAGTACCCTGCTGCTCACAACTCCAGTTACAGGCATCAGACACTTTTAAGAGATACCGGTATGTCTCAAAAACCCTTTCTGGTGCTCTAATGCAATAAAATACTTTATCGTCATCTCTAAATTTCTGCAAAAAGAAACATACACCAAATAAAACGAGTAAAGCATATATTTGACAACATTTCATTATTAGTACCATTATCAACAATATAATATAATATTATAATATAATACATTAACAATATAATAATGCAGTGCCATTATATAGTGTTGAACTAAAACTAATAATTATAAAGTCATAATAATAAGGTTCACATCAGTCTTGTTAATTTAACAGCATATTGTATCATTGACTTGTACATATTATACAGACACAGAAAAAAGACACACTATTTGAGAAATGAAATTGGGCAAAATAGAACTGCAGTTTTGCACTCAATTGTTGTGTCAGCAATTACGCAACTCTTGCCATTTTTAGTTACACTTTCATATGCAAAAAGGAATTTCCCCTTCATATGTCAAGAGACTTCTTAAACCAGATCTCAAAAATGCAAAAACTCACTTACATGAACATTTAATTTCTTAGCTTTCAAAGTTTCAATAAAAGCTTTCTGTTTTCTGTTGCATTGGTTATTTTCCTCTTCTTCTGATATTTTTGCCACAAGGACAAAATCGTAGGTCAGGGGAGGTTGCTGAGATTAAAAAGAAAGAAAGCAGTGCTAATAAATTATTATGAGAACCTTCCCACTTAGTTACATAAATACATCCTATGCAAACTTTCATATCATTCTAGTGACTTTCCTTTGTGTGTATAAGCTATAAATAATTTAAACATGTACAGTGGGGTCAAAAAGTGAGACTATGTTGAAAATCTGAAATTTCTCACCCCATTTAAAATTTCATTTTGATTTATTATAACGCACAAAAGATGCTCTTTGGAACATACTCAAATCATGCTGGAAAACACGAATTATCAGGTTTTGTTTATGTCAGCCTAATGCATGCTGCCATCTTTCTATTACACTGATAATATACAGTAAGTTGTTTTAACATTTTATATTAAATTTAGCATCCTCACTTTGAAACCTGTATTATGTTGTATGTGCAATTCATTGTTTCACTCAGACTATTACACTGATAATATAATTTGTAATGAAAAAAATGTATTCAATTCAAAATAGAAGCATTTCCACTAGTGGTCTCACTTTGAAACCTATTATGAGCTGTGATTTGCTGTAGGCCTTACCACTGGTGGCATAGATGGGATCTCATTGCCATTCTCATTTACAACTCCGATGGTTTCTAAAAGGTCAATGCTCCCCTACAACAACAACACAATATAAACAGTTCAGAATAATAACCCCATTTACAAGAAGGGAAAAAGGTGGAAATGTACTGTCAGTATGTTCTTAACATACATGAGTGCAATAATATATATATATATATATATATATATAATATTGTACAATAAGATAAAGAATGAGATATGTAAGATGAGTTTACAAACTCTGGATTTAGGCTATTTCTGGCAAGAGCACAGATCAATATCAACCCCTTCCACGTACTTTCCAATCAGTTCTGTCCCTATGTTCTTACTCTATTGCAAAATAGTATAATAATGACACAGATGCATGCACATTATCCTCTAAACTGAAATACAAGTGAAAGCATTTCGGAAAGTTCTTTTCTACCACCAAGTTCTACGTTCATACTACTGACTAATCTTATAAATCATTTTGAAACAAGAAACCCTCCAAATGCCTGTGAATACTAGAAATAACATCATGGTGACTCAGTTATCAAGTCATGAGGGTTGGAATGTTGTTTCTGCATTTTTTAATTGCTTTAGTTGTAGTTTAGTATCTGATTCTACACTAGATAACTATCAATGTTTGTTTTCCCCTAAAACAGTCTGAATAGCTCAGAACGTCCCACACCAAGAGAAGCAGAGGTATTGCAACCGTAGCAAATGTTTTGATTGATAAGGGAACGTTTTGTGTTGCTTATGGCATGACCCCAAACACAGGTCGTATCACAGATACTGTGTCTATTGATGCTTCTCCATGACAGCTGCAGTAGACAACTTAACTTCAGTTTCACACAGACAATCAAACCATTAAATCTTGGCGTTCAACCTTTTCATGGCTTAGAGGAAGTCTTTTCTCTTGGTTTGGTTTCATATTTCTGAATTACTTCCCTTACATTCACAACACACTATATAATAAGACCTCAATCGGGGTGCGATGTGCTCTGAAACTTTCTCTGCTGGTGTTCCTCTGAAGAAACACCTGTTCAAAGACATCAGCTTTTATCAAACCTCAGTGTATCTGTGCTTGTAACTTCTGCCATGGCTCATAATGATTTGTGTGTATAACATTTCTGTAATCTTTTTCGATCTTTTGAGAGAGCAAAAAAATTAATCTTGAAGACATTCTATTGAATCAATGTTATCAAGATCAAGGAACCACTGTCAAAGTTAGAACAATGTAGATAGATATAAAAGTAATTTGGCAGGCACATTCAATTTAATAGGTCTAGCTGTTTAGTTTTAGGTCAGACATTATTCCTGATCCTTAATTTCTGGTTTATTCTGCAAGTAGCCTACATCTTTGAATCAGACACAAATCTGCCTGTGATTCATGAATTCTGTTGGCTCTCAATTAACAATTGCATTATTTTCATGTTTTAAGTGAATCACTATGAAACTGTAAGATAGCCCACTAAGTTAACTCTAAGAGAGGCAAAAACTAACCAAACAGTGCCGTTAACATCGCTGTTGGGTAAGGCAGTTTAAGTTCATCTCACCTGCCTCCGGTGTAGTTTCCGCTCCATCATGAGAGATCCAGGGCTCCAGTCCATGACAGCTGTGCTGCTGGTTTTATACGGAATCACAGACACTTGTCAGTTAAAGGGAACCTTTAAAAATTCGCCATTACAAACCAAAGAGTAAGCACAAAAGACTCATCAGAAACTCGTGTAGCCTACACTTCCGTGCTGCTACGAGGAACTTGACATGTGTTGTTGGCTTGACTTGAGAGACAGCCGCTGTGGAATGTCGCTGGATTAGCCTACTCTCGGTAGTGATGTCACGAGCGCGCTCACGTCTGATAACAAAACTCGTCATAGGAGCACAATAACCCAAACAACTGCGTCAGAAGAGCATACTAACCCAAACATACGTTTAAAATCTAATATAGTTCCCGTTTATCATTTATATTAAAACGTTTCACAATAATTACATGTCACAGGAAAAAAAAAAGGATTTGAAATCTATAGACCTTTATAATAAATATAAACATCTACCCAATTCACAATAGGCTATTTAAAATGAATAATAGCAACACATTTACCAAAACATAGGCAACATGTAGCTTACACTTTTTCTCTTTTACTTCTTATTTAGAATACAGAATATAGAATATGGGCTATAAAAATACACATTGCCAAAAAACAACAACCTGTAAGAAAAGTAGCCAACACTTTTGCTAAAAATATTCTTAGATCTCTTATTTGATTTAGTATAGGCTAGCCTAAATCGCATGACACACCCTGCAAAGTCTATAATACTAGGCCTAGCTTTATAATAATAATATAGCCTAGTTTATTGGCAGTAGCCTAATGTATTTTGGGAGCTTTTATTTATTTTTAATCAAAGGTGGACTGTAAAGGTTTATGTAGACTGTATGTTAGCGCTTGCGAGTATCTTTTGGCTATTATCTGACTGTATGTTTATTGTAAATCAAACCCATAATGTGAGTAAACCTGCACTTCTGCCACTAGGTGGAGGCACGAGATCTATTACTGAATAAAAAGAAAGTTTGTGCGGCCACTACTGCAGGAGTCGGAACTGAACTGCATTCTGCATGTATATGTAGGCCGATGTGTTAAAAACTTAAAGACCACTGGAAAATGTAATATAGTTATATGCTTGAGTTGGATGTTATTTTTTGTTATATTATATTCAAATAAAAAATATTGTCATATAGAGCATTTTTGAAGAAAATTACAATTGGTCAAAATAACAATGCTTTGCTATGGATGCTTTGCCATGTTTCCAGTCCAGACATTGAATAATAAAAAATAAAAATTATTTTTTTATTAATTTTTAGAACAACACAATACATGCATTGTCAGAGCAGAAGCAAGTTTTGTTCAGGATAAACACGGCTTGATTCATGCATTCTTTACAAAGATGGAATTGCTAAATATGTATATCCTATGCTTTCTTATACATCCAAATACCCTTTACATTTTATTTGCAGTGTCTGCAGGGGTGGTCTGATCTTTGGTACCATCGTTTTATATTTTGTTCCAATCAACTTCACAGAAATGTCTTAAAACTCACACGCTACGGTTTGACTTTAAATTCAATCTATATGTGAGTTCAAATGATAAAAATCTGAATCTCCTCTATAATCTTATAAACCAGATTAAACACTTTTGTCCTATACTATTATTACTTTGGTCCCACCCATAAGGAGGACCATAGCCCTCGGAAAGGAGGCTCCCACCCCAAATGGCTGTGGAATTATGAAACCCAGATTGTAGAATTGAAGGTTTGGGAAATAGGCAGCTATGTTTCTGTCCCGCTGCCACACCCAGACAGAACTCCATGTGTAATTGCTAGAGTGAAGGGCCGTGGTAACCACTTGAAGGGTGGCCCCGGCCAGAAGAGTCTATATTGGGCTACACGGGCTCCTTTAGTTACACTCCTGGTGGGGCTGGAACAAGCCAGCAAGATGTGGAGAATTCTTAGGAAGCTGCTTCAGAAACAGCTTTTTCTCTTTCTGTTCTGTATGGGGAAGTCTCTGTCTCTGTCTCTGTCTCTGTCTCTGTCTCTGTCTCTGTCTCTGTGTGCGTGTCACTGACTGAGGGCACTTTTAAGTCCCAGTACTGAAATTTTAGATTTGTGTTAACATTTGTCATCTCATGCTTTATCAATATAAACAATCTTATTGCACACCTTGAAATAAAAGGATCAGGAAAGGAGGAGGCGGGAACCGGCAACCATTTAACACACTTTAATAAATCAAAATAAACAAACACAAAGCAAAAACCGGCTACCGTTTAACACACTGTAATAAATCAAAATAAACAAACACAAAGCGAAAGTAAAAGCATAAACAAAACATAACGTAAATAGTCCAAGCCTGGTCCTCTCTCGTCCTTCACTGTCGTCGCTCCTCCTTTTATGCTTCCGCCCCTCCGTGAGAGATATAAGACCGGTGCGTCACACAGATGACACTCATTATCAATCGCCACTGCTTGCGCCGTTCTCGCGGCTCTCGGCCCCGCACTGCTTGCCACAAGGTCTAAACACCATTTTTGCTCATGTCCCACAAGGTCTCAATGCTGAGTAAAATTAGCTAATTCTTTTACTTTTTACAATTTTTTATATAAATAATACTTTACACCATCTTAAAGTTCTTGTTGTGTTTACTGATCATTTATTTGATTTTTTTTCCATCTAAATACACCTGTCCCACAATACACTAGTCTTTTACGCAACACTGAAAAAGACTTTCAGTATGACATTTGTTCAAAGCTAAACAAATCTATTTTATGGAAACAGAAATTAGTCACTCCCATTAGGTCACTCGCAAGATCTAGAAAAATAAGATAAAGATCATCTTTATCTTAAAGATCAGTATTTATTCGGTGTCCTTACCATACAGCTTAGTAAATTTAAATTTAAACTACATTAAAAAAAAAATGTTTTACTGTTGAATATATTATGTTCTAAAAGTCAAAACTGATGTATCACACCTAGCTAGCTGCTAGTTATCTGCAATATTAGCAACAATGTCATTTCTGCAACACGTCTTCACCGCAGCAGCTTTAGTGTTTAGGGTTTTAATGGCTTATCAGTATATTGCAAAATTAAGTCTATTGTAAACTAAATATGAACATGCCATTTTTGCAACCCTTGATGATACCAAATTCATCTACAATAAGATGACAGACATGCAGAGAGGACCCAGAAGACCCAGACAGATATGAAGAGCTGTGGAAAAAGAGCACAAAAAAAGAGGAAAATTAGCAGATACAGAGTGTCTCCCAACTGACAAATCAGAAAAGAAGATAGTGGAGGATAAACAAAAGAAACCAGGAGACAAAACAAAATACTGAAGGCCTCAAATTAGTTTGATGTTGCAATAGAAATTCATAAATGTATTAGTTCCCTTTCGAGGGAACTCTCGATGCGTCACTTGACGCTTTGGGAACGCCCCCAGCGTGCATGCGTCTGAGCATCAATGTCAACTAGTCCAATGGAAAGAATGAGCGTCACGGGCGGGTGACGTCATGACCAGGAAGGGATAAAGGCTCACCCGGTGAAACGCGGCATTAGCTTCTGTGTCTCAGCAAGCGATCTGTGTCATTTTGTCTCTGTCTATTTACTGTTGTCTGTTGCGGAAAAGGATGGAAACTAAACAAGTGTACAAACAGTGTGCTTCTCCCTGCCCGCGTTATTTAACGGGTGGGGACACACACGAGCTTTGTGTCGTTTGTTTGGGAGTGGAGCATGCGGTCTCAGCCTTCGAGGGGGCTGAGTGCCAGCATTGTGAGATGTTACCGCTTCGCATGCTCCGCTCTCGCCTGTCACTCTTTGATAAGAGAGTGGGCAGGCTCGCGATCCGCAGGGATCAGGACCCGCGTCTGCTGAGGCAGCGCGGAGATTGCATTCCTGGGGATCGCAAAAGGAACTTTCGGAGGGGTTGGAGACGGGTCCGAGGGCTCTTTCTCCTTCCTTACCCGAGAGATCCAACGCTCTCCCCCCGGTGTCGGAAGCACGCTCTGCGGTTTCTTCCGCCCGGGGAGAGAGCCCTCCATTACTTTATTGCTCTTCCTCCGAGGAGGTTGATGCGATGAGTTTGGAGAGTGAAAGCACACACATGGGGGAAAGAGATTCACAATTTATTTCCCCAGCATATGATGAGCTGGTGGATGTTATGTCGCGGGCTGTAGAGAAATTAAATATTGAATGGCCATCTGAGAAGAAGGGCGCTCGTCCTAAAAGCAAATTAGATGAGCGCTTTTTATCTTCCACCACATTATCTCCACCACGAGGGCTTCCATTTTTTCCCGATTTGCACAATGAAATATCTAAATCGTGGAATAAACCTTACTCATCACGTCTTTTCAGCCCTCAAGTTAACACTTATTCGAGAATAAGAGGGCTGAAAGAGTATGGTCATGAGGCGATGCCCCAGGCGGAAGAGAATTTAGCCAGTTATCTTTCCCCTGGTCCCGCATCGTCTCTGAAAGCCTCGGCTTTGCCCACTAGACCGCTCAAAGCCACTTCGGTGTTAGTGGGCAAAGCTTATACGGCAGCAGGTCAAGCTGGAGCATGTCTGCATACTATGGCAGTGCTCCAGGCTTATCAAGCTGACCTGTTGGGGGATCTGGATAGTAGTGAGGGAGTCAGTCATGACGATTTTCGTGAACTTCGTCGGGCTACCGATCTTTCTCTCAGGGCTACTAAGGAGACCGCCAGAGCAATTGGGCGGTCTATGGCAGCCTTGGTAGCTACTGAGAGACATTTATGGTTAAATCTGTCTGAAATTAAAGAAAAAGATCGAGCTTTTTTATTAGATGCTCCGCTTGAACCTTCTGGTCTCTTCGGCGACGCAGTCCAAGCGGTCGTCGAGAGATTTCAGGAGTCAAAGAAACAAGCTGACGTTTTTAAAAAGTTTATCCCTCGCCGGGTCCAGCCCCCTGGGGCTGCTGGGCGTGAGCAGCCCCAGCCGTCGAGCTCATCATATCGTGTGCATCAGAAAGAGAGTGTTGCGTCTCGTGCACCTCCACGTAGAGACTGGAGACGGACGCAACCCTCTCAACCGAAGTCTTCTAAGTCGAAGCCGGATCTGAGGACCGTTCTTCAGGCGAAGAAGACTTCGGTTAAAAAAAAAAAAAAGGTCCTGATGTTCATGCATCAGGCCTGTGAGGACAGCCCCGACCGAAGTGGAGCGGTGTACACCTCATTATACGGTGCCCGTTCCATTTCGGGGTCCTCACGAGACCGTTCTGCCAACCCTGCCACCCTCGGTGCTTCAGGGCGCAGCGGTCTCCAGCGAGTCGCTGATGCTATGCTGCGGCACAGCATCGGTTTCGCGCCCTCTGAGGGGGGCCTTAGAGCGGCCAGTTCAGGTAGTTCCTGCCATTATGTTTCAGGCTCCGGAATTAGCCGTCTCGATAACACCAGAGACCAGCCTCGAGAGGCTGGTTCCCTTAGTAAATTTTCTGGCAGCGTGGAAGCTTCTGCCGAATATTTCTCGTTGGGTCCTGCAGATTGTAGAGAAAGGATACACAATCCAGTTTGGTTCTCGTCCTCCTCGTTACAACGGGGTGCTGCCCACAGTGGTGCATCCCGAGCAGGCTCTGGTAATGGAGCAAGAGGTAAAGGCCCTGTTAGCAAAGGAAGCTATAGAACAGGTGTACTCACCCGACAGAGAGTCGGGTTTTTACAGCCGTTATTTCATTGTTCCAAAAAAGGATGGAGGGTTGCGTCCCATTTTAGATCTTCGTCTGTTAAATCGTTCAGTACAGAAACTCAAGTTCAAGATGCTGACACTCAAGCAAATCGTGACTAAAATCAGATCCGAGGACTGGTTTGTCACGATAGATCTGAAGGACGCTTACTTCCATGTCTCCATCCTCCCTCAGCACAGGAAGTTCCTAAGGTTTTCTTTCGGGGGCAAAGAATACCAATATCGGGTTCTTCCTTTCGGTCTAGCTTTATCACCCCGCACGTTCACGAAATGCGTGGATGCAGCTCTAGCCCCTCTCAGGCTTCAGGGCATACGTATTCTGAACTACATCGACGACTGGCTGATTCTAGCGACGACTGGCTGATTCAGAGCAGTTGGCGGTTCGGCACCGAGGTGTCGTTCTCGCTCATATGCAGATGTTGGGGTTGAGGCTCAATGCCAAGAAAAGTGTGCTTTCTCCAGTACAGAGAACCACTTTCCTTGGTGTGGTATGGGATTCAGTGACGATGCGGGCCACTCTATCGCCCGTTCGTGTAGCTGCTATCCTGACAGCCACCAAAGAGCTAAAGCTAGGCCAGTCACGCACTGTAAAACAGTTCGAGAGACTGTTGGGTCTTTTGGCGGCAGCGTCCAACGTGATTCCTTTTGGCCTGCTGTACATGAGACCTTTGCAGTGGTGGCTCAGGACCAGAGGGTTCTCCCCGAGGGGAAACCCACTTCGTATGATCAAGATCACGCGGCGATGCCTTCGTGCCTTGGTTATATGGAGAAAACACTGGTTCTTAACCCAGGGTCCGGTGTTGGGAGCTCTCTGCCATCGAGTTACGATCTCGACAGATGCTTCCCTCACCGGCTGGGGAGCGGTAATGGAAGGCCGCTCGGTTCAGGGTCGGTGGAGGAGTCATCATCTTTCTTGGCACATAAATTGCCTGGAGATGATGGCCGTCTTCAATGCGTTGAAGCAATTCCTCCCAGACCTGAGGGGCCATCATGTGCTCGTCCGTACAGACAACACATCGGTGGTCTCTTATCTGAACTGTCAGGGGGGTCTGCGGTCGCGTCCGCTTTGCAAGCTGGCGCACCAGATCCTCCTGTGGTCTCTGGGGAAGGTACTCTCCCTGAGGGCAGTGTATATTCCTGGGGACCAGAATATTGGGGCAGACATCCTGTCGAGGCAGGAGCTGAGGCCAGGGGACTGGAGGCTCCACCCCGAGGCGGTGGAGAAAATTTGGGAGTTTTACGGCCAAGCAGAGGTGGATCTGTTTGCGTCTCAGCATACGACGCACTGTCCACTTTGGTTCTCCCTTACTCACCCAGCCCCCCTGGGGCTGGATGCTATGGTGCAGACGTGGCCGAGGCTACGTCTGTACGCATTTCCCCCTGTTGCTCTGCTCCCAGGAGTTCTGGAACGAGTCCGCCAGTACGGAATAAGCCTACTGCTAGTAGCACCACGCTGGCCGAGTCGGATCTGGTTTGCGGACCTGATCCATCTCTTAGACGGTCCTCCCTTGGAGATCCCGATCAGGAGAGACCTTCTGTCTCAGGCCGGGGGCACAATATTTCACCCTCGACCAGAAATTTGGAACCTGTGGGTTTGGCCTCTGAGGGGGCCCAACTCATAGAGAGTGGTCTCTCAGCTGAGGCTGCTGAGACCATTCTAAGCTCCAGAGCTCCAGCTACTAGGAAACTATATGCGCTTAAATGGAGAGTTTTTTCTGTATGGTGTCACCGACATCAGTGGGATCCAGTTAACTGTTCTGTGAACACAGTACTCGAGTTCCTGCAGGAGCGCTTTACGTCAGGTCTATGTCCTTCCACGCTCAAGGTCTACGTGGCGGCCATTGCGGCTTACCACGCCCTGGTGGGGGGTACATCGTTGGGTCGAGACCCCCTGATTACACGTTTCCTTCGTGGCACTTTGAGGCTAAGGCCTGCAACTCGCACTAGGGTGCCAGCTTGGGATCTTGCTTTAGTACTAGAAGGCCTGTCTAGGGCTCCATTCGAGCCCTTAGATTCGGTTTCAGAGAAGTTTCTTACCTTTAAGACTATCTTTCTGCTAGCTATTTCGTCCCTTAAGAGAGTTGGAGACCTTCAGGCCCTTTCGGTTTCCCCCACTTGCCTTGAGTTTGCACCGGGGATGGTCAAGGCATTCTTATATCCAAAACAGGGATACGTACCTAAGGTGCCGACCTTGACTCCGAGGCCTATTGTGCTGCAGGCTTTCTGTCCTCCTCCTTTTACATCTGCGGACCAGGAAAGGCTGAACCTCTTGTGTCCAGTGCGAGCACTGGATACTTATGTTCATCGGACATCGTCAATGAGGAAGTCCGACCAGTTATTTATTTGCTTTGGATCACCTAAGAAGGGTCTTCCTGCTTCTAAACAGACGGTTAGTAAGTGGATAGTTGAGGCTATTTCACTTGCATACGAGTACTCTGACCTGCCGTGTCCTTTGGCGGTCAGAGCTCATTCTACGAGGGGTTTGGCGGCCTCTAAAGCCTTACTATTTGGAGTTTCTCTTCAAGACGTTTGTGATGCGGCAGGCTGGTCCTCACCGCTCACATTCGTTAGGTTTTACAGCTTAGACCTGGATGCTGCCCCAGGTTCTCAGGTGCTTAGTGCTTAGTTTCAACGGACTGACACTCAGGTCATTGGAATTCTGGCGTTTTGGGTATTCTCGTTCCCAAAGCGTCAAATGACGCATCGAGAGTTCCCTCGAAAGGGAACGTCTCAGGTTACGACTGTAACCGTAGTTCCCTGAGAAAGGGAACGAGACGATGCGTCACCCTGCCATACTTCCTGCTTCCCTGTGATCGGCTTGCTTCGACTTTTTGAAGCTAATGCCGCGTTTCACCGGGTGAGCCTTTATCCCTTCCTGGTCATGACGTCACCCGCCCGTGACGCTCATTCTTTCCATTGGACTAGTTGACATTGATGCTCAGACGCATGCACGCTGGGGGCATTCCCAAAGCGTCAAGTGACGCATCGTCTCGTTCCCTTTCTCAGGGAACTACGGTTACAGTCGTAACCTGAGACGTTTTTGAAACATGAAAATCAGTTTGAACCTTTACTGCAATACCTCTAGCTTCTGTTTCAGTGTCCTATAGTTAACATTATTAACATGTCATTAACATTGTGTCCTTACCGCAGCAATGATTAATTTTAATTATTAATCCAGTTTTTATTTGGATAAATTATTTTAACTCTTCAGTAGATGTGATTTACACATTTAAATGACAATATTTGTCATAAAAAGCTAAATATTTTATATTTGGTGTGTATGAAAACAATTGATATCTAAGGTTACCGTAATTTTCCATGGCATAAAGAAAATCATAAAAAATCATAAAATCGCACCTTTACCTGGGCGGGTGCCGAGTCTGATGGTACGGAGGAGCCAACAGGACAGATTGGGAAGCACTTTCCATGCTTCCACAAACTGAGCCAGGGGGATCAGGGGCACCACAGAAATACCCGGTGTGGGGCAGCAAAGTGGAAGACAGGGACCCGTCTCGGAAGGCCTGGAGGTGGCCCGAAGCATGGTCTGAGTGTGCGGTGCAACACTTACCTGTCTCCACAGGTCAGCAGGGGGTGCGTGAGAAGGCGTAATCGGCTCCTCGAACCGCACCTGGCTGACGGCTGGCGATACAAGAGGGGGCTGAGGGTGGCAAGGCTTTGCAGGGTAACACACCGCCAGTCTGGCCCTCTTTGGACTCAGGAACAGAGGATTTTTTTTTTTTTAATGTGGGTGCCGCTGAACAAAACAAAGATTCTCCACCTGGCCCTCCTCCGGGGGAGGGAGTGCTTTGGTCACCATCTCCCGAAGAGCTCATTCCTCCATCCCTAGGTGGCCTGTCTCAGGGCCGCTTGTGCTTGTGCTTGCCACCTGTCCTGACAGCGGCTAAGACGGGCTGGGTGGCCTGCCTGCAGCCGGGTCCACTCTGAGCCCTGGTTGAAGGCTGTTACTGTGGCCTAGCGGGAGCGGAGCGGCGGCAGGGGGACGCCCTCAGCGACGAGCAGGTGGAGGATCTGCCACCGGCGGACGGGTGGAGGCAGCAGCGGTCCGCTGGGGCTTCTGTGCTTCTGGGCGGCGAAGAATTGTTGGGTGAAGTTCTCCGCCGCGTCTCCATAGAGCCCAAAGGTCGGTTGCAGTGCGGAGCTCACTCATAAGCTCACGGTCTGGACTACCCTTGTGCATGTCCATGAGTGCCTTGTCCTGGTGGACCTGCAGCAACCCCATGGCACGCAGGGAGAAAGCGGCTTTCCCACAGGCTCTGTAAGCCTTGCCCGTGAGAACAGACGAGAACTTACAGGCCTTTGAGGGGAGACGTGGATCACCCTTCTAAGAGGTAGCGGTCGCCGGACACAACTGCATCGCAACGGACCGCTCGACTGGAGGGATAGCCACATAGCCCTTCCTCCATCAAGGGAAGTGAGGGGAGAGGAGGTACTCAGCCGTTTTTGGGCAGAAAAAGGTGCTGTCCACAACCTCGTAACCTCCTCATGCACTTCAGGAAAGAAAGGCACTGGGGCAGCACGCTGAGGACCAGCACGGCCTGCCCCGAGATACCAATCATCCAACCGAGACGGTTTGGGACACGGTGAAGGGTTCCACGCGAGCTCGACCGTCTCGGCGGCCCCTTTCAGCATTGCTGACATTTCTGGATCCGGCTCGGGCAACGCTAATCTACGAGAAGGAGGTAGCGCTGCAGAGTCGTCATCTCCAGAGTTCAGCTCCCCTTACGATGCAGCGATCAACATCCTGTCCTCAGGAGGAGCCCCGAATAAGATTACTGGTCGGTCCACTATAGAGGGACCAGCGTGTTAAGTCGGGAGCTCCAATGGCTGTGGTGTGACAGAATAATTAATAATAATAATTCATTACATTTATATAGCGCTTTTCTAGGCACTCAAAGCGCTTCACATGGAAGGGGGAATCTCCTCAACCACCACCAATGTGCAGCATCCACTTGGATGATGCGACGGCAGCCATAGTGCGCCAGAACGCTCACCACACACCAGCTTACTGGTGGAGAGGAGACAGAGTGATGAAGCCAATCAGTGTATATATATATATATATGGGGATTATTAGGAGGCCATGATGGACAGAGGCCACTGGGCAAATTTGGCCAGGATGCCGGGGTTACACCCCTACTCTTTCAAAAGACATCCTGGGATTTTTAATGACCACAGAGAGTCAGGACCTCGGTTTAACGTCTCATCCGAAGGACGGTGCTCTGACAGTATAGTGTCCCCGTCACTATACTGGGGCGTTAGGACCCACACAGACCACAGGGTGAGCGCCCCCTGCTGGCCTCACTAACACCTCTTCCAGCAGCAACCTGGTTTTCTCAGAAGGTCTCCCATCCAGGTACTAACCAGGCTCAGCCCTGCTTAGCTTCAGTGGGCAACCAGTCTTGGGCTACAGGTTGATATGGCTGCTGGCACATAGAAGAGTGAGGGACCCACGGGGACTGTTTACCGGGTGGGGAAGCCCTCACTGTGATCCTCAGATCACCTATTCCACACGCCGTAGTAGATCTCTTCTGGGGTTGGCCAGAAGGGGAGCTTAGAGCAGGGCATGGGAATGGGGACTCCACCTTCACGGATGAAGGCGAGTCTAGATCTGAAGTACTCACTTCTTCGCCCTCTAACCAACCGTCAGAACAAAAACACAAAGAATAGAACAGCAGTTGAGAGCTAAGAAGCTGCCGATAACTGCTGCACTCACACTGTAGAACCACCAGCACCAGGAGACCGAACTGAAAGGGAACTTATTCTCAACGCTGATTTGTGATCTATCAATAATTACTTAGAAGGGCGTTTCTTCAACTAGGGGCACCTAGAGCCTTGTGAAGTTGAATTTAAAAAAAACTTGTTCAAAAGTCACTTAACACAGTCTCATAAGTTTAAATAATTTGTCTAGTTTTAAGGTCTGTAAGAGGACAAACTTAGATTACAAGAGATACTGTTAATATTTTAAATTTCTTCCGACCTGCAATGAACAAATGCAATTTCCACCACATCTCAATATACAGCTGTTATTTAAAAATAGAATAACTTATGCCACTCAAGAATTGTCTAAGATAATTTTTGTAACTAGTTTTATCAATTGTTCCACAATGTACAATAATTATACATTTGTCAATGAGATAAATCAACTGCCATTAGGACCAAATGCTGAACTGTACACCTGTCACACTCTGAAATTAAATATTGGTTTGGGCAAGAGCTTATTAGAAAATAAATATCTTGAATTTTTATATTAAGTAGAGCATGATCTCATAAATTGTACATACATTTTTAATGTGTGATGTGAACTTTTTAAATATTTTTAAAAAATGTGTGTGGTGATGGAAATGACAGGGTGGTGGTGAAAATGACAGGGTGTTGTGGAAATGACAATGAATTAACGTGACTGTATAGGAACAGAAGAGATATTTATTAGAAACATTTTTAAACTCACCACGCTCATTAAACTCAATTCACAACATCATTAACCTCTTAAATGTCACCCCCCTTTTTTTGAATAGACATGAAAATGCACATTTCGAACTTAAATGGTTGTAATTCAAGAATGCTTTGGAATATAGACATACGAATTGGTCTTGTTTTAAGGAAGATATTTGGTAGATTTTTGTAGAAGTGAAATAAATTAAGAAAGTGAAACAGAAAAAAAGTTATAGAAGTTTGAGTTTATGGAAATGTACAATGTAAAAAAATTAATTCTTCATATTGTTTATAAAATATATACACTCACCTAAAGGATTATTGGGAACACCATACTAATATTGTGTTTGACCCCCTTTCGCCTTCATAACTGCCTTAATTCTACGTGATATTGATTCAACAAGGTGCTGAAAGCATTCTTTAGAAATGTTGGCCCATATTGATAGGATAGCATCTTGCAGATGATGGAGATTTGTGGGATGCACATCCAGGGCACGAAGCTCCCGTTCCACCACATCCCAAAGATGCTCTATTGGGTTGAGATCTGGTGACTGTGGGGGCCATTTTAGTACAGTGAACTCATTGTCATGTTCAAGAAACCAATTTGAAATGATTCGAGCTTTGTGACATGGTGCATTATCCTGCTGGAAGTAGCCATCAGAGGATGGGTACATGGTGGCCATAAAGGGATGGACATGGTCAGAAACTATGCTCAGGTAGGCCGTGGCATTTAAACGATGCCCAATTGGCACTAAGGGGCCTAAAGTGTGCCAAGAAAACATCCCCCACACCATTACACCACCACCAGCCTGCACAGTGGTAACAAGGCATGATAGATCCATGTTCTCATTCTGTTTACGCCAAATTCTGACTCTACCATCTGAATATCTCAACAGAAATCGAGACTCATCAGACCAGGCAACATTTTTCCAGTCTTAACTGTCCAATTTTGGTGAGCTCTTGCAAATTGTAGCCTCTTTTTCCTTTTTGTAGAGGAGATGAGTGGTACCCGGTGGGGTCTTCTGCTGTTGTAGCCCATTCGCCTCAAGGTTGTGCGTGTTGTGGCTTCACAACTGCTTTGCTGCATACCTCGATTGTAACGAGTGGTTATTTCAGTCAAAGTTGCTCTTCTATCAGCTTGAATCAGTCGGCCCATCCTCCTCTGACCTCTAGCATCAACAAGGCATTTTCGCCCACAGGACTGCCGCATACTGGATGTTTTTCCCTTTTCACACCATTCTTTGTAAACCCTAGAAATGGTTGTGCGTGAAAATCCCAGTAACTGAGCAGATTGTGAAATACTCAGACCGACCCGTCTGGCACCAACAACCATGCCACACTCAAAATTGCTTAAATCACCTTTCTTTCCCATTTTGACATTCAGTTTGGAGTTCAGGAGATTGTCTTGACCAGGAGTCCACACCCCTAAATGCATTGAAGCAACTGCCATGTGATTGGTTGATTAGATAATTGCATTAATGAGAAATTGAACAGGTGTTCCTAATAATCCTTTAGGTGAGTGTATTTTCAAAACCTGGGCTACTCTAAAACTGTAGAAAAATCAAAGCCAAAAATCTGAACAAGTTGTGTTTCAAATTTTAGGTTGATATCTAAAAAAAATAGCTTTCAGTAAGATTTTGTTTAGGCGCAGTACCAAACTTTTTCACTAGGTCACAAGCAAACTCTATTACAGCCCATATAAGGGCGCCTTCATTTCCATATGTGTTTTGAGTGATCTGAACCATTATTTCCAAAATTTTCATACAATTTATGAAGTAGACATCCTATTCAGAAGTATGGGAAGTTTGGCAGATTTTGATATGAGTTCAACCTCTAAGAAACGCATACAAAGAACACGCATGTGCGTTATAGCTCGTATGGTGAATTCATTATTTTTTTCTTTATATTTAAAACATTTTCAGACCTGTTTTTGTAAAATAATTGAATGGATGCTATCTTTTGAACTCTTGGCATGAAAACAAACTGAGGTTTCTACCATTTTTTCATGATTTTTCATGTTCATTGCTATTTCAAAATAAAGGTCTGAACACGCCTTAGGAGTATGAAAATATTCTTGTTGCAAATTGATAAATTACGGCTCCTCTAATTTATTTCGAAAATCAGTCTCCAAATATGGAAACTAGAGATTGAAAGCTTTCAAATGATATATAGTTTGTCAATATTACTTTATATTTTTAAAATCTTAGTAAAAACCTCATGGCAAACGTCCCACACAGTAAACATAACCACACCTGTTTTTAGTGTACTGCTGAGTTTGATGTATAAAACTGATTTGTCTCACAGATGAACGGTTACAGTGCATACTAAAATAAAAATAGATAAAAATGAAATCAATTAATATTAAAGTAATATAATTTAGAAATAAAAAAATAATATCATAATCCATCCATCTGGGGCCGGGTCACGGGGGCCGGGTCACGGGGGCAGTAGTCTAAGCAGAGACGCCCAGACTTCCCTCTCCCAATACACTTCCTCCAGCTCTTCCGGGGGGAAAACTGAGGCGTTCCCAGGCCAGCCGGGCGACATAATCCCTCCAGCATGTCCTAGGTCTTCCCCGGGGTCTCCTCCCGGTGGGACACGCCATGAACACCTCCCTGAGAAGGCGTCCAGGAGGCATCCGGAACAAGTGCCCGAGCCACCTCAGCTGGCCCCTCTCGATGTGGAGGAGCAGCGGCTCTACTCAGATCTCCTCCAGAGTGACCGAGCTCCTCACCCTATCTCTAAGGGAGTGCCCAGCCACCCTGCGGAGGAAGCTCATTTCGGCCGCCTGTATCCGGGATCTTGTCCTTTCGGTTATGACCCACAGCTCATGACCATAGGTGAGAGTAGGAACTAAGATCGACTGGTAAATCGAGAGCTTCGCCTTGCAGCTCAGATCCTTCTTCACCACAACAGACTGGTACATCGACTGCATTCCTGCAGAAGCTGCACCGATCTGTCTGTTAATCTCCCGTTCCATCATTCCCTCACTCGTGAACAAGACCCCAAGATACTTGAACTCCTTCACTTGAGGCAGGAACTCTCCAACAACCTTAAGTGGGCAAACCACCCTTTTCCGACTGAAAACCATGGCCTCAGCCTTGGAGGTGCTGATTCTCATCCTAGCCGCTTCACACTCGGCTGCAAACCATCCCAGTGCATGCTGAAGGTCCTGGTCTGATGAGGCCAACATGACAACATCATCCGCAAAAAGCAGAGACAAAATCGTGTGGTCCCCAATCCGGACACCCTCCGTCCCCTGGCTGCGCCTAGAAATTCTGTCCATAAAAATTATGAACAGAACCGGTGACAAAGGGCAGCCCTACCAGAGTCCAACATGCCCCGGGAACAAGTCTGACTTACTGCCGGCAATATGAACCAAGCTTCTGCTCTGGTTGTACAGGGACCGGACAACTCTTAACAGAGCAGAGGGCCACGGACCCCATACTCCCAGAGCACCCTCCACAGGATGCCGTGGAGGTACACAGTCGAATGCCTTCTCCAAATCCACAAAGCACATGTGGATTGGTTGGGCAAACTCCCATGCACCCTCCAGCACCCTGGAGAGGGTATGGAGCTGGCCCAGTGTTCCACGACTGGGACAAAAAAAAAAACACACTGTTCCTCGTGAATCCGAGGTTCTACTATCGGCCGAATTCTCCTCTCCAGTACCCTAGCATAGGCTTTACATCCATACATGATACATCCCCCTGTAACTGGAACACACCCTCCGGTTCCCCTTCTTGAAAAGAGGGACCACCACCCCGGTCTGCAAGTCCAGAGGTACTGTCCCCAACCTCCACGCGATGTTGCAGAGGCATGTCAGCCAAGACAGCCCCAAAACATCCAGAAACTTGAGGTACTCAGGGCGGATCTCATCTACCCCCGGTGCCTTGCCACCGAGGAGCTTCTTGACTACCTCGGTGACTTCAGCTTGGGTAATGGACGAGTCCACCTCCGAGCCCTCAGCCTCTGCTTCCTCAATGGATGACGTGTCGGTGGGATTGATGAGATCCTCGAAGTATTCCTTCCACCGTCCGACGATATCCCCAGTTGAGGTCAACAGCTGCCCACCTCCACTATAAACAGTGTTGGTAAGGCACTGCTTCCCCCCTCCTGAGGCGCCAGACGGTTTGACAGAATCACTTCGAGGCCAACCGATAGCCCTTCTCCATGGCTTCACTGAACTCCTACCAGGGGCAAATAGCCCAGAACAACATAGATCCTAGGATCATTTGGGTACTCAAACCCCTCCACCACGATAAGGTTCAAGGAGGGATATATATATATATATATATATATATATATATATATATATATATATATATATATATATATATATATATATATATATATATATATATATATATATATATATATATATATATATATATCACTGATTCTTGAGAGTCGGGACAAAACACGTTTTAAAAAACTTTTTTTTAAAATACACACTATATCAATTATAGTTGTATGTTTCTGCAGAGAAAGGTCTTAGCTATTTAACCATGTTAAGGAACAGGTTCTAAATAAAAACACATTTTTAACAAATAAACATGTTTCCCTTCAGAACTGGATTTGTGTCAACTCCGTCAGACACACTAAAAAGTATACAATTTTAATTCTTCCAATCCAAAAAGAATCTAAATTTCTGAAGTATATTGTAATAGTGTTTAGTTACTCTGATATGTAAAAAAAAATACAATATATAAACTTAAGTTGTGATTTCACACTATTCTGAAAACTCAGATTTCTAAATATTTGCATTTCCAAACTTTGATTTTAATTTCAATATTGTAAAAACAAATTCCTTAAATAAATAAAACATAAGATGATGTAGATCAGATGGTCCTTTATTACAAAAACAACATAAACTGAAGGAAGAAAAAAATTTTCCCCAAAAAATTTACAAAAACAAAAACATACATCCAACGCTGTTGATGAAGATCTGACGGAGTTGATGGGAAAACTGACGGTGTTGATGAAAAACTGACGGTGTTGATGAAGATCTGACGGTGTTGATGAAAAACTGACGGTGTTGACAAAAAATGTGTGTGCATTGTGATTATTGAACAGATGTGCTCTTTAAACTACTACTAAAACTACTCCTTGTTATTAGAGTATTGAACTTACTGTAAAGCAAACTATAAGCACATACACCGTTTCCAACTATTCTAAATTACACCGTTTCCAACTATAAAAAACAACAACAAGGGAAACCAGGGGCCCTCCTCCCCCTCTGTTTTCATCTACCTCCCCTATACCACTTCCTGCTCTCCTTTTTCTCATCCACCTCTTCTCCTCTTCCTTTCCTCCTTTGTAAGTAGCCATTTACTTTAAAGTGGCGTGTGTGTGTGTGTGTGTGTGTGCGTATGTGTGTGTTTGGGTGTGTTGGATGTGTGATTGCCCTGCACTGCCTACTTTATACTGGGTGTGATCTTAAATTGACATTCCTTGACAACAATACTGCAACACATAATCTGTAGCTTAGAATCAGGTTCAATTAGCTTACTTAAGATTTCATTTTTGTCTAACCTGCGCTTATGCTTTGAGCAGCAGGCGTCGGACATGCGTATGGTTAAATAATGTAATGCATGCTATGTATGTGCATTTATGTGTAAATAAAACCCTGAAATAACAGTTTAACCCTTCACTATATTCATAAATAATATTATATTCGCACATTAAGAGGTTATTGGTGGATTTGTCAACTCCGTCAGCTACAGGTCAACTCCGTCAGGTTCTATGTTCTGACAGAGTTGACGTCTGACAGAGTTGACGTAAGGGCATGTATTTTCCCGCCAAAACATGTATTGTACACTGCATCTAGGTAGTTTTTCCTCAGTTGCTAGCTGTCCCAATAACCTCACTAAAATGCTTAAATTCAATCCACTATGGTTTAAAAAAAAGTATCTTAACAGAAAGATGGTATTGACATGGTGCAGCTGTGACCATAGGAATATTGACATTGTTTGTCTAAAATATAAAAAAATGTAAAACGTTCCAGAGCATGTGTGGTAGTGCTGCATTCACCACAGACAGGGAGATGAAAAGGGGTCCTCAAGGATATAGCTGACCATGCTATTTCCTGATTTAAAGAGCTTTATGAAAAAATCTGACGGAGTTGACAGAAACTGAGGACACAACTTTAATAGGCAGATATTTATGGAAAATATTGTTTGATGTTCACTTCATGCATTGTTTTTTATATTTATACCCCTTATCTTTTATTTGATATATATGTTTTCACAATTGTAGAGCTTTTTTAAAGTTTTTTGGGATGGTTAATATTGTAACCTCTTGCTGAGGACAAGTGCAATAACATGGACCATCTAACCACAGACCATACATTTAAACAACTTTTCCCCAAAAAGATAAAAAAGTTTATTCTAAAAATCAGATAGGTATATACAATTCCTTTAGATTTAACTTTGTAAGTATGTCATACTTGATGAATTTCTTCATTTTTGCTATAAATTAGACTTTTCTTTGTGGGACATGTTTTGTCCCGACTCTCAAGAATCAGTGATATATATATATATATATATATATATATAATATCATAATATAAATATAAACAGTCATGTACTACATTATAATATAAAAAGTGCTACACAAATCTACTCTTGCAATCCATATCAATTGTACTTTGTAACCAGAAATGTCATTCTCACCACATGCTGTCATTTCCACCACAGAGGGCATGTTCCACCACATTTGTTCTTGATGAAAATTTAAATTCCCTCCATATCATGTGTTCTGATGTCACTGAACATTTCCATAGAAACCACCTAAACAATCATTCACACAAACTTTTTAAAGGGACATTACAGTGTTCTGGTGGAAATGACACCAATACTGTGCAACAGCTATATATAAAAAGTAATATTGATAGTGGTCTCACATTAAATCCATAATGTATTTTAATTATTTTACTAGTGCTTAATTTAGGTAGGCTATATTAAACAGATAAGTCGTATTTTTTAACTGTATTTTCATTGGTGAAGTTAAAAAGTCTGGGTGTGCGACAAGGAGAAAACTGATTTTGACACCTATAAGGAGGTTGAAAAGTATGAAAAAAATCATAATAGAAAGGTGGCAAAAAGTTAAGGTGGTTTTATTGTTAGTTTGACAAAGAAAGAAGAATTTGTCCAAAATTTTTATGTATTTTTAAAAATATGACCAAATAAAAGTGCCAATAGTCTAAGAATCACCCAGAAACTGAAAAGGTATAACATACTGAAGTTGCCTACAGTTTCACTATTAGAGATGCTGCACAGACTGATATATTATTGTTCGGCTTAATCTGTATCTGATTTAGAACGTGCAGAAATCCTAAAGAAATAACAACCTAGACAAAATAGATTTGGAGTCGAGGTTCAGGCTTCTCAAGCCAACATCAAAGTTCACAAACTTTTGCCTCTAGATAGCAAAGTAATATTTTGAAATTATACCTGCATTATAATATTCCACTGAATTTCTTTGAAGTAGACCATGAATTCACCCAGCCTCAGGCTAAAGAAATTTCCCAGAAAGGCTGTTTTTCAAGCTAAGTGAATCTAGGGTTAAGAATTATGGACATATATTTGTAGTGTGCCGACAAAATTGCGGTCATTTTATGTCACTCCCCTTTAAATCAAGTGAGCACTCAATAGTGAGCGAATTTACCAATCCAACTATGTGGAAGGTTTAACTCATGAATTTTAAATAGACCCCAATGACGTGGCTTTGCAGCCTCCCAATGCAAAGACCTGTTCTTGAATATTAATTAGTCCATGTTAACGTTGTTAGTTAACCCTCCAATAGTGAAGAAATTGCTCATGCACATTAAGAGAGGAGCTCTTGCCATAGTAGGGATCGTAATTCGCCGACTGAGACCCAAGACAAACCCGAGTGGGCAAATCTGATCCGCTGAGCGTGAAGTGAACGGTCATTCCTCGGGCAGAGCTGAGGTCGGATCACGGGGCGTGGGCTCACACGGAGCCCTGGCGGAAAGATCTGTGATTTATATCAGATTCACATTTAGAATACACCAGGACACTTAATAAAAATGAATCGCGGATCGGGAAAGTCGAGTGATGAGACGCTTATAGAAATGAACCGAACTGCTTGGTCCAGCGGCGGTAAGTGCCCGGAACACTCCTTTACTCGTTTTCACACATAGGAATGTTTAAAAAAAAAAAAAAAAAATACCGTTTGTGCTTTATTCTGAAGTTAGCTACCACTTGTGTTAGTTCATTTATCTTATTCAAATGGTCTTTTTAGAGTTAATGGCCTGAAGAGTATTTTACAAATGCGCACATCCGTTCCGTCCAAATTGTGCGCGACAGTAACATGAGACAACAGCTTTAAACTTATAAAATGATTATAATAGTTTAAAATTAAGTTAAAAAAAAAAACTTTAAACCACTCTTTATTGGATGTATTAATATAGGCCTAGCCTAAAGGTATAGTCACATTTACATTGCATTTTCCTATAGTCAATGAATTTTAGTAAGGGCAAAGAGCTTTAAAATATTTTTCTAGCACTTTTCTTGTAAACACCAGAAAAGTGTATAGGCTACTACATGTTGATAATACAGTTGTACTCTCTAACATAGTATAAAGATGAAAAAGTATACTGTGCAATACAGTGGGTGCACACAATGACAGGGATAAACTCTCATGGACTAGTTCTAGTTGTGACTGTATAGTTAAACAGAATAGGCTGATATACTCATAAACTTCCCCTTTAAAATCCTTGATTGTGTTTTTACCTTAAAATGGTCATGTACTTTTTCCTTCTCTTTGTCATCAGTGTAGTCTACATGCCAACAGCCAAAGCAGTTTCTATTAAACTCATTGCAGTTAAGGGAAGATTCTGACTAACAGACTCACTGAACAGCTCAAAAACACTGTACATTCCCCATAATCTGGGCTATGGTCATAGGGTATAGAGTACCATATAAAATAGGTTTTTAAAAAGTAGCTTGATAATGATTTAACAGTTTCAGTGTTTGTAAAAAAAAAAAACAAAAAAAAAAACAGAGCAGTTGATAGTTAATCCAAATGACTTCTCATTTACTAATGCAACCACTTGATATGAATCAAGACACAATGGATATTGCTGCCTTTGTCAGACTTGTTTGAATGTTGCTGACTTCAGTTTGTCTTCACTTGTCCCTGCATGATGTGCAGCATTAGAGGAGTTCCCTGATAAACTGATAAAGGCCTCTATAAACTCATCTGCAACATTTATATTTTCAACTTTGTCTTGAGTTAACACACTGTGAGTGACCACACACACTAATTCACTGCCACTTAAACCGTAAAAGTATTCCACTCAAAATAACTGTAACTAGTAATCCCATTTTGACATCATGGTTTTATGCTGCATGTCAACTAACCACAAGATAGCTCTCATGTGCTTTGTTTATTTTCCTGTTAGCATAGCAACCATTCTCACTTCCAGTTTCACACCAAGTTGCATTGCTTTCTTACAGCGGTCAAGTGTTCATGAAGATTGTATCTATTAGCTGGTTCAGGTTTGATTAGCATGGGAGCTTAACTGCAGGATGATAGATCTAGGAACAGAACAGAGCAGTCTTTGTCCTAAAATATGCAATATATTAGGACAAGACTGATTTAGATCCTGTTGCTCAAACAATAAAGAATGCTAGCAAAACTAAAGTCATGCATACAGATATACTATACCTTCAATGTATTGTACGTTTCTTTGAGTAAATGTAAAATAATGGTCAATGTCAATCAAAAGTCAGACATCTGCATGCAATGAGAAGAAATATTAATTGAATCCTTTTTAAATGAATCCTGGCTTGTTCGAAAGACCACTGTCACATGGATAGGCTATACACACACTATAAAAATGATAAAATGTTATCTTTATATAACAGCAGAGATTGTTCATCTGAAAATCATTGGTTTGATAACACACTATTGCATGATTTTATGGGTTTTGTCAAAGCTGCCTTTCTTCGAGTCAGATAGAAACAAGTTCACACAAACATGACAATTCTCTCATCATTCACTCACCCTCGTGTCTTTTGTGCTTGAGATTCATTTGAGAAGTGAGGGAAAATATTAAATGAACTGTGTCATATTTGATATAAATTATCAACAGGAATGAAACTGTTGAACACAATCTACATGCCTTCTGTCGCCTGATTGATAGTTTAGCCTATAATTTTTTAGAAAGTAAAAAGTCTAGTATAATTCTAAAAACGTCTCCTTTCAGCGTGTGGTTCACATGTTTGTTTGTTTTTAGCTGTGAAATCTTTAATGATTTGTAAACATAAGGATAACATTTATATTGTTAGTATTATTTTGATGAACACTTACTGGACTGAAGCAACTTAGGTATACTTAAATATCCATACCTATTTTTATTCTTTTTTCTTTTTCTTTTTAGAAAATACATGTTAAAATATGATACATCAGGCTTTTGAAGAATGTTTAATTGTAGCCTGCATCTATAAATCATCACTGTTTTGCATTGCAATGTTTTGCCCTCCAAAATAAAAACTACAGCGCTTTAATCATAAAACTAAGCATTTAAATATCATCTTACAAAGACAAACAATTTGCAGACATAGACCTGGTTTAACAAACAGGGCTTAGATTAAGCCAGGATTAGCCCTTTGTTAAATAAGGACATTTATAGCTTTTATAAACGTGCCTTTAGAAAAAAACAAAAAAACATTATTGATGTGCATCTTTTTGAGACAAAACAACGGCACTGACTTTTTAAGATATGTCAGTGAAAGTTGCTTTCAGTTAAAACGGCTCAAACATGCATTTTTAGCCTGTGACTAGACCTTAAGAAGATTCTTCAAGAATTCTACAGAAAAGATACTCAAATATCTACTCAGATGTCTATGTTTAGAAAGTGCTGCATGCTATGAGCTCTGGAGCAATTCTCCTCTGGTAGGTGTTATACATGAGCTTGGCCTGCAGTAAATTTCGCCTGATCTGATAAGAAACCTTCTAGTATCCAGCTGTATTTAGATGTAAGAGCTGGTTTTGGACTATGTGGCTTCATATACAGTCAGTGTTTGGGACTGACGACAGCCGTATTTACTATCAGGCGTGACAACCAAATTGTCCTGTTGACATACAACAGCAGACTGAAGTACATAGTTTTTTTTTTTATTATTGATATATAACCAAAGTCAGCTCTTATACTTGCTACTAATGCTCCATAGTTACACTCATACAGATGATTAATATCAAGATTTGCATTGTATCTTCAAAGATTTCCTTTTGTTGTTCTAAACTGTTCAGCATTTCAGGACACTCAGACTGTGTTGCGGTCAGAAACTCGTGATACAATATATAAAGCAATATAATAAATGTTACAACAATAAAATATTCAGATGGAAAGGTTCCAGAAACAAAATGTTCTATGACTTGATCGCAAATGAAGATGGATGGTAATAGGGACAGTCTTGGTTATTTCCCTTCAGTATTGGACAAGTGACTTAAGCTTTTGGAGAAGTAGGCCTAAGCTTTTGGAGAAGTAGGCCGAAACATAATTTGTATTTGTGTCTGGAATTTAAAAATTGTTAATGTCTGCACCTTATTGTGCTTCTGTGTTAGTATGGCCAGTGTGTTTGTGTATCTATGTGCTTTTCTGTTCAAGTATGTTCAGATTTTTTGGTTCAATGTGAGGAGCAGCAAAACAAGGGTTTCTTGTATTAGATAGTTCAGCATATCTGTTCGACCAAGACCTTTCACCTCATTTTTATCCCCAAAAGTTTGACAATGTTACAAATTGTTTTATCAGAAGGAATTTACATTGATTTCACAACAGCTCATTTTTGAAGAAACAACTAGAAAAGGGAAGATTTTTGGAAAAAGGGAAGTCATTTGAACATCTATTAACATTCCTTATTTTGTCTTTTTTCTCTCCAGAAGAAAACAACGGCTTCCATACCAGTTCGGATAAGGAGTCGTTTCAACTTGAAAATGCTGCGGTAAACATTCTTATACATTCAGACACCAGTTTAAGTCCTCCTGATCTTCAGTTTCTTACGTCAAATCATTTGATAGTGCCAACACTAGTCACAAACCTGTTGTAAAGATCTGCGTAGACCAGAATGAATTTCCATGCTGGTCCAGGCTGATTTATGCTGGTTCGTGGTGGTTTAGTGCTGGTTTAAGCCTGTTGGGAACATCAGCATCTAAAACACAACAAATATTGATGTTTTCAGCAGGGAAATCCTTCAAGGCTTTATGGTGTAACCATATCTCACTAGCAGGTGAAAAAAAATGTCATATCTTAAAGAGATACTTGAGATTTTGTCCAGTAAGGAACCCCTAGTAACCGGATAGCAACAAGCTAACAGCCCTCGGCAACCACCCAAAACACGGATTGTTTATTTTAATCATTTTTTAATCATTTTTATAGGGTTTTCACTTTCAGTGCATTCATTGTTCAGCCAACTATAGAAATCAGAAGCAGGTGTCAAATAGCAGGTTATTGCATTAGTTAGTTAAGCGTTATTAAAAAAAAAATATTAAAAAAAAACATCCTTTGTTGAGATAAATAGACATGCTGTGACTCAATAGATAGGTTTTCAAAGAAATGCATTAATAAAGAGATGTTTATGTTCATTAAGAACACAATGCAGGGAAACAGATTATCCACATATAATTTATTAGCTCATATTAATGCTCAATGGTCAGGTAGTGTTTGCCTAGACAGGTGTCCTTGCTTCCATCATGACACATTCATTCAAATTCACCTTTGCCCATGCACATCCATTAAGTTTGCATATGAAAAATAACTTGTTCCAAAACAACTTCCAGTGTGTTTGCAGTTTTCTTAGTCTTTGTTTTGGTTTTCAGGATTGTTCATTGTGGCGCAGTTTTACCAGTAAAACAAGTTTGTTTTGAGAAACTCTATTGTGGACTTGAGAAACAGATAGTACTTGATGGATTAGAGTTGCACGATTACAGATAAATTGATAATCACGATTGAAAAATAAATAGAGATCACGAATCTCCTATAATTCTGAATAGACAACTAAACAAAATAACATGATGTAAATTACTAAAGGTTCTTACAAAATAGTAATTGCTGCAGTCTATATAAAAATATTGAATCTGTTTGAATGAATGATTCAATGACTCACTCTTCACTTGTTTCATTACTAGATGAATTATTAGCATTTAACTAATCTCGTGAATGAATGATGTAATGACAAATACATGTTTTAACAGTCACTTGTCACCACCTACTGGTGTAACAGTGTAATCAATACAATCTTTATTTGAAGCGTCAAATTACTGATCGCTACCATAGACATTAGTGTTTATGTCCGAACTGTAAACTTTTATTCCAGTACTTCTGTGATAATTTGAATTGATGTAAGAAATAATGTCACTGTGTGCTTAAAAAGTCTGTTTGTGAAGCGGTTTCATAGCAGGCAGCACCAACGCAGATGTGGATGTTCGCTGTGATCGTACTTCTCAAAGGTTTAATAGACATAGCCGAATCGTTATCATTTAGGAATAAGATCTCATGAGTGTTTGAATCAAAATCGCGATGTTTTAACGAATAATCGCGCAGCTCTAATCCAAAGATGAAAATTCTGTCATAATTTGTTCACCAGCATGTTGTTTCAGACCCGTATGAAGTTTCACAGAGTGTTCATAATGCATACAGTGAATGGGGACTGGGACTCAAAAATGACAAAACAGCACCACAAAAGTATCTTAAAGTCCATACCACTGTAGCCATGCAAAAAACTGAACAGTATTTAAACATTTTCCCCTCTTTCACTGCTCTCAAATCTCATTCACACCTGCGTATATTCAGACCTAGCATGTTGTGTCAGATTTGTTCTCAGTAGCCGTGTTTCCACTGTCGGGCCAAAAGCGAGTGCACTAGTGTGTGCCAGTCACGTTTCCACTGTCACTTCTGGGCTTGGTTGGGCCTTCTCAGGGCTTCTTCTGTGCCAACAGCCAGGGGTTATGACCTGCCGAATACCTTGGCCCAAAGCGAGCCAACTGGGGCTTGAGCAGTGGTCATGTACAAAGTCAGGAGAGGGTCAACACCGCTGCTCATTTCCCATTTTATTACATCAGGCTACCAGCTAAACTCAACATTTAAGACATTTAAAACAATTCTCAACTCGAAACTCATTATCAGACACCAGCGAGTGTCCTAAATAACTTCCGAATGCAATCCGATAGGGATTCTGATCACAGTATGAGGCAGAAATATATTTATATACGATGCTAAAGGCTACTTATGCTAACCATTGATAATAATTACACATATAATGGAAAACACCAGAGACTGCTTGAAGAACTTAGACAAATTACTGTAGCATTTTTTATTGTTAATCATTGGTCAAATATAGATTATGGAGTCTTAAGATAAGTAAAGACCAAATTTTATGTTATTTTTTTGCGCTCTAGCTAGTTTTCAGTCAGCTAGCTTCCCCATGCTGGTGAAGTAGTGGGGTTGTGTGACGTCGCTCTATGGAGGGGTGTTAAAGCGGGTTTTAGGGTAGGGCTGTTGTTGGGACTGCTGGCATGACAGTGGAAACACAGCTTGATTTGGTCTTCGCGGCTCGAGTTGCTATTGCCCCGTTGTTAGCCCTGGCTCGCACTGGCTGACTGTGGAAAAGTGGCCGGTCATACTAATGTCTCGTAACTCATCATGACACGTTGATTTTGAATAGGCGCATTCATGAAGGAGATTTTCATTGAATTAACATGATTAAATATTTAAATTTTAGTCAGTTTCCCACAAAGTTATCTTAAACGTCAGAAGACTTGGAATATTAGTCAAATAGACTAATTTTCCGAGATATGTATAATGCTTTAAAAAAAAATTGGGCGGGGGTTGGGGAGTTTACTGACCCCTAGTTTCTAATCACTTTTATTGCTAGGAGTTGAGTGAACATTCTTGAAAATGTCTTAATTTGTGTTCTTCCACGGAAGAAATAAAAGCATACAGGTTTTGAATGACATTAGGGTGTGTAAATAACAGAATTTTCACATTTGGGTAAACTAATTGTTAGCCGAATTGTTCCCCCTTCTCATTTCCCCTCAGACTCTGATGAAATACTTTGAGTTTTGCTGATTTCTGAAAATATAAAAAATACTGAAGTTCACTTTATCTTCGCTGTTATCTGTCCACCACCCTTCTCTATATTTTTCTTGGCTTTTTATGGTTTTCTTTTCCTTAGACTGAATCAAGATAAGCACACTCTGTTGCTCATATGTGACTGCCGCCCTTTCTCTTCTCTTCTCTCTGTTCTGATTCTCTTCCTGTCTGTGTAGTCCATGGTGAGTGTTGTCTCTGAATGCACAAGCACTGTGTCTGTTTGCTCAAGTCATTCTTCAGTGGTTGAATGTGAACAGTGTGAGCGAGAACACACTGAACCACAGCAGCACCTCTCCAGCTTTAAGGGGGTAAGAAGGGAGTGTGTTTGTGTTGTGTGTGAGTTTGAAGTGTGACTTAAAGGGGCCATCATGGAAAACACATTGTTTATCATAAAGTTAAACATCAAATATTTCATATTGAATAGGCTATCAAGTCATCATAATAACTTAGCAGAATTAATTATAAATTAATAACGCTATAAAGAACTATGAAGAAAAATAAACATACAAAGAACATTGATGGAATAAAAGAGCAGTTCGCAAAACTTGATTGTGAAATCGTGGACTGTAGGCCAGTGATAGTTGTGTGTTCAATGATATGAAAACATCTAAAGTCAAATTTCTTTTTATCATGGATATTTAATACTTTATGCATATTCCACAATATAATGTACATGTATCAATGAAGGAATTATCCACTATGCAGAGCTTTTCTCATCAAGTGCTGATAAATTCATTTAATTGCATGCAATTAATCAGAATATGATATCATTCATTTGATTTCTTTGGGCCAGATTTACTAAACAGGGCAAGTTAGCATGAGAGCGCAATTCCAAAGAAGCGCAGATGGGAGTGGAAAGTTCTGGAAAGTTAATTTATACAAATTAAAGAACACAGACTCAGCGGGATCATTTCCATAATGACACAACACAATCTACCAAGAGCAGCGCAAATCAGCGTCTGGCTTAAAACATGCTTTTTTTGGGGCGGTAAATAATGGCGCAAACACCAGTAAATTGACTCACGCAAACCTTAGTAAATCACCTTGCATGATTCATTTAAATATTCTCCTCCTGTAAGTTCTGTGTCTTAAAGGGAAACTCCTACAAATGCATATGCAATACCTGAAATAACCCTGTCCACGACTTTACAGCGCTAATTCTTCACTGCGTGTCTTTAGTAAATCCTAGTTTGTTAACGTCAAATGAGGGTTTGCGTTGGCGCAGTAAATCTGGCCCATTATGTTTAAATAAACAAACAATATGACCCCTTTTTTAAAAGCCACATTCATAACTAAGATAGGCACTAAAGCCTCTTGCATATTTCCTTTTTGCAATTATTAATATTATGCTAGTATTCTCTACTCTCAACCAGCGTGTCTGCATGTCCTCATAGCGATGGCCGTTCACTCACTGCTTGGAAAACCAAAGGCAAATATGAGAACCTTTGTCCTTGTAACTTAATTCACAGAATTTGAGTAATATTACTATATTGCTGTTGATAACATGCTATTAGATTATTTTTTATAGACTTCATTAATTACAATAAAGCATTCTGAAATAAATGAGTAACAGATGAACATCAAATGGACTTTCGCCCGGTCGGTTTATTGTGTAGTGTGAACATAGACCAGGCGTTGACATTTGTGTGCTTTATCTTTTGTACTGTGTGTATTCTAGTGTCATTAACCTCACAACACACTCAATTCATCCACAGATCTGGAGAAAGAGAGCATTATTTCTGAAGTATCGCTCCAGGGTACGCCACGGTAAAGAGGGCTGAACTGTGTGTGTGTGTTTGCTTTAAGTGAGCATCTTGCATTTTGATCATATTAGACTATTATTGTGTTGTGAAAAACATCATGAAATGCATGGCAAAGTTTCTATAAAGTGACTTATGGTTGTGTAAAACTAAATATTCAGTGGGAAATAATGTAGGGTGGGACCTAATTTTATAACTGTATGTATTGGATTGTGAAAAGACAATTTAGTGGATTGTTTGAATTACTTACCCTGAGTATTAAATGTCAGGTTGTAATGCGTCCTGCAGTGTTGCCATGACTTTTCTAACAGTTTTTGCCTGGTGGATGATGAAATATTCTTGAAGGAGCCATATCTAGGGATACAAGCTAAACCTATACAGTTGTCACACCGACTCGTGCATGGTGTGGTGCAAGACAAACACACGACGAAGAAAATGAAGTATAGCAGGCTTGAATAATCCACAAGGCAAATTCCAACTCAGATAAGCAGTCAAACACAATGTACACACTGATGAGAACCGACAATAAAACTCAAGCAGAACTGAACTTAAGTATGGAGATAACGAGACACAAACCTGAACATAATTATGAGATCAAATGAATAACCATGACAACTAAGGCGGGAACGGAGCAAAACACAAACAAAGTCCACGTGGTGTGACAACAGTATATCATACACTATTTGTTTGACTTGTAAGTTGACTTAAGTAGCCTTGATCATGTCAGCTAAAATAGTTTCATAGGCATTATGTAGTAACATTTTAAGAAATATTACTTTAAGGAAATATTTAGAAAAACTATTTTTTTTCTTTAGAAATCTGAATTGTGCACAATAAAATAAGGGATTTTTTTTTTCCAGAAAGTAAATTGATTTTATATTGAATTCTCTGAAAAATGTACATGCTATGGCGTGATCAAAAGTGGTCTGACACGTCTGGCTCGAATGATGGTGTGTTTTGCGCAGAACTATCTGTTTAAATAACAGGAATGTTTGAGGAACCTGTTTGTATTATTTTTCAATTGCATTTGCTAATGTTAGTTGCACAGAAACACTGCAAAAAAGGAGTAAAAGTACATTTTATCCAGCAAAATAGCTTTTTGAGCCACGTGAAGTACTTTGAAACTCTACACACATATTTTAAATCCACAATATTACCCCAAACATTGTTCACGCTAGAGTTGTCCAAACAAACATTTTCATATTGAACAGTGTTGTTGATTTGTTCAGGGTTTGTGAGCTCTGAGCCTGCATTGCAGCATCAATAAATCATGATTAGTGCGGATTTTGAAAGCGGCATTTTAAAGCATCAGAGGAAAGAAACAGAAATGGAGATCACAGACGGGGGACTTAGAAATCTTTATTTAACTCATTTGTTGAGATGTTAACATATGGTTTGCATGTTAATATATGCTTTGCACATTATTAAAAACAGTTGAGAGAACCTTGGGTTTTTTTCCAACTTTCTTAAAAATAGTTTTTTTTTAGTGTGTACTATTAAGTTTCTAAACAAACACTAAGTTTCCTTCCCTGTAACATGTCTGTGAACATAAAAGCATCATGATGTTCATTAGCTGTGTTTTTTATAGCGTCTGAGTCTCTAATTGTGTCATGTTGATGTTCCATAATTATATATCTGTGTTGGAGATAGTGTTATTTTGTGGCTGAAGCTCACTCTCTCCCGGCCTGATTTACCTAACCACGCATATACTTACTCTATATGTCAGTGCAGGAGTGTATGGTTAGTATTGACTGCTTTTTTTTCTAACATATGTTCATATGCATCATCTTCAACTTGTAATTATAGTAAATGAAAGAGGGAGAGACCTGTAGTGAAAGAACAGCAGTCGCTCTGCCAGGTCAAACATATATATATTCCTGCTTACAGTAAAGAGACAGCAGGATGTTAATTAGATGATGTTTGCACAGAAGAGTATTTCTGTGTGCCAGTGAGATTTGTTTAGAAAGGGATCAGGCTACATCACTCTTAAAGGGACAGTTCATAAAAATTATTAAGAATTGTTAGCATTTATTCCATGTCAGGAATAATTTTGTACAGATTTTGAACAATATGATGTGAGTGAGTAAATAATGCCAGAATATTTATCTTTACCAAATTTGGAAAAACAAAAACACTGGGAAAGTACAATACGGATGTGAAGAAGACATAGTGAATCAGATGGCAAAGTCATGAGATACGCCTGATTATTTACATGCAATTGTAACTTTCTGAGGCTGAGGTTGGTCTTTTTGAAAATGTCACGATCTGTAAATGGGTTTTGAGCTTGACATGCAAATGACAGCAGAGAGAACATTACTGTGGAAATTGTATTGCTCAGCGGATACTCTTACATAGCTCAGCATACTTTAAGGGTTAGATCACCCACAATTTAAGGATTCAGTATTTACCCACTTAACATGTAATCTGTCAATGTAAATGATAAAAAAAAAAAAAAAAATGATTTCCCTAGATTTACATTGAGGCAGGGACTTAAGTCTAATAGAGACCAGAATATCATAGCCTTAAGGATGGACTCTTTTAAATTTGGCCAGTAAGCAAGAACACCATAGCAACGCCCTAACAACCACCCAGACCACTTTCACGACAGGAAAGCAACATGTTTGAAAACACCCATAACACTATAGTAATTACACACAAACTCTCTGACAACCACCTGATCATCTACTTTGCAATGCCATAGCCACAACCTAGCAACACCCTTTCAACCTTCTCTAGCAACCATTTAGCAATGCTCTAATAACCACCCAGAACACCCTTGCAACAGCAAATCAAGGTGCTAAAATCAACCACCTGAGCATCCACCTTACTCAAAATACCTTAGCAACCGCATAGCAACACCCTACCAACCACCTCCCACATCACCCTAGCAACCACACAGAAGGCAAGGCAAGTTTATTCATAAGGCACATTTCATACACAATACTAGTAATTAAAAGTGCTTTACATAATCAAGGTCAAGTTTGAAATAATTTAAAATAATCAACATAAAAATTAACAAAGAACAAGAAAAGAAATCAACGCTTATTTAAAACTGGAATAAAATGAATAATAAGGCTAAGCAACTCGAAACAACATGTCTAAACTCAGGGCTCAGGGTTTCATAACTACACAAGTCACATCTCAGAACAACTCAGAACGTCAGTGGAGAAAGTTATAGTTTATCATAACATCGTAATATACATCATACACCCACTATATTGCTTAATCTACCCAATTTTTCATATCAACAGAAAAATGATACCTCTACAAGGTAGCGACATATTAGTTTAAGACATGCTTTTTTTTTAGGTTAAATAATGGCGCAAACACCAGTAAATTGACGAGCGCAAACCTTTGTAAATCACCTTGCATGATTTATTTAAATATTTTTAAATGAAATGCTGGTCAGAGCTGGTATTGTGCTAGTTTAGCTGGTCCAGCAATCCCACTTCCCATGCCGAGGACCAGCAACCAGCATCCCATGCTGATCCCAGCTTGCTAAACATATGATGGTGACCAGCATTTCTCAAATCTAGACATTATGATTACATTATCAGGACTGCCCTGCTGGCACAATGATGTCATCTCTGTGAGCCCCCTGCTCTCTATCTCTCTATCTCTCTCTTTCCGGTCTATTAATGACTGGGCGTGTGTGTATTTTAAAGGAGGACCGCTTTACAGTGTGTGTGTGTGTGCGGCGTGTGTGTGTGTATATGTGTCCGATTTGCTGGCTGTTGTAGAAAGGAGGTGGTCTCCTCCTCTGGAGACTCCCAGAATCGTGAAAGATGCAGCACTTGATAGATGGATTGGAGGTAAAATGTTTCTCTTATTTCCATTTCTCTCTCCTTCTTCCATCTTCCGCCAGCTGTTTGTGGAATATCGGAGGAGGATCTCTGGGGAATGTGTTTAGCAGTGTCCTGACATTACTAGCCAGCGGTAATTGCTTTTACTAATGCATGGCGGTGTTTATTACTTGCGTACTCTAGTAGGGATGTGTTTGCCGTAGACTGCTAGTAGTCATCTGAGCTTTTGTTTGTAGGAATGACATAAGTAAATCAGCGGTGTTAAACCTCAGAGAAATGTCGTTCGGCTTGGTCACATCTCTGGAAGTGGCTGTGAGAGAATGTAGAGGTGTTTTACGCCTGGTTGCCGTTGTGGTCACCGGCTGTATTTGTTTGTGTTATGCAGCGTATGTAAGTTATTTTTAGTTGTTGGAGAACAGCTGCCGACTGACAGGGCTGGAGCAGAACTGGCTCAAAATACAGCATGCAGTCTTTTAACTTTGGGCAATGCCAGTGTTAGTCCAGTTTGAAAATGTCCCTCTGAGGGCTGACTCCCTTCTGGAGTGTTGTCATGCAGCTCGTAAACTGAGATTAATATAGGTTTTAATACACTTGCCTGTGTATATCTGCAGAGGCCTTCCACAGTGTTTACATCTTTATATCAGACAATCAGATTGTCCTGAACAGTAGGTGGCAGCAATCGCATTGCTGTATAATGCAATACTTTGAACTGTAGGAGAGGAAGAGTTGAGAGCTGTGTCATGCTAATTACCATTCTACCTAATTATTAAGTATAATCACAGTATCTTTTCTCAATGGTGTTTTTGCCTTAATTTGTATAGCGGATAGTGAACAGGAAGCAAAGTGTGAGAGAAAGAGAGGGATGTGAACAGAAAGGACCATGAGCTGGTATTTGAATTTGGTTTGGCCACAAGGTTTATTGAAACTGTGTACAATTTGGCTATCCCTAGAAATGAACAAAAATATGACAAAAACTTTGGATTAGAAAAATGAATATAACAAATAAATAAATGTTGTGTTTTTAATCAAGATTTGGGTTAATGTTAAGGCCCATTCACACCTAGGACGTTTATTATAACAATCCACCTGACTTGAAAGAGCTTAAGCATTTAAAGCGTCAGACGACAAAACTGCAGTGCGCTTATACTGTAATAAACAGAATGTCATTGTCCGTTTGTGGACACTATGGAAGTAATAGTAACCACAGAATAAAAAATAAAAAGGTAATTGCAAGTTTTTATCTCACAATTCAGACTTTTTATCTCACAATTGTAAGAATTGCGTGATATAAAGTCGCAATTGCGAGTTATAAAGTCAGAATTGCGTGATATAAAGTAGCAATTGCGAGTTATAAAGTCAGAATTGTGAGAATTCTGACTTTATATTTAGCAATTCTGAGAAATAAAGTAAGAATTGCGAGATGTAAACGCGCAATTGTGAGATAAAAAGTCACAATTATCTTTTACAATGTTTTATTCAGTGGCGGAAACAAGCTTCCATAGAACACCAGTGTTATTGTTACATAAATATTATTATTGGTAATAATACGCTCGGCCGCCAACGTGATGCACCAGGAATCTTGTTCCCCAGGCCAGGCCACTTTCCAATCATCCACAGTCCAAGCTCAATGATATTGGGCCTATTTCATGCATTGCTGGCGATGTCGTACAGTTAGCATGGGGACCCGGCTGGGTCGTCGGCTGCGATAGGCCCATATGCAGAAGGCTGCGATGAACTGTGTGCTGTCACACATTTACCCGGTCACCTCTGTTGTAACTGCTGGTGATCTGTCGCACTGTGGTCCTGTAGTCGCTGTGAAAAATGCACGACAGTCTCCACTCCCCTCTGGCATCAATGAGCTGCTGACACACTCGACCGGATCACGGTTCGTCGTTTGGCCATCTGTGCACCAATTTTGATATGTATTGACTACAGTCTATAAGTACCATCACAATTTGTCTTTTATCAAACTCCGATAAATCGGCAGCTTTTCCATTCTGACACGTAACAAGTATTCTGACCGAAAGCCGGTGTAGTGCCGAATTTCGACCCCTGCCAAATTACTACCCCCCTAGTATTGGTAGGTTTAGGATTAGTTGTGGGGGAGGGTTAGGATTATGGGTGGGGTTAGGATTAGGCAATCAGGTACTGACTTCAACGAGGGGGGTAATAATTTGGCAGGGAGTCGAAATTCGGCACAACACCGGTCCTCGAGTGGTATATATTCTGCACTGATTGCTCAAGTGTGTACATAATTTAATGGCTCATCCGTGTATAAGGCTTTAGTTTGTAGTAAATGGATCATTTCTATCAGACCTTGAAAGTTCTTTAGACACATAAACTGCGTTTCCACCCGAAATTACCACCGTTTCCACCGTGGTCTAGAGTACCGTGAAGATTTGGCAAATAGTCCGGTCACGTAGGACTGCGCGCTACTTTCCAGTTCCCGCTGGATTTCATCCTCTAAATTTAAGCTTAATAAAGTCTAATCCTCGTCGTCGGTCCACAGGTCCTATTTTTTTAACTCCATTGTTGATTCGAATAGCAAACAACTGTTACTGCACATACCGCAACAGTCTTTAAAAAATGGTGGTTGAAATAAAAAACGCTGTGTGAACTCAACCAATCAGCACGTTCAGGGCCCAAGTCCCACCCCTGAAAGTTCCTGTACTTTGAAAAAGTACTACCTCGCAAGCAGGGACTTTGTGAGGGGGAAATATTGTCCATTGTCAATAATGTAGTAGACAGAAGTCACTTAAAAAACAAAACAAATAGCTTTCTGTTGGTCCGTGTTACCAACTTAAACCTGTTGCAAAATTGTAAGAAGAAATGTCAGATCGTGTGGATTCCTATTGAAATGACTGGATTTCGAAAATGTGTAGAACAATGGTAAATGTGACTGCACTTTAAGTCTGGCTTTTCTTTAGCATGCAGCTTGTGCTGAAGTATTTGTTCAGGTTTTAATTGCACGCATGAAGCCTGTGAGTAGCAGGATGCTTGGATATTTTGTGTGTGAAGTTAAACAGCAGACTTATGAATTGGTTTGAAGTTTTGAAACTGCTATAGTCTCTGTCATGTTTAATACTCATGTTTAAGCTGTTTCTATGCATCCTTTATTGTGATGATGTAGAAGACATTATAAAGCTGCAGTACTTTGTATAAAAGCTTGACTTTGTTTCAAATAAATGTACAAAAAAATGATTTGTGTTTGTGCAGGTGGATAAGCAGAAGCAGAGTAAGGATTCTGTGTACTTCAGAGATGGCGTACGGAGGATAGATTTTGTTCTGTCTTACATCGATGACAAGGATGGAGAAAAGAAACAGGTTTGTTATCCACAACATTTGGCTTCCCTCTGTGACCTGTGTGTGTGTGTGTGTGTGTGTGTGTGTGTGTGTGTGTGTGTGTGTAGGGGTCATTTGCTAAACAAATTACTAACTTGTAAACTATATAGTAATCCTACAAAACAATGACTGATCCTAATCATTATAAATAATTATTAGCACTGAGTCAGACTTTCTGCAAGCCACTAATGAAAAAACATGTTAGTAAATGTTACACATTTTGGGTCAAATGAGTTTTGTGGTTTAATCTCAATATAGATCTGTTCAAGGTCTATATCGGACTGTGTATATCTTCACACTGCTGATAACACTACTTGTCATAAACATTTAAGGCATCCTAGATAAACTTTCTCATGGTAAATCTTCCACCAAGATAAAAGTTGTCAGACAAAGTCAGGTTCTCCTCTTTAAGTGATAGTGCTTAGTACTTGTATCTTTGATTTGATAAGCCTACTGTACATAATTTACGTCGCATTAAGAAAAGAGTTCAATATTGGTCATGTAATTTATTAAAGGCACACATTGTGTTAAAAATTACACTGAAAATTCCAAAAAGAAAATGCGCACTTTAAACACCTGGATGGTGCCCTAAATTAACAGAAAAAACGAACTGTGGAATGTTGCAACTTTAAATACGTAGCTTTTTAGACTCCGATGTTGAATAGCAAAATGACCTTATCAAGTTTATACACTACACGGATGAGTATAATACATGAGTACATGAAGTATAAGTGTATAGTGCATCATTAGGGACACAGCTTTAGTGCAGTGAAATATTAGTCACAAATACACAATTATATCCACCAAAATATCAGTAGTAAAAAGATATGAAATTTATTAGTTACAATCACACATGTAGACAATGGTAAAAAGCTTTCAACTCTGTCCTCCAGATGAGCACTGTCCCCTCAGTAGCCCCCAAACTGTGCTGTCAGCCCTTACTTTGTGAAGTCTCACACCACTTTGTGTGTGTGTGTGTGTGTGTGTGTGTGTGTGTGTGTGTGTGTGTGTGTGTCATAGTCTTGTGTACTTCCACATTCTTGTTACTCATAAATTATGTGCTTTACTCACACACACTTCACACACACTTCACACACATACAGCTCTGCAGACAGAAATAATCTTGTCATAAGTAGTTACCAGAAACCCCTCCTGTACTATGTACTACACTCACCGGCCACTTTATTAGGTACCCCATGCTAGTAACGGGTTGGACCCCCTTTTGCCTTCAGAACTGCCTCAATTCTTCGTGGCATAGATTCAACAAGGTGCTGGAAGCATTCCTCAGGGAATTTGGTCCATATTGACATGATGGCATCACACAGTTGCCGCAGATTTGTCGGCTGCACATCCATGATGCGAATCTCCCGTTCCACCACATCCCAAAGATGCTCTATTGGGTTGAGATCTGGTGACTGTGGAGGCCATTTTAGTACAGTGAACTCATTGTCATGTTCAAGAAACCAATTTGAAATGATTAGAGCTTTGTGACATGGTGGAAGTAGCCATCAGAGGATGGGTACATGGTGGCCATAAAGGGATGGACATGGTCAGAAACAATGCTCAGGTAGGCCGTGGCATTTAAACGATGCCCAATTGGCACTAAGGGGCCTAAAGTGTGCCAGGAAAACATCCCCCACACCATTACACCACCACCACCAGCCTGCACAGTGGTAACAAGGCATGATGGTTCCATGTTCTCATTCTGTTTACGCCAAATTCTGACTCTAACATCTGAATGTCTCAACAGAAATCGAGACTCATCAGACCAGGCAACATTTTTCCAGTCTTCAACTGTTCAATTTTGGTGAGCTCTTGCAAATTGTAGCCTCTTTTTCCTATTTGTAGTGGAGATGAGTGGTCCCCGGTGGAGTCTTCTGCTGTTGTAGCCCATCCGCCTCAAGGTTGTGCGTGTTGTGGCTTCACAAATGCTTTGCTGCATACCTCGGTTGTAACGAGTGGTTATTTCAGTCACTGTTGCCCTTCTATCAGCTCGAACCAGTCTGGCCATTCTCCTCTGACCTCTGGCATCAACAAGGCATTTCCGCCCACAGAACTGCCGCTCACTGGATGTTTTTTCTTTTTCGGACCATTCTCTGTAAACCCTAGAGATGGTTGTGCGTGGAAATCCCAGTAGATTAGCAGTTTCTGAAATACTCAGACCAGCCCTTCTGGCACCAACAATCATGCCACGTTCAAAGTCACTCAAATCAACTTTCTTCCCCATACTGATGCTCGGTTTGAACTGCAGGAGATTGTCTTGACCATGTCTACATGCCTAAATGCACTGAGTTGCCGCCATGTGATTGGCTGCTTAGAAATTAAGTGTTAACGAGCAGTTGGACAGGTGTACCTAATAAAGTGGCCGGTGAGTGTATGTACTATGTATTGCACCAAAAGCACAACTCTGTGATTGTCAGATGTGTTATTGATCTTTCATGCAGGATCGAAGGAAGGAGTTTGAGGCTAACTTACAGAAAGCCGGACTTGACCTGGAGACTGAGGACAAATCTGTGAGTAAAACAATTCACAAATGCCATCAAAACGCCATTTCAGGATATCGATATGTCATCAGATTAGTTCTCACTGTATCTCACAAATAAATATATTAATTCATAAGCACTAGATTATTATGATTTCCGCAATGTCTGATCATTAGCAATATATTTCAACGTATTTGTTTAGCTGGGATACAATATAAAGGATTGTTTTAGCAGTTAGTATCCATTAGAGGGCAGCGAACTTCATGATAACACACAACTCAACTCAACTTTATTTCTAGAGCACTTTCAAAAACCACAATGGGTACCAAAGTGCTGTACATGAGAATAACAAACAAGCTCTATCACCTCTACATTTCAAGCGCGATCGACAGACACAGCTGGTCATTGGAGCGAAGAGATCTCAAAGGTTGATGTAAACTAATTAAATCCGAGATATACTCAGGTGCTAAGCCTGGAGAGATTTGAAAACATATAATAACACTTTATCAAGTTCAAGTTCAGTTTATTTGTCTAGCACATACAAAAGCCGCACGACTGACCGAAGTGTTGTACAGAGGTTCAAAAGAAAGGAAAAAGGTAAACAAACAACACAGCTTAAACACAGTAAAAAAAAGTTCATTAACAATAAAAAAATTAAATAAAAAAAATATACAAGCCATGGAAAACAAGTGCGTTTTTAGTAGAGACTTAAAAGTGGCCAAGGAAGGGGCTATCTTAATTTCTGTCAGAATTGCAGAGTCACTTTATACTGGATCCTGTATCGAATCGGTAACCAATGTAAGGGAACCAATACAGGAGTAATACGGTCTCTTCACTTTCATACAAGTTCTGTCAGGACCACTATCGTCAAATACGATTGACCATTAGCATATAGTTAGTATTGGCGGTATAGTTCTGTTCTGGGCAAGAACTCCCTGTGCATCCATGTAGCCTAGCATGGATAAGAGCAGGAGCGCAGCGATAACCCCCCTTAGAGTAAACAGAACAGAACTAACAAATGTATTGCAGAGACCCCCTGATATGATTGTAAAGCGCTTTGGGTGTACAGTTGTACATATGAAAGCGCTATATAAATGCCTCATTCATTCATTCATATCATTAATTCAAGATTTTAAGTACAACATAATTCGAGAATTTATTCTGATTCAAAGGGCACAGAATGCCAAATCCTGACTGGCGAGAGGAGGATCTGGGGATGGAGGAGGGTAATGAGCTCCTGAGAAACGCGACAGCTGCTGATAATACTGAAGGAGCTTATACATGTATACAGTGATAGGCGTCGTATTCCTATAGGTAGACGAGGATCAGCTGAGAGTCCGCTGATGCGAGTTGACTAACGTGACCTGCCAGAACTGACACGCTTAATTCTGTCATCATTTCTTGCCCTCATGTCTGTTCAAAACTGATGACTTTCATTCTTCTGCATAGCACGAGGAGACATTTTGGCAAAGAATTGGGATGGGGACCTTTGAGTTTTGAACCATAGAAACACCAGAATTCCATAGTAGGAAAAAAATATTATGGAAGTCAATGGGGCCCATTAACTGTTTGTCTACCGACATTCTTCAAACTATCTTCTTTTTACGAAAAATCTATTCCCCCTGAAACATGAATGATTGTGCTGATGCAATGTTCATTTTTACCTGCTACTGTGCATAAAAAAAAAGAAAAAAGAAAACTGTACCAGATAGGGCATTATAAAAATGTATAAACAAGTTCCCACTTTTCTTATATGTGACGTGTGTGTGTCTTCCAGGAGTCGGAAGATGGAAAGACATACTTCCTGAAGATCCACGTACCATGGGAAGTGCTGGCAACATATGCAGATGTTCTGAAAATCAAAGTGCCTTTTAAAGCCAATGATATTCCAGCTAAAAAAGAGGTGCCCATGGGCTGGCTCTTCACGCCCTACCGTCTGCCTGATCATGTGATGAACCCTGAGCCGGATTACTTCACCTACACGTTTGACAAGAGCAAGATTGACTTCTTCCTCATCGAAGATAAAGAAACCTTCTTTCCTCCGTCCACGAGGAACAGGATTGTAAGAAAAACGTTATTAGGCATTAGAAATGCCAATAAGACATAATTTTTTTTTTATATATAAAATACATTTAGTCTTCAGTGTTAGTGTCATTTGGTGCTCAAACATAATCAGTTACTGTTAGTTCTCAATTAATAATAATAATTCTTATTATTATCAATGTTGAAAACAGTTTTTGCTGCTTCATATTTTTGTGGAAACCATTTTTCAGGATTCTTTTTTAAAAGAAAGTTTAAATAAACAGCATTTATTTAAATTAGAAATCTTTTGTAAAATTATAAATGTATTTACTTTTCTCACTTATAGTCACTTTTGATCAATTGAACATGTCCTTGCTGAATAAAAGTATTTTTTTAAATCATGCTTAACCCAGACTTTTTAAGTATTTCACAGTTTCCACAAAAATATGAAGCAGCAAAAAAACGTTTTCAACATTGAATTTAGAAAATTAAAAAAATGGTTCTTGAGGACCAAATCAGCATATTAGGATTCTGAAGGATCATTTGACACTGAAGACTGAAGTTATTAGTTTTACCATCACAGGTATAAATTACATAGGAATATTATACATTACAGATGTATAAAGATATTACATTCTATTAAACAACCTCCATTACAGTGTGGTCATACTAACCTCTAAACTTCCAGAGCAGAGAAGTAGACTTTTTTAGCTTTTACTGAGGAACTGCCCTGTAACCGAAGGCTTGGCTTATTTTCTTCTCCACGTAGGTATATTACATCCTTTCCCGAATTCCATACAGTAAAGATGACAAGGACAAGAAGGGCATTAAGAGGCTTCTGAACAACGGGACCTACACATCTGGCTTCCCTCTGCATGACGTAGGTCTCTTACATGGGCAGATGTGCCTCAAAACCATCAAACCTATTGAGTCGATGTTTCTCTGGAGACTTGAAATGGTGGCAATGATTCAAAAGGTTTTGCTCCGTCGAAAAACAATAACGTCAATGTGTGTTTTTGTAGTCTAGGTACTGGACCAAGTCTCGTGATTCTAACTGTGAGAGCGAGCGCTATTCCCTGTATAAACACTGGGCCCGTTTCAGCCGCTTTTACAAGGAGCAGCCGCTCAACCTCATACGGTAAGGCCAACCGCAGCCTTGCTTTGTATTGAACTTCCTCAGAAAAGCAGCTAAAAAAAAATGTATCTTGATATTTTCAGTCTTTTTACATATTTGAGTCTTGACATATATTTATATCACTATTTAGGTATTTGGTCTCAAATGTACTTAAAGGCTGTTGTTTCTATTATTATTTATTTTTATTTTTCAATCAAGAAGAAACATCATCTTAAACAGCCATTGTTGTCACACTATGTTCAGTTGGTTTCATTACCATGAACTTTTAGTTTGTGTTTGTAAGGCTGGAAGATTACGCTGCTATTTTGAACCAATAATCGGAACAAAAGGCAGTTGAAGAATGACGTGTATAATTCAAATATTTACCTGACTCCAATATTATTAATCTGACTCCATTAAAGTTGTTGTTATTCTTGAACAGTAAAGGTCTTTCTTAGAACTGATAGGAAAACGTAGGATTTAACCTGAACGTTTAGATAACAAAAGTTATAATCACTTTAGCTTTCAACATCATCAGTGAAAAAAGGAAAGCTTCTCAAAGCCTTTAAAGCAGGCAAAGCCATTTATTAAGTTACATGTTTAAATATACAGACAGTAGAATGGAACAACATACTGTATAGAAAACTTAGTTGTAAAAATAATGCACGGTTGTGCAAACAAGGCCGTAAAAGCCTTTTCTCAGAGTGTGAGGTTATGCACCTGTGTGCCTGGGTTAAAGCCTTTATCCCAGATCAACAGTTACCTTTCCTTCTTATACCCTGAGCAAAGCATTGTTAAACATGAGTGGAATACCAACACCGAAACAGACCGACAGGAAACTAAAAGATGAGGCAAATGGGTGGTGATCAAGAGGGGGAGAAGAACATTAACATATTCTCCTCAATGCATGTTCCACCAATAGTACCTAGATTGTACATTAGGATACTTTGAAATGAATGGTGGTGAACTTAATAGACATATTAGTGTATAAGCTGTCAATAGAGACCAAACATGGCATAATTACATATTAGAACACACTAGTAAATAAACAGTATGTAGTTGAAAGCATATGTCATGTGAAGCAAATGGTACAGACGTGTCATTGAGGTCTCTCCCGACAGAACCGTCCCGTGCTTGGAGTGTCCCAACAGTCCTGAATCAGCATATTGATGAAATCCCTTGCACTAGATAAGCATTAACATAAGGCCATTGTGCCACGTTTAATTCACATGTATACATTTAAAAGGCTTTTTGAAGTACTAGGGCAGTAAGGAGTTCTGCCCATATTTGCTCAGCTCTACATGTTCATCATGTGTTCCTTTGTTCAGTTTTCCCGCTCCTCATTATTAGTTAATATATGTCAGCTGTGTTCTATTAATCATCCTCATTTGTGTTTGCTATATAAGTTAGTCCCTCACATTCATTCTCTGTCTGATCACATTACCCTAAGTGGGTGTTGCCCTGCCTGTTTGCCTGTCCTTTGGATATTTGTCATTAAACGTCGTGTTGGAACGTCTTTCTGAAACCATATATGACAGTTGTAGGCAAATAGATTCAATCTTTTTATTTACAAAAAGGTTAAAATTGTATCTAGTGTTTGTTGAAATACTTTCTTCTACCCCAGCTTAGAGACAACTATAATATAAAGGTTAGGTAGTGTGAGTTTTGGGGCAGAACTACCCTCTTGTTTGACCAAGTGTTCATGAAATCTGTTTTTGCAGTTCAGTAGCACTAGTGGGCAGAAATTCACACAGTGCAATAGCTAAAACAGTGGAAATCTAGTTAAAATCAAGACATTTTATAGATGTTTTTTACTAAATGAAAACAAGGATGAATGTTTAAACATTTTCATTTGTATGCACCAGTATAACATTACAAGTGATAAACAGCCATATATGTATATACTGAAATATTTACCGTTAAATGCCACACAGCATTTTCAAATGATGAAAATAATTAATTGAATCAGAATTATAAGTTCTATATATGTTTATCATCACTTTTTGTTACTCAAATAGACTGATGCATACTTTGCACCATAGCTTTTGTTAAAGAAATAAACTCAATATACTAAATATTAAATATAGAGAATGTGATGCATGTTACTTTTGCTGACACCTTGAGTAAGTGGATGGACATTTTCATTGAATCATTTCTGCTTCCTGTACCAAAGGAAGTACTATGGAGAGAAGATCGGCATCTACTTCGCTTGGCTGGGTTTCTACACAGAGATGCTGTCTTATGCCGCAGTTGTTGGTCTGCTCTGTTTCATCTATGGCGTGGCCACCTTTGACAACAACGTCTGGAGGTGAGGATGAGGCTAGAAATGGATGAGTGTAGAAGAAGACAGTTCATGCTAATGCCTGCTTTAGCGCCCCGCGTGGCAGTGCTGAGAGTGCAATGCACTAAGAATCACTCTGACACATTTCAGAAACACATAGAGGCCTGAGTTTGGGTTCACAGAAACAGTTTTTGTTGTCTTCTGTAGTAAAGAGATCTGCAACGAGACCATTGGTGGGCAGATTGTCATGTGTCCTCTCTGTGATAAGAAATGCGGCTACTGGAAGCTCAGCACAACCTGCAGCTCTTCGTGGGTGAGGAAAAAGTTGACATGGTGTAACTATTTTTTTATGGAGCATGTTTTTTTGCATACTTAAGTCATACCTTCTCCATCTAATTGCCTTTTAGCAATCGTATCTGTTTGACAACACAGCCACGGTGTTCTTTGCAATATTCATGGGAATATGGGGTGAGTAAAGAGTTTTTTTTTAGCTCTTTGTAACATTTGTGTGCTGGTTCTAGAATTGTTTTGCTATCTGTGTCTCTGTATTTGTTACATGAAACTACTGTCTGCTTCTCATCATAATTGTGTACAGTTGATCAGCCAATGAAAATAGGGATGGGCCATAATTTAAGAGAATGTGTTAATGTTTAGATGTAGTTTGAATTAATTTAGTTTTAATTATTATGATCATTGATAAAAATGACACATACCTTGACTAAGGTTTATAAATAGGGCTGTCACGATTCCTTGATTAAATGTGAGTACTCGAATTGAAAAAAATCTTTGTGTTTCATTGTGTTAGCTCGGTTAACAAACTCCATCTCTGCGTATGCTGTGAGTTTGGGTTGCTTATAACATCCATCTAGGAACACAACGTGCACCATTTCACCAGATTTGAAATGTAAATGGCTTAAATGCCCGCGCCAACACTGAAGAATACATCAATATGTTAATTACATGTTATTTGGCCAATGTTAAACATGGATTTGATCATGCTGTAATGTGTAATAAAAAACAATTGCCAGGCTGTTGGCGCCCTCTGCAGGCATTTTTTATAATACATAATGTACAAACATTGATTGTTTATATTATGTATATCGCTTTATGTATTTTAACAGTGTTGTATGATTACTTGCTCTTAAAACCTTATTTTAACCACTTGCCTCATTGTTATTATACAGTATAGGTATTTTAAGTAATTTTAAAGGCTGTTGTTAACGTACCACAATTATCTGATTACTCGAATAATTGTCAAAATAATCGACAGATTACTCGATTACCAAAAACATTTGTTGGTGACAGCCCTGTTTAATTAATATTCCCTTTTACTCTAATGGTAATGATGATTCTTCTACTAAAACTAGTTGTCAGTCATTAATTTGTTTTCATCACTGTCCAGATTTTCAATAAACATTGTATTTAGCATGTCATGACATCTGGTTTGCATGGAAACCATAATTTTTTTAAAGGATATATATTTTAGTACATGTTCAGGCTGTAATGTGCAGTTCTTCATGAATGCAGATGAACAATGTCTATGAATTTTAAGCTGTATTTTCCTCTGGTGTCAGTGACTCTGTTCCTGGAGTTCTGGAAGCGGCGTCAGGCCCGACTGGAGTACGAGTGGGATCTGGTTGACTTTGAGGAAGAGCAACAACAGCTGCAGCTTAGACCCGAATACGAGATCAAGTGCACCAGCCGACGGCTCAACACTGTTACACAAGTAAGCATCTATTTGCCTTTTGACCTGTGTGAATAAATTTAGATCATGTAGAGCGGTGTTCTTCATTCCTGCTCTTGGAGAGCCACTAACCTACAGAGTTTAGATCCGGATGTGCTCCAGTTCAACTGGCCTTCATTTGATTCCGGTGTGCTGGAACGAAACAACTCTCCAGGACCATGAACGAGGAAGCCATGGTTTAAAGGATTTGTAATTCATTCTAATGATTGATTCATTTAGCAGTGTGTTATGCTACTAACATTGTTTTCTTCATCCTACAGAGAATTTATTGTTTGCTCATAATGTTCAGTGCAAGATTTTCTTGAATTTCAGCATTTGCCCTGCATTTAAATGCGTGTCAAACTTATATTGCAGCTGTTCTTCGTTGTTTTATCTCTTCTTTCAGCAGATTTTATATTAGCTAATCGTATTTTTTCAACTGTACATAATTGTGACGCATACATGTGTACATAATCAAACTCAGGCAAGTTAAAAGGGTTACTAAGCTAGTTAGAAAAGGTTCAGTGATATTGGTGAGTTGCAAGGTGGATCCCTCAGTCAGTGCCGTTTAACATGAAATGAAAATGAGACCGATGAATTGACGTACAATATGTTCAGTATGTTGTTCTGCATTAAGGTCTCTGGTCAAATCTAATTGTCTCAGTCCACATTTTATGAAGTTTTTCAGCGTTTCATTAGCTGAACATAGTGAATGACACGTGTACATTCACACAAAGCTGTAAAATCTACTGTTAATGTTGAGAAAACTAGTTAATCTGAAATGCAGTCCAATTCAATTTGGATTGGGTTTGTAAAAATCTGCTGTCTAATAGTGTTAAATGGACAGAAAATGAGTTTACAGAGTCACCTCAGGTGTTGAAGGTAAACTCCAGAGTTTGGACGTCAAGGTTAGTTTATCCACCAACCGACTGAGAAACTAGATAATTGCGTGTTTGTTTGACTTTGCTCACGCTGTATAGGAACAGGAGTGGGTTCTAGACCAGACACCAGCTGATAAAGCAGGCAGGTTTATCCTGTGCTGGACCACTGTTGTCTTGTGGGTAAGACAGGCACAGGACGAAAAGAGATTGGTTTGATGTGTGTGAGTGTGTGTATAGCATTAGCGACCTGCTCGCCGTGTGATCCCAGCTAGTCGTAGAATTGATCTGATTCTAGCGATCTCATTAGAAACAGGACGAGTCCTCTAGACAGCAGTGTGGACACTGACAGCACTAGTACAGTGCTAGATTAGGGCTTCTGTCCCAGGTGTGTGGTGGTGGTTGCTCATGTTCCCTGCTTTGCTTGCTTGCTGTGTAGGAGATGGAGCCCTATTTACCTCTAACAAGCAAGTGTGCTCGCTCAATGCTGTCTGGGGCCACCGTCCTCTTCTGGGTGAGCATCAAAACCGTCTGCTACTTATAGCAGACTAAGACTTTCATTTTCCTTATACAGTAAAGTACAAATGTTGTCACCTTTTTTATATTAGCACATATGTACAAAAATACAGTGGGGTTCAAAAGTCTTTGACAACACTGGAAATCTGGGATTCAAAATTGAATTCAACTTGGAGATACTTGGAAACGTGGAAGTTTTACGGTTTTTAAACATCATAAATGTTATGACATAACACCATATCCTAACTAGACACGATGCGATAAGATTCCACTAGTTATCTGTCCACACCAGGCGTGACATAAATATTTCACAATTTTAACATTATTACAAATACACACGAATGACTGAAACAATCTTTGTCATAGAGTGCACTTGTTTGTTCACAGTTTATGTTCCTTTCATTTATTTTCAAAGTCTGAGGTAAATGATCCATTGTCGGTTTTAGTATGGCTATAAAGGTCCCGCAAAATGATATTCAAACTCGCATTAAATTAAACATTAAAGGAATAGTTAATACATAAAAATTACCCCACGATTTACGCCCCCTTAAGCCGTCCTAGGTGTATATGACTTTCTTATTTCAAACGAACACATTTATCTGTAGGAAGCTAGTTATTTTAGTTTATAAAGGATATTTTTTTTTACACAAATGCATGGCTTCGCTTCAGAAGGCCTTTATTAACCCCCCGGAGCCGTAAGGATTACTTTTATGATGGATGGATGCACTTTTTTGGGCTTTTTAAAATATCATCCTCTATTATTCACTACCATTATAAAGCTTGGCAGAGCCTGGGTATTTTTAAATATATCTCTGATTGTCGTTGTATGAAAGAAGAAAGTCATATACACCTAGGATGGCTTGAGGGTGAGTAAGTCATGGGGTAATTTTCATTTTTGGGTGAACTAACACTTTAATTAATGCACATAATCATTACATGAGATTATCATCGTTATATCTTGTATGTTGTTGTAGAAACGGTTTCTAAAACATACTCCCATCACTCATTGTGTATCGCCATCATGACTGAACAGGACAAAAAGTCTGATTACCTTGGAAAAGAAACCCGTGTCGTTAGGACACAGTGATGAGGTGATCAAGAAATATTTGAGATTCTGCACTATTTCTTCAATAATCAAATTTGTTTAATGCTCTTTGGAACGTTGGATCATTTTCAAATCATGCTGGATAACGTCAGATTTGGTTCAGCTCGAGCGCTGCTGTAATTTACGCAAAATAGAGACACAAAATACTACGAAATTCACCTTTTTTTTCTTTTTCAAATGAAACCAATTGCTCATAACAAAATATACAAAAACATTTTCACTAGTGGTCTCAGATTTTTGAACCCCATTGAATATATTAGCTCTGTTCCAATGCCTAGTGAGCTGTCTACATACAACAGGCAGGGGTTCCCAATCCCGCTCCTGGAGATCTGCCTTCCTGCAAAGTTCATCCAACCCTGATTCAACACAACTGAAGCTGCTAATGAAGATCTCCAGGAGATCCTGATTATTACACACAGGTGTGTTGGATCGGGGTTGATCTACCTAGCTCTGTAGGTACTGTAGGTAGATCTCCAGGAACAGGATTGAGCACTCTTGGTCTAAAGCATCATGTGCAAAGATGTTATTTAAAACCGAAAAGTCGGTTAGCAATGGACTGTTTACTCAATATATGCATGTGCTATGTTCTTAAACTTTGCATATAGAACACTTTTTGTTTAATGTTGCGTATTAAGTTATATATTGTTATTGTATTGTATTCAATGACTGCCTTTGTGCAGTGTTCCAAATTAATAACTTAAGAGGTTTCACAGCAGTTAGGTGGCTTTTACACAACATCGTTTTCAACCAAAAACTGAAAACTTTTTATGCGTTTTGATGGCCTGAAATCGCAAGCTTTTGAAATCGGGTTTCAAAGTGCACGTTTTTGAAAATGATACCGTTATTGTCTTCATGTAAACTACAAAACCATAAATTTGTGAAAACAGTGACGTCGTGTTCAGTCTATAGGCGCGTGTGTTTCTTTACAAAGTGACATCGCCAACTACTGGCCTGGCAGCAGAATACAGCGATTTTAGTCTTTTTCGCGGATCCGTGTGAACGGGATCGATTTGACAACGTTGTCGCCTGTATGCAAAAAATGCAAAGCAAAAACGTATTCCTTTTTTTTTTTTTTTTTTTACATTGTTGTCATATAAATATACTCTTAGAAGCTGCCTATGTTGGTAGTAGTTTTGAAACAGAGCTATTATATACAAATATTAAATAGCAAATATCTATTTGCATAATATCTGTGTTAAGGTGATGATACACAGGGCAACTTTTTGAGCAATGTTGCTAGGCAATCTTGCCAAGCGATTGTTGCTTGGGTACTTTCCTATTGAAAATGGGCAATACATTTCTATCTGTATAATTTAGATGGGTCTTGGGCCCTGTGTCTCATCTGGTTGCCCGTTGACGGCAACATTGCCCAGCAACATTGTTCAAAAAGTTGCCCTGTGTATCATCACCTTTAGACTTATGGTTGAATGTTAATAAGTCACTGGACTGTATGGACACAGAATCACACATCAGTAAGTCAGTAAGTTAAATCACCAGCATTTTGCCTGAGGATGCATGTTTTTACCAGCATGAGGCATTTTACAGTTTTGGCATGATGTAGTTCCTAGTTTCCACAGTGTTCTAATAAACAAAACAAATTACAATATTTTTGTATGAATAATTGAGTAGGGTATACTAATTGCAATGTATGAGTTGTTTTGTGTGTGTGACGTTTACCTCTCTCGCCCCAAAACCCAGATCTCTCTGATTATCGCCAGTATAATCGGTGTGATAGCGTACCGTCTGGCAGTGTTTGCGGCGTTTGCCAGCATCATGAAGGACAGCCCAACCAATAAGCTGGATGTGGTTGGAAGCCTCATCACACCCCAGTTTGCCACGTCCGTAACTGCTTCCTGCATCAACTTCGTCATCATCATGATCCTGAACTTCCTGTATGAGCGCGTAGCCATCAAGATCACTGATATGGGTGAGTCTTTATCTCCCAGACTCTTTCTTAACCTCAATTATGTGGACTAAAAATTAAGTAATGTTGTAACTTTTTTATAAATATAATACATAAAAAATACTTTTTATATAAGATTATAAATCAATGTTATTTATGATCATTTAGTTTTTTTCCCCAAAATTATTCTATTAATTTATTGTATTTATTTGTCATTTGCAACTTCCAATTTGTGAACGGATTGTTCTGATATGTTCCAATCAATTCATAAATGCTGGTGAATAAATAATTGTACAATTACTAAAGTATTTCCGTAATAAACATATTTTTGTAGGTTTGCACACTGACTTTTATTCACTTGTTGTTTTGTCCACAGAGGTTCCCAAAACCCATGTGGAGTACGAGAACAAGCTAACAGTGAAGATGTTCCTCTTCCAGTTTGTCAACTACTATTCCTCATGTTTTTACGTCGCCTTTTTCAAGGGCAAATTTGTGGGTTACCCTGGCAACTATGCCTACATGTTCGGCAAATGGAGTGGGTTGAGAAATGAAGAGGTAGACCTGGCATCCCATGAGAATTATTTTCAATCCCATTATTATTTCACCTTTTAAAATGTTGTTTCGCATGGATTATTGTCTGTGTAACTTTAGCACTATAAAATGCATATTATTGTGTACAATTATAATTAATGAATTATTAGTAGATTCTTATTTCTGATGATCATAATTGTCTTTCCAGTGCGAGCCAGGCGGCTGTTTGATTGAGTTAACCACTCAGTTAGTGATAGTGATGGTGGGTAAACAGGTTTGGGGGAACATACAGGAAGCGCTCGTCCCGTAAGTCCCTATGACATCATAATCACACATTATATTCATAACCATCATTATTTGTTGCATGACCAGGGTATCTGCGCTGATACAGTACCTAAAGTAATACTTAATTTCATGACTAAACAGAGTTTAATAATTCAGACCCACTCAAGGTGGCTGTGAGTTTCTATGTATTTTTTAGTGTTTTTAATTGATTTATTAGTGTTCATTATTTATTTATTGATAGTGGGTTGTGCTTTACATATTTCTATATCTTTAGTTGGTTGCGTAACTGGTGGGTGAGCAGAAGTGCTCGTAATCATCCAGAGAGCCTGTACAGCCGCTGGGAGCAGGATCATGACCTCCAGACCTTCAGTCAGCTCGGCCTGTTCTACGAGTACCTGGAGATGGGTGAGTGGAGACACAGACACACGCACACACTCCCGGGCAAAAAAAAGTTCCATTCAAAGTGCTTTACACAGAAAGGAATCAAAATAATCACAAAATAAAAGCAAGGAAAATTAAAATAGTTAGAAAAGGAATTAAAAGAGATATGTATGGAAGCTTGTTTCCGCCACATAATGAAAACAAAAAAAGGTAATTGTTAGCCTGGTTAAAACCAGACCATTCTCAGTTGTAACTGAGTTATGGTCTGGCAAAGTGTCATAGACAAATCATTTCCAGAGGGGCGTCACCAACGGACTTCTTTGCTCGGTTTTTAACAAAAAGGAAACGTTCAAATCGCTTAAAACAGACGCGATAGCTGATTCGAACGAGTGATGTTCGACGGCGGCATCCATCTTTGTAATGTAAGCTACAAAATCTGTTGTCATCGTGTAAAGCCCACCCCAACGTTTCTGATTGGTGCCTCGATTTCGACGGATTGGAAATGGGCTTGAATGAGCTCTTTGCCAGACTAACTTTCAGAGCAAATCTAAATTTGCCGGAAGTTGTCTGGGTTTTCCCAGGCTAGGTAATTGTGACTTTTTATCTCACAATTCTGACTTTTTTTCTCACAATTGCGAGTTTACATCTCTCATATAAAGTCAGAAATGCATGATATAAAGTCGAAATTGCCTGTTGTACTGTCAGAATTGTGAGATATAAACTATTCTGAGGGGAAAAAAGTTAGTCTTTTTTTTCCCTTAGAATTGGCCTGATAACTCGCAATTATATGTTATAAAGTCAGAATTGCAAGATGTAAACTCGCAATTGTGAGGAAAAAAAGTCAGAATTGTGAGATAAAAAGTCTCAATTCTCTTTTTTTCTTGCAATTGCGACTTTATTTCTCATAATTGTGACTATATCTCGCAATTGCGACTTTATCTCGCAATTGCGACTTTATTTATCAGAATTGCGACTTTATATCTCGCAATTGCGACTTTTTTTCTCATAATTGCGACTTTATATCTCACAATTGCGACTTTTATTTCTCAGAATTGCGACTTTATATCTCGCAATTGCGACTTTATATCTCATAATTGCGACTTTATATCTCGCAATTGCGACTTTATATCTCATAATTGCGACTTTATTTCTCAGAATTGCGACTTTATATCTCGCAATCGCGACTTTATTTCTCATAATTGCGACTTTATATCTCACAATTGCGACTTTATTTCTCAGAATTGCGACTTTATATCTCGCAATTGCGACTTTATATCTCATAATTTCGACTTTATTTCTCAGAATTCGTCTCTGATGTTTTTCTGAGACAGCAATGGCTTTTTAAATACTGCATTTGCTTAAATTATGATTTTTTCCTGACCAAACGTTTTGGTGAAGGCAATAAAAAGCTTAGTGTTTCGCCATTTGGGGCTTGGCCCTTTTTTTGCCCAGGAGTGTTTATATAAAATCATAAAATCAATACAAGCAATATATTACCTTAAATTATTACAGAGCGCTCTAGAATACTTGATTCTGATTGCTTTTGTTCTGTTTTTTTTTCTCTACAAGAAAGCTAATGAAATAATTTCATCTCAAATCAATATATCATGCCCATGTATTCATTTCATACGTTGCTATGAAATGAGTAGACTTTGCACTGGGGCCAAATAAACAACTTTGGTAACACTTTAATTTAAGGTGACGTACTAGTTACATGTACTTACTATAGTAATAACAGTAAATTATGCATAATTACAAGTTACTAAACCAATCCCTATACTTAACCGTAACTCTATAGTAGGTACATGTAGTTAATTAAGATTATCTGAGTACAATGTAACTACGTCACCTTAAAATAAAGTGAAACCGTAACTTTTATGTAAATTATGATCTGTTAGCAATAGGCCATATTGAATTTCACACTGAAGAAAATGAGGCTGTGAGGAATTGGATTTACCGTGGCACTGGTCTTAGTCTCAACTTTCAAGTTTTATGGAGTTTTTGTCAAATGAAAGTTATTAGGAAAGATGTTCCGTGACCTGAACAGTTGGCATGTTGTTAAACAACAGTACAATCCATTGAACACACTGTACTTCTGTCCCTCACAGCCTCGTTTTTTTATTCTGTCAAATATGAAATATGGTGCTTTCTTACCAAGGTTTATAATTTAAAAAATATTTATCAAATATTATCTATATGTAGATAATTATTTTATAAAATAGTATTTTTAATGTAGCTTAACTAAATTAAATTATGAATTGCTTGTAACTTAGTTTCAAAGTAGCTTTACTTGTAACTTTTTGCTTTCAACCTGCAATAAGTCAGTTTTGCAGACAGATGGTGCTGTAGCTCATCTTTGTGTGGAGCAGCACTTCATCTCATCTTTGTTTTGCAGTTATCCAGTTTGGCTTCATCACCCTGTTTGTGGCCTCTTTCCCGCTGGCTCCTCTGCTGGCTCTGATGAATAATATCTTGGAAGTGCGAGTGGATGCCTGGAAGTTCACTACTCAGTTTCGCAGGCCCGTGGCAGCAAAAGCACACAGCATTGGGGCATGGGAGGAGATCCTCAACATGATCGCTGTTTTCTCAGTGGTCACCAATGTGAGTCTGTACCACATTATGGTTCTGGTTCCGATTCCGCTTAACACCTGAAGAAAACTTTTTTTACTTACAGTTATGATGACAATAATAAGTCAGGAGCCGTTCTGACTACTGTAGACTTGTTTGAAGTAGTTAAGCTGATATCTCACGAGTCTTTTAGACTGATTCATTTAAAACAATTAACCGTGTAACCAGTTAATACGAATCATTGGTACACATACACATGGAAGCTTGTTTCCTCCACAGAATAAATAATTAAAAAGGTAATTGCGAGTTTTTATCTCACAATTCTGACTCTTTTCTCGCATCTCTGACTTATTTCTCAGAATTGTGATAAACTCGTAATTGCATATCCTAAAGTCAGATTTTTTAAAATGCAATTGCAAGAAAAAAGTAAGAATTACTCTTCTTCTTTTTTTTATTCCATAGTGGAAACACGTTTTCATCTCATTACCATATTCTTGGGTGTATTATTTTTAGTAATTGCGTGGCCTATCGTCAACTTTCATTTACTTATAAACTGGTTATGAAGCATATCCTGACCAGAAACGGTATCAAAGTAGGTCATGAAACAGCATTTAAAGGGGTCATATAATGGCATTTTTGTACAAGCTAATATGATTCTTTAGGGTCTAAATTAAAAGTACCTGGTCAAAAACAGCTCTGTTTTCAGCACGCCGTTTCAGTGCATATGACTTTAAATGATAATGAGCTTCGCTGACCCCGCCTCTCTGTTCTGTGCGTACACCGTTTGTAACACAATAACCATAACGCCTTGTTCAGTATAAACGTGGGATTATGAATTATATTGAGAACGTCGTACATAGAAAACATGCCGTAATGTACCCTGAGTGTAAACCTTAGACGCATTCATTGTGAAGCGTGCAGCTAGCGATTTGCAAAGATTAATATAAATATTAATATAAAGATTAATAAAACTTTACACTCACTTCAGTTGTTCTAATCTAGAGGTTCAGCAGGAACACGAATAGCTGGTACCGATCCTTTATTCAGGAGCAGCTTCTTAGCAAAACCAGCTTTATACTGACCCTCCTTTATAAAGCAGTCTGGTGAGAAATTATTTGCGCAAACATGAGAGCATTGACGTTGCTCGTGGGGAATATTCCCTTCGAAAACAAACTCAGCCACTGCGTCTTCAGCGGTTCGGATTTAGGAACATCAAAATGACTGCAGGGTTCCTTATTCAGTCCTTCCAGAAAAACGCGGAGTTTTTTTGTGATTGTTGCGGGCAAAAATCCTTGATTACGCGGCCCGTTTTCTTTAAAAATGCGATGGAATATGCGGGATATTTATGCAATTTTTTGCGATAAAATTGCGGGAACTTGCAAAAATTGCGGGAACTTGCAAAAATTGCGGGAACTTGCAAAAACTGCGGTTTGATGAAAAAGAGGGAAAAAAAGTGATCTCCCCAACACCCTGTTCTCACTAGGCTACTACCTTAATGTAAAGAGTCCGTTCTTATTACTTCCTTTGATAAGCAAGCATACTACATCACAGAAAGTTCTGGAAATATTTAATTTCTCATCTTGTTTTATTTCAGACTGTATCGAGTGGAAATAAGGTGTGGCCCCTTTAAGAGTTGCGCGCTCCCTGTCTAACTGTCTGCAGTATTATATTGTATGTGCCATGCGCCTCGAACACCCCATGTGTGCGGGTAATTTCTGTTTGATGCTACTTCTTTTATCTTATTTTGTTTATTAAGTAACGATGTGGACGGTAGAACGTGTGACAGACAGTTACGAGTTCGATTTGGGAATAAAGTGCGAGTTGTGAGATGCCAATCGCCTCCGTGAGTCTGTCTGGCCTCTGCAATAACTTCAGCTGTGAGCTATCCCTATTTTTCCTCAAACATCAAACTTACAAAACATTGCTGAGTCAAACAAGTTCTGTAGCTTTACTAGAGGAATATGCTACAACTTCAGTAAAAATGAATAAATGAAATATTTTAAAATAAAGTGTGCTCCTGTTTTACAGCTTTTCAATGATGTTCACGTCGCGTAATTACGTCACTTCATAACGTTCCCATGGCAACAGGGGGAAGTGGCTGCTCTTGTGTGAAGCAAACGCAACATTTTCCAACTTTCTGCTAAGATATATGTGACTTTTTTGCGACGAAAATGCGGGGATTATGAAATCATGCAAGCCCCGCATATTTTGCGCGGAAATCAGCAATTTATGCGGCGAAATTGCGGAGTATTTGAAAAAAATGCGACCCTCGCATAAATATGCGGACTTTGGCTGATTTTGCATTGAATTCAGCGATCGCATAATCGCGTTTTTCTGGAGGGACTGCTTATTACACCCAAGAACAGAACAACACAATCGCTTAGACGCCATTCTGCTCATAGACAGTGCTCCAGCATATCAACAATGACCGCGCCGATCCACGCAGACTATGATTGACAGCTCGCTCATGAGCGAGGGCGGGTCTGTGTTGAAACGCTGCTGTCAATCAACAATCGTGGGAGGGGCTTCCGAGCTTGTGACGTCACAGGCTCGAACGGCTCGATTTGAGACAGGGGAAAACATATAAGGAGATTAAAACAAAAACACTGGATGGATTTTTATCATTATATGATGGTTGTGTACAGACACTGCCAACACACATTTCAGCACAATCAACTTGTAAAAGTGCATGTACCATTATATGACCCCTTTAAGAATTCAGATCTCTTTTACATCCTATTGCGCTTGAATGGTCAAATACACACACAGTTATGTCAAAATGCCCATTGTGTGGCGTGTTCATGTTAACCCATCCCAAGTAAAAGTAAACAGTTGGGTGTAAACCGGATTTGTATCAGTATAATGGATCCGTTCATGCGGTCCTAAAGTTACAGCAGCCTATTTGCTCTCTGTGCCATTAATGTTAGTAAGACCTAATGTTATTGATTTGTTCGTCAGGCTTTCATTGTCTCATTCACGTCTGACATGATCCCTCGGCTGGTGTATCTGTATGCGTATCACCCGGGCACTGAGATCACTATGGAAGGATACATCAACAACAGCCTTTCAGTCTTCAACATCTCCGGGATTCCCATTGAAAACCGCCCAGAGGACGGCGAGAACCCAGATTGGTACGACAGCACCAACATCACCACCTGCAGGTACTGTTGTGTATGTTTGTGCTGGGTCTTTCCATAGATATTTATGGTAACACACTGACAAATGTGTAATAAACATGAAGGCTGTTGATCTTCTAGGTACCGTGACTACCGCTACCCTTCAGGACACGAGAGACAGTACAGTCATACTATGCAGTTCTGGCATATTCTAGCTGCCAAATTAGCGTTTATCATCATTATGGAGGTATGGGCTCTTTAAATTCTCCTCATTCCCTTCAGAAACAGAAGTACATTTAGCATACTTTGAAAAAGAGTGCTTATTATGTTAATGATATACTTTAAAATAGTATATTTAATTTCAAACTGAATGTAATGTTTTGGACACTTATTTGCATGTTATTTGCAATTAATGGAAATGTATTATAGTTTAAATTTAAAATAAATACAATAAGTTGAACTTTAGAATGCCTTCTGGATCCTCTTAAATAGGACGCAAGTACATATTTAAATGTAATTTCATAATTACTTGTATTGTCTTTGACATGTGGTTAAAGTGTACTGCAAATGCACTGTCAATCATTTATGGTAAACCAAAATATACTTTAATGTCATTTCTATTGAAACTTGTATTTAAATATATTTGTAATTACACATTTGCAAAGATGTAGTTGTAATTTAGTACATTTAAAATATAATAACTTTAAATGTAATATCGAATAACGCACTACAGTTTAGATTATAATCAAGTAGTACTATACATGTGCTTTATGTTAGTCAGCATAAAAATAATAAATAAATGATCATTTAAAATGTACTTTAAAGTTAAATGTTTATTTTGACATTATTACAAAGTGCACTTTTTAAAAGTGTACTGCAGTGTGTTAAGAAATATAGTCAGAATTTGTACTCTCTTTAAGTACATTTATATGGCCTTTTATTTCAACAATATATTATCTACAAGTACAGTTGTTTTAAAACTATCCTTTTAAGATTTGAAGTACACTACAAGTGCATGTTCAATACAATCGAACACTTACAATGTGCAGATCATTTCACAACATGTCATACACGTCATACTCATGTCTCTTTAAAAATAGCAGATCCAACTCTGGAATGTTTAAATGTGTTAATTGTGTTCTATAAAACCAGGAAACTCTGTTTTCTCTGTTTACACCATGATGCATCACAGATACAATATCACACCAGACAATTCACACTTTGAGCAACACTTTTGAACAGAAATGAAAGACAAGGCACTCTTGTTGCTTTAATAAATTATCATTTTTGTTTTGTTTTGTCAGATTATTAGCAATTTAGTGTGATTAAATATAAAAAATGTGATAAAAAAAAATGACACCATGATAAGCCAAACCACAGGATGTCATCAAACAGGACCAACATGTATGTAGAGAAATAATAATAAAAAACTCTACTGATGGAATATAAGAGTGTGAATGGCCATAGCGCACTCTTGCTCGTGTGATGTTGCTTTATTATTTCTGTTTATCTTACTTAATTGACTTTTAAAAAATATTGACGTCGTCAATATTAAAATAAACGCTGAACTTTTTCTGCAACAATAATCCTCTTCTCTCCCAGCATGTGGTGTTTGTGGTGAAGTTCTTTGTGGCGTGGTTGATCCCCGACGTGCCGTCAGACGTGAAGGCTCGTGTAAAGCGTGAGCGCTACCTCATCCAGGAGTACCTGCACGACTATGAGCTGGAAAAGCTCAAAATCCAGCTTAGCCGGAACGGCCAGAGCATTGACCAGTGCACGTGTCCGACCACAGCCTCCACGCCTCTGAAAGTCGAGATGTTATCAGACTGTCTGACCTAACACTGGCCGATCTGACTTAGCTACACTTAGCTCATGCCACAAACCAATCCTCTCTCTTACAACACACAATCACATGCCACTGGTTCCTACATCTCAGTTTGGGGTATTCCTTGACAAATCACTCCCATTTTATGTCTCCCAGAGTTCTCATTATCAGCCATGTGAGGCCTACATAAAGGAAGCATCCAGAATAAGAAATACAAAGTAAAAATCGTATAAATCTATTCATGTGCAGTAGACATATCTAAAGCCGCATGAGTTCAGCTGTAACTCATTTTCTGTCTATGCAGGACATTTGTACATGAACAATCATGTCTTCTCTCTCTTTCACGGCACTGTTCTCTGTTTATGTTGCCAATGTCTCCTATAAGACACTACAAACTTATGTTCTCTGTGTGAAACACTGTGTGAAAATCAGGCAGCTGAAGTGTCAGGTTAGAAATGTAAACCAGACATTTTCTTGGCAGGTTTGTGTGTCACTCTGAACTACAACAAGAATGTCTCCTTCACACCGTGCCGAAATACAAGCACTCAGCAAAAATGAAGACTTTATTGTTTAGAATGCCTTTAAGCTACCAAAGATAAAATGCCTTAACATCATAGTCATATGCATGGATCCTTTACGTTATTTCAAATGAGACTTTAATATAAAACACTTCTATTTACTACTTGTTCAGAATTCATGTGAAAAGAAATTCATATCTAAAAAGGGTTTTCAGGAAATTTTCCTATTACGTACAAGTGTGTGTTTTTTTGTAGTACATTTAGTGTATTTTCTTTTATGATTGAAATAGAAGACAGGAACTGGCACTCAAATTATTCAACAGTATTATTTCATAGATTGAAGTTTGCACACTACACACACAGTGCTGTTTGGGTGATGGAGGTGTTGAATCTTCACTCACGCTATTTATAAAGCAGTTATCACTCTGTGTTCATAGTTAAAGATAATCTGCACTTTAAAGCTTAACAATGATGTGCAGGAAATCTTCTCAAAGCCAAAGTTGTTCCTGTGATTTAAATGGCCAAGTTAGAAAACAAATATTTTTTTTTTTAACGTGCCTTTGTTTGTCTAAATATAAAATCCAGGCTGAGTGATTGTTTGTACTTCCTTTCCAATTCGTTTACTGCGTTGTCCTGGTCGGAGAAGGACAGTCACTTTGAGATAAATTACTTCTCAATAAGTGCTTTGTGCAAAACATAAAATCAGTGTTTGGAAGCAAGAAAGAAACCTTGTGAATTTCTCCAAAACTATGAAATGGCCATTTGGCGTTGAACTAAATGCTTCAGAAACTTCAAATCAAACAGTTGTAATGAGGACCATGAAGAGTTGACAATTTGACATGTACATGTATGCTAATGAGGATGCAAAATCTTAGCACATGTATTTTGCTGTTATTTGTGACTTGAATATTTAAGTTGGAAATTATGAAACTTTTTTCTAGATCTGTCATGAAGAATTGAATCATTGTTTCATCATTTGAAGAACTGTTGTTCATTAAAATGTATGCAGTTTGAATATTTCACTGTTGATGTATGTAGCTGACAATCTGCAAGCTCTGCTAAAAGATGAAAAGCCATTTATCTTAAAACATTACCTGGCCTTTTTAGCATTTCAGCTAGATGTTGAAGTTCTGGGTGATCAAAATGATCAACATTTATGCCTTAACCTTTATCTGTGTTTTTTCTTGATAATTACTGTTTTACGTTTTTTTTTTATGCATGTTTTTTTGGATGTGGATATGAATCTGGTGTTTTTCTCCACTGCTAATGCACCATAAATGTACTACATTTTTCATACTTTAAGCAACCCACTGTCACCCAAATAAACTATTGAATCCACAAATTCAATAGTATTTAATTGTTGTAAACATTGCTTTGAATTCTTATGCCACAACTTTTGGAGTTTTGGGAGAGGGTAAGTTTCAGCACCGGCTAAATTATATTTCATATATCCAGTAGGATAGAGTTCGCTCCATAAAACCCGGCAGTAAGACTGATGGGTCACGACTGCAGAGAAACCGTGTAAATTTGTACAAACAGCACTGCTGTGATTTATTATTTTACGTGATAATGGACAGCTTGCTACAGATGTGTATCGATCTTTATTGTTTAATCTACTGTTTAATGTAAAAAGTGGGCCAAGTTCATAGAAAATTGTCTCGGTTGCTATTGTAAGCCTTGTTCCCTGAGAAGGAATGCCTCTGTGTGATTGCGTCTGAAGCACATGTGTAAAATCAGTCCAATGGCGAGACGGTACATCACAAGCGGGTGACGTCATGACCAGGAAAGCATAAAGGCACATCCGGAATGACCGCCGTTAGCTTCAATTAGCCTAAGCAAATCGATCACAGGGAAGAAGTAGGTATGACAGGGTGACGCAGCGTCTCGTTCCCTTCTTAGGGAACAAGGGTTACAGTCGTAACCTGAGACGTTCCCTTTCGAGGGAACTCATGCTACGTCAAGGACGCTTTGGGAATGACAATACCCAAATGCCATGCTTACAAGTGCCTGTCTGTGTGAATTCTGCAAGCACAACTAAGACATGAGCACCTGGGAACTAAGTTGGAGAACCTTATGAATGTGAGCGGAGAGGACCAGCCCGCCGCATCACAAACATCTTGAAGGGACAGACCCGAAAGTAAGGCTCTGGAGGCAAAGGTGAAGGCTGGCCAGAAACCTCATAAGCAAGAATTTGTTCAATGCAGCATTCAAATGTATATAGGTGTGTTTGGGCTGTTTTAAATTTAAAAAAAATATAATTAATATATCATAGAGTTGTTTGTGGTGGTGGTGATTAGACGAGATCTGCGGTGACGTCACAATCGTGTTGCATTGTGGTATTTGGACCTGCCTGAAGTGTACATATGAAGTAGACTCGCTCCCTCGGTCAAAATCGAGGGAGCGAGGGTCTTTCCATAAACTTCCCTCGTCCACTTCACGAAGTGGATGGCGGCAGGGATTCCCCCGAGGGGAAGTGCTTAGGGAAGTTCACAAGTGCGTGTCTAAAAGTGGACTGGAACGCAGCCATAGTTAATCTTTTCCTGGGCCTGATCTCTGACAGGAGGAGGGCAGAAGGCTTGCAAGACAATAGGCCACGGTATTCTTTAACCCAATATGAGCTTCACCACCTCGGGGTGAAGTCTCCATTCCCCGGGCCTCAGCCCGTCTCTTAAGTTTTGGTACCCCTGGATGTATACTACTCAGAGAGAGAAGGTTCCCTTGGGACCACAGGGACCTAGTGGATGCGAAGGATTGTGAGGATAGAAGCAACGTCTATATAGTTCAGAATGCGGATGCCTTGAAGTCTGAGCGGCGCCAGAGCATTTTGTGAAAGGAAGAACCCGATATTGGTATGCTTCACCCTAGAAAGCAAACCCCAGGAACTTCCTGTGTTGTGGAAGGATGGAGACATGGACGTATGGGTTCTTTAGATCTATTGTGACAAACCAGTCCTCGGATCTGAATTGTGTCAAATTCAAAATCTTGAACTTGAGCATCTTGACCGACTGATTAAGATGACGAAGGTCTAATATAGGACACAACCCCCCGTCCTCCTTTGGAACAGTGGGTACCAGCTGTAGAACCTGGACTCTCTGTAGGGTGGAGGAACCTGTTCTATGGCCTCCTTGCCTAAGAGAGTTTTTACTTCTGGCCCCATTACCAGAGCCTGCTCGCGAGGCAAGAGCCGAGTATCAAGATTTTTCTTGAATATCTGACAGATTAAGCCAGAGATGCCTCTCCGAGGCCACCAGGGCTGCCATAGACCACCCAATAAATCTGGTGCTTCCTTAGTGGCCCGGAGAGACAATTCTGTGGCAGGATGCAATTCTCGAACAGCGTCGGGCCCTACCCCCTCGCCATCGTCCAGGTCCCTCAGCAGGTCAGCCTAGTTTGCCTGCAGAAAAGACAGTGTGCAGACATGCACCAGACTGACCTGCTGCCTTATACGCTTTGCCCACTAGCGCAGAGGATGTTCTTAAAGAGAGAGAAAGTCTTGTGCTGTGGACAACGTGATACATGTATTGTTCTCTGATGAGTTCTCCTTCACCGTCTTCCCCACATCCGTGGGAGTTACAGTGAACACTCGGACTGTTGCTTTCCAGAGTGAAGCACGGCGGTGGATCAGTGATGGTTTGGGCTGAAATATCATGACATTACCTTCTGTGATGAATGATTGGCAAGAACCATTGAGCTGTTCTGGAGGATCATGTGCACCCAACGCCTTCTCATCCCAAAGCGCCATATACTGACACTTTTGCCAAAGCGTCTACATCCGACGCACATGGCACCCTTTAGCGTCAATATAACACGCTTCGGTTATGGGTAGGTTTAGGTCTGGGGTAGTGTTAGGGTTAGACCACTAGGATGCGCCATATATCTGTGTCTCATATTGACGCTAAAGGGTGCCATGTGTGTTGGATATAGACGCTTTGGCAAAAGCGTCCGTATATGACGCCTTGGCTTGGGATGAGAACGGGCTGGTGCACCTAAAGGTTCAAACATTGTACCCTGAAGGGGATGCCGTGTATCAGCATGATAATGCATCTATACAGCAAGACTTGTGACAGAGTGGTTAGATGAACTAGCCTGGGAAAACCCAGACAACTTCCGGCAAATTTAGATTTGCTCTGAAAATTAGTCTGGCAAAGAGCTCATTCAAACTTATTTCCAATCCGTCGAAATCGAGGCACCAATCAGAAACTTTGGGGCGGGCTTTACACGATGACGACAGCGCTGGGATTTTGAAGCAGATTTTGTAGCTTACATTACAAAGATGGATGCCGCCGTCGAACATCACTCGTTCGAATCAGCTATCGCGTCTGTTTTAAGCGATTTGAACGTTTCCTTTTTGTTAAAAACCGAGCATAGAACAACTCGGAGATGTTTCTCCGCCGCTCTGCATACGTCATCGCCTTCATCGCTCTGATTGGTTTTAGGTCTATCCGCGACGTCCGTTGGTGACGCCCCTCTGGAAATGATTTGTCTATGACGCTTTGCCAGACCATAACTCAGTTACAACTGAGAATGGTCTGGTTTTAACCAGGCCATAGATGAACATGAAAGTGAAGTTTAACATCTCCCATGACCTGCACACCAGATCTGAATATGACTGAGCCTCTTTGGGGTGTTTAGGAGGAGCGAGTCAGAAAACGTTTTCTCCACCAGCATCACAGAGTGACCACTGTTCTGGAAGAGGAACAGCTCAAAATCCCCATGGCTTCTGTGAAGGACTTCTCTATCTGCCATTCCCAAGACGAATTGATATTATTTCAGTTTCATTGTCCAACCCCTGTATATATACAAAGAAACAAATATTCCAAAATACTAATACAAAATACTAATCCCAACATTTCTTTCTCTCTTTTTTCTCAAGAATTTAATTATTTCAATGATTCTGACACACTGAAAAAACACTGAACTTTAATATACAAAGTCAAACACTGAGAGAACCGAAGGCCTTAAATACACAAGATAATAAAACTTAATATGAAACAGGTGTGAAGTAATCAATGAAACAATGAATCTGGAAATTATGATAACAAAGTAAAAGTCCTTGAAAAATATTACAACACCAGAGTGTTGAAATGCAAAACGGTACTTTCCTGTTATCCGGACCCCACCATATACCATGGGCGGGGTTAGGGGTAGGCCATCGTCCCTGATTGGTCTTAACCCCAGTGACGGGTAGGTTTAGGGGCGGGGTTAGGGGTAGGCCATCGTCCCTGATTGGTCTACCCCAGTGACGGGTAGGTTGCAAAACACATGCTGTATACGCTTTACTGACTCAGAAATTAATCTGGACTTCATGAATTTTTATTTATTTATTTATTTAGCCTATTTTAGTCCAGAAGAAAAGATGACGCATATTTTAAAAATACATCAGAATAAACATTACAGTCAAAGTGGACATTATCGTGTGCACTCATTCAATCCCACAATGCACCGCAATAACGAGTCTACAACCGTAGTGTACGTTCAACCAGAGCCCGTCTAAAGAGCCTTGGCACTTCCTATTAGCCCCATTGTGTATCATCTTGGTTGCAGTTCCATTAGAATTCCACTGGAGGTGATCGCGGGCGAGTGCAGAATGAATGGGAGTCTATGGAGCTAAACGGCTAAATGTATCTCTTTCTCCTGCTTGTCGTTGAATCAACATAGATTTTATTGTTGATTCCGCAAGTTCAATATAGATTATAGGCCAAGAGTCGAATGAACGAGTACTTATGTCCTTTCGATTTCTTACAGGTTAGGCCGTTGTTGTCCGGAACACGCTAGCATTCTGCTATTATGTGACGTCATCACATTTTTGAACGGATTTTTAGAACAGATAAGTGAACTTAAAAATGCAATTTTCAGCTGAGTGTATTATCTTAGCCCTTACTTGACAAAAAATTACATCCTGAGAAAAGTCGATTTCTGGGGGTGAAACCCCATAGACTCCCATTCATTCTGCACTTGCCTGCGAGCGCCCCCGCATGGACAGAGACAGTCCAGAAACCGGAAGTAACCAGACAGTGCCAATTGGCTTTATGTACAGCTGCACTACTTCCTGAACTTCAGCCAGCTCTTTTGTTTCATGTCTGCCATTATTTTCCAAACTGATTAATCCAGGTGTGCCTGGCCTCAGTAACAATAATCAGGCACACCTGGATTAATCAGTTTGTCCAATAATGGCAGACAGGAAACAAAATAGCTGGCTGAAGTTCAGGAAGTAGTGAAGCTGTGCATAAAGCCTATTCTCTTCAATTAGACGTTCAACGGCTAGAGAATACCCATAATGCATGACTGTCGCAGCGAATGCATTCCCGCGTCTGGCCAGAAGATGGCGCCGCAGCTGAAACATCCATCCATCCATTTCCCAAACTGCTGGTCCAATGTTGCTACAGTATAATATCATGCAGGTTTAAATTCCTTTTTACTTTATTATTAAATTGTTTAATTAAGGTTTATACTTGCTAGTTTCCATGGCAGAATTCAAGATTAATCTTTCCATTACTACTGAAGCTGCCAGTTTGCTAAATTTCAAATAAACAGCAATTGATTAAGCATTATAATATATAATCGGTAACACTTTACAATAAGGTTCGTTAGTTAACATTAGTTGACTACATAGTTAACATGAACTAATAATGAACTACACGCATACAGCATTTATTAATCGTTGTTAATGTTAATTTCAACATTTAGGCTACTAATACTTTATAATAATTAATATAATAATAATAATACATTAGTTAATGCACTGTGAACTTACATGCACAAAAAATGAACAGCTGCATTTTTATTAACTAACATTAACAAAGATTAACAAATACAGTAACAAATTGTTCATGTTAGTTAATACATTAACTAATGTTAGGCTAACTAATTAACCTTGTTGAAAAGTGTTACCAAATAATCTTTGTACTTTGTATGAATGTTTTTTTTTTTTTTGTCTTTGTGAAAATAGTGTTTTTGAATAATATAAAATCAAAATTGAAGTTTTGAACCAAAACATAAATATTATTTGAGAAAAACGAAAAAAATTGTCTGTAACCAATTACAGTGTTTTTTTTTAAAAGTTGGTCAATGTATTTTTTTAGCGTCCCTACACATTTCTATGTCCCACAAAATTATGAATTTAATTTTAATTAGCCTAACTGTAAAAAATATGAAAGAAGAGTGGCTATTCACACAAAGTCGTGATTTAAAAAAATAAATAAATTATGAGTTGCACTGCTTATATGTATTTATGAATAATTTAACAGATCAGGGCAAACAAAACGACACAGAGTCCAGCGCCCTCTTGTGGTCATTACTCGAATTATTTTTTCCTGCCCAACCCTGTTTTCCTAAATTATTATTGGTATTGTTGGAATAATCTATCATGGATATTCCTAAATGAATGCAAATAATTATAATTCTGACTCCAACAATAACCTACTCAATTGTCTCGTCCCAAGAGCCCATATGCCAGTCAAAACTGATGACTTGAAGGTTTGCATTTGTGTAACCAAACCTGATAAAACCACTCAATGCATCCAATAATAATACTATAACATGACTCATACATATGTTTGCCAATGGATCTTTGCTAATTGCTAGATGTCAATACATTTCTTTTTAGCAGTGCACGAGGGGAGCGCGCAGGTGTGGAGCGCGCAGCTCACTCGCTGTCTGCGGGTTCATGCACAGCTGGACGGACGCGCGCTTTCCCTGTCCACGGTTCCGAACGCGCTCCCGCACCCACTGCTGGCTTCCACCGCTCCACGTTTATTTTTCTTCTTCTGTCTTTGTCATTTTTCTCCTTCTGTCTTTTTCAAAGGTGAATTCTGATGGATTATTCTCGTTTGTGATAAAAAAAATAGGCTATCGACAAAATGGAAAAGCGAGGAATTACAGAAGTCGGAAAGGGAGTTTCAAAGGACATTTCAGTGACTGTGAAACAAGATTTTAATTGATTGATTGATTGATCTTGGTGTTTTGTAAGTCGTCTACACGGAATAAAAACGCATTTTTATTTTTTTTACTGGGTCAAAAAATACTGCTCAGGTTTCCACACTCAAGGAATATGCTGAAATATCTTACAGCCAATTAAAATTAAAATTTCGTATTCATATTGAGTGGAATATTATTTTTGGAGATGGATACGGTGAAGGAACGAGTTTTGGCTCCTGGTAAGGAGAGATTGAGGAATCTGGCCGGGAAAACCCTGGGACACATGCACAGGTATCAGCCCCTTTCATTCAAAAAATGAAGACAGGAAAAACGTAATGATGTTTACAAAAAATATTTGATTATTATCTCGATGTCAAAGTACAATATTCATGTCTACATAAATTCAAATAGCCTATTTTCCCTCCCATAGCTACATAAAAATGGCTAAATAACGCATAATTTATAGTGATTAAACAATGTGTGGTGTGGCACGTTTTTTTCGTCATTTTTCGTTAGGAGAAAATACGACAGAAATGACCGTGCGCGTTAAAGATCGTGATTCGATCGTGTGTAGATCTAGAGATGAAAGAATTCCTCCGAGGATCGTTCCTCTGCCCACAGCGCTCCGGAATCAATTAATAATTCATGAAAGAAAGTCGTGACATGACGAGCTTATAAGTCCCTTTAATTAAATTATTATTATTATTCATTCTTTTTAAACGTTAAAAAACACAAACAAATGTAGGCTAGTCTATTTATTTTAGTAGCTTAAACCACAATTAAATTTCAGAATAGAATCACAGCTTTTTCCGTTTTACTTTGTCGAAATCGTGTAAATTCTTTGTAGGCTATTGTATGGAAGCAGTGCGATGAAAACATTTTTCAGAGCGTTTTTGTATTTTGCATATTTCATTTTAGGCCAGTGGTAATGAAACGCTCAGAGTCGGAACGAATCGGTGAATGGTTTTCATCACAAAAAAAAAAAAAAAAAAAAACTTCACTATGATGATCTGATAACGGTCAATCTAATAGGCTACCACAACATTATATAGAACGATATTTCTTGTAGGCTATTTCGTTTGTTTGAATGTTTTCCCCCCTTATATTTAAGTGTTGAAGCAGCCGTAAAATGTGTTGAGAAGCAAAAAAACGCAAAAAAATGGTCACGTCTGCATTTAAAGCTGTAGATATGTATTTCTATAAGGATGTAACTTAAGAGATAAAAATGCTGCAATGCGGTGCAAATAACTCAGTTTGCCAAATCGTGATCAGACAGAGATATATAACTCTGTCTGTCCTTTTGCTGAATGGTTGATGGATTTAATTATTAAATAAAATAAACAAACAATTACATCGTATCCGAAAACTGGAGGAACAAAATTAATTTAATTAACAAAAAAAAAAAATGTGTATCTGTTTTTAACAGAGATGGGTTATGTATTTTGTACAGTCTATTAGAATAACGTTTTTTCCCGGGAATGTTTCGGGTTACGAACTTTATAGTAGCCTGCAGTGACGTTTTTGTGAGATGATAGAATATTCGAATGTTGTAGTTTAGCCTAATGGTTATTTTCCCTTGCTTTTTTATTTATTTATTAGAAACTAACGTTCCCAGAACACTCCACACACGCACAAACACACAAAATTGTAGATTTTTTTTTTTGTGTGTAGAAAGTGAGCAATGCTGTATCTTCCCAGGGTGATGGAGAAGAAGCAAAAGACGGGTGAGGTGATCGAGCTGACGGAAGATGGGCGTCCCGCGCAAATGAAAGAGAAGAAAGCGCCTCTGTGCGACTGCACGTGCTTCGGGCTCCCGCGCCGCTACATCATCGCCATCATGAGCGGCCTCGGCTTCTGCATCTCGTTCGGGATCCGCTGTAACCTCGGAGTCGCGATCGTCGGCATGGTCAACAACAGCACCATTCACAGAGACGGCAAGATCATAATCACAGAGGTGAGACTGGACCTCTCTGAGTGATGCTCCTCCCTCGAGTGCCTGTCACTCAGAGCATCCTCATGTGAAGAAACACTTCCACTGATTCAAAAACATCTACATTTTATGAGGACAAACTAATGAAAAATGTTTCACTGAAAGCTTTTGAAGTTACAGTGTTTCATATGTTTATAAAATGACAGCTGAATTAACCGTGCGTTATTATATACATTTTTTCCCCCATATAAGAAAGCTAAGTTTAACTGGGATCCGGAGACGGTGGGAATGATCCACGGCTCGTTTTTCTGGGGCTATATAGTGACACAGATCCCAGGTGGATATATATCCTCACGACTGGCTGCCAACAGGTAACTCACCACACGCATTTAAAAACTGTTGTAGGCCTAATTTTGACAAATATTTAATCATCAATTTATATATTTACAAATAGCCTAGAGATTTATTTCACATAGGTGTTTATATTAGGTTGAAAGGCCTATCCTTCCCTGTCTGTGCTTTATTTGGTTGCCATGAACCCTGAATGCAGAAGAGACACGCTTTCCTCTGGAGACCTCATTAACCAGCAGACATGATCACGTGTCTGCGCTTCCGAGGCACAAAATAACCCCCTTTAACTGATATAGACTCATATTTTTACATAGGACCTGTTTAAATAGGCTATATAATCATTTTGTAGATTTCGTTTTTTAAATATTGTAAGCAAGTGCGCATTTTGAGCCTGCATATGGAACAAGTCTGCCTGAGAGGACCTGTTAAATGTCGATTTTTGATTTCATTGTCCTTGCATCTTGGCTTTAGAATTTCGAGATTTCAATTTCACTAACATGAATTTGATTTCACACATTAAAACCGATGGCTGCAGCTCGTGTAAATTAGATTCCACGCACAATTAATAAAACATGCTCATGCCTTTGAGCGTTAGAGTGATTTCTCTACTAGACAACTGATGCCTTCGGGTAAAACTGAGTAAATGTTCTTATAGCTATCGGGTCCTGGCATGTATTTCCTGCTCAGTTTCTTGCATCTGCACTTTCAGTCACTGCCGATCTGGTGTTATACAGTCTGACTGTTGCCCATGATTTCAAATAATGACCGATATCACCTTGTTTTTCTGTCCGCTGTGGTTTCCAGGGTGTTTGGTGCTGCTATCCTGCTGACGTCCACACTCAACATGTTCATCCCCTCTGCTGCACGAGTGCACTACGGCTGTGTCATGTTCGTGAGGATCCTGCAGGGCCTGGTGGAAGTAAGAGTCTTTCTTTTAATCCAATGCTTATCAAATCTCTGTTTAATTATTTAACACATGTTTTATCCAGAGCATTTACACAGGTTCAGCCCCCCTATAGCAACCAGATGTTGAAATATTATTGGGGTCAAGTTTAATTGGACAAACAAACTGGAAATAATTTCTACTCATCTCTCAGTTCAGAACAAATTAAAATTGTGTTTACAGTAATGCACTTAAGTCAATGGGACAAGTCGTTACACAGATGAATGTTACAGTAAAAGGCACAATTTAAAAAAAGTATAGCCATTAAATTCAAATAAACATAAAATCGACACTTACGTGAATAAAATCGATTACTATCCTTGTCTGTGTGATCAGTAACACTTTACAATAAGGTTCCGTTTGTAAAGACTATCATAAAGAATATGCATATCAATAAAATTTTTAACAGTTCAACATGGATTTCCTTAGAACAAAGCTCAAAGTTTTAAAACTTAAGGGAGTGCTTGTAACATGTCATTCCTCATTACCTTTTTTAAATGTGAAACACAAAAGAAGAAACTTCAAGAAATATTTTGGACCCCATATCTTCAAAATATCTCTTTTGTATGTGAAGAAATCAAGTCATTAAAGTCCCACTCCGATCATATTTTGAGCTATTTGTAAACATTACCAGTGGTCTTTAAATTATGATTATGCCATTTTTAGCCAAACTCACAAAACCTGTGCCGTTTTCTGGGACTTTGCTTCAGCAGAGCAGCAGCAGCTCATTAGCAATTCGCCTCTGCGTTGTGGGCGGAGCCGTTGGCACGGAGATGACCCTCCCCCTGCCCGTTGCTGAGAGCTCTGTCTCTCCCGCTAGCTTACACCCCCAACCTGTCATTACCGGTGCAACAAAAATTGAGAGCAATATTGGAGCTATCCAGCCGTACAGTGCGTTTTCGTTTTAAAACGCATAACTTTTGCAACGATTATGCGCTCCTGCCGTCCACATTACTGACCCTCGGCCTCGAAAACGGAGACTGACCCCTTCAGTCGAGTCCGATGCAAGACACGCAAGTGACGCAACCCATAGCAACGAGTCATGGCAACGACAGCTCAAACCGACAGAAACATACAAGTAAACGTGAATTTTGTCACATTGTCATGTTAATTATAATCAAATGCATTTTGTTTTATTGAAAACAATATTATCATTGATATTTGTTTGAGAGGGGCACTTTCGATTAATTTTAACAAGCTTGTGGCCACGCCCAGTGGAGTTACTACGTCACAACTCCAGTCTATTTTGAACGGCATTTTAGCGTCTGCTACTGATTCACAGCCATTTGAATGTAGAAATACTCAGAAATACAACTTTGAGCTTATTTTTCTCAAGATATGTCCTCTAACATAAGAAAAATGCCACAAGAACATGTTAACACCTAGAAAAACATTATTTTCATCGGAGTGGGTCTTTAAGGTGAACAATATTTTTTTCTTTTCAGGATGAACTTTCACTTAGAAAAATGTTGTATTTCAAAATAATATTGAAATTTACCTGAATAGAATTCACAAAAATATGGTTTTGAACCATGTATTTTACACCAACGCACAGAACACGGTTAGAGAAAACGTTTGTGTAGTGTGGTGGATTTGTGTATTGCCTCTATAACCAGTGCAATTCCTTGATCTTCCTCCTTGAAAAAGGTAATAGGACGTCCCATGTGCATTTTAACACTGTCTCTATAAAGGTTCTTTATTGGCACCGATGGTTTCATGCAGAACCTCTAACATCCTTGGAACAAAAAGTTCTTTACACTGGAAAACGGTTCTTTAGATTATTAAGAAAATGTTCTTCACTAATAATAAAAAAAAATGGTTCTGTTAAGAACTGTTCACTGAAAGGTTCTTTGGGGAGCCAAATATAGTTCTTCTATGGCATCACTGCGAAAACCTCCCTTTTGAAATCTTTATTTTTAAGAGTGTATCAGCAGACACACCGAAAGCACAGGAGTGAATAAACAAATTATGAAACGCTTGAAAAGGAGAGTACTGACTTATGATGTCATCTCTTATTCAAACAAAACTCAAAAGATGAACACTAAAAGAGTATTAGCAGCTGCTTGCTGGCTTTGTCTGTGCGCCGGTCGCCTGCTATTCTACACTATTGTTCAGTATATGACGAGTGCTGACTGTACATGAATTAAAACCCATTTGAGGTTATTGTAACCACACTAGCTTGTGTTGTGTGTATTGACATTAGCTCTGCGGATGTGCTCTCCTTTGCTGGCTGCAGCAATTTGTGTCTATCAGTGACTGATTCTGTGACAATTAGCTAGTAATGAAGATTTAATGGGCAGCATTAGTGTGTTTGTGGTGGATCAGATCTGATCTGCTTGCGTTTGCGCAAGTCTGCATGCACGGATCATTAATCCTTATTTGAATTGCGATTGTATGCGTTACTGTTCATTGGTCAGGGTTATATTTATCTCTGTTTTTTATGACCCCTTGTAAGGTATTTCCTAAGAACTTTTGTTCTAGAGCTTTTAAATATTTTTATTCCATATATATTAAGCGCGTCAGTTCTGGCAGGTCACGTTAGTCAGGAGCTCATTACCCTCCTCTATCCCCAGATCATCCTCTCGCCAGTCAGGATTTGGCATTCTGATTCCTCCTGAATCAGACTAAAATTCTCTAATTATGTTGTACATTAAAATTAATTAACAAAATCTGCAATACATTCATGTTGGTTCTGTTCTTTACCCTAAGGGGGGTTTTCGCTGTGCTCCTGCTCTCTGCTTTATACATGCGCAGGGAGTTCTTGCCCAGAACAGAACTATACCGCCAATCCTAACTATATGCTAATGGTCAATCGTATTTGACGATAGTGGTCCTGACAGAAATATATAAACGATGCTTAATTGGTACTAACAGGGTTGAGAGTAACACATTACAAGTAACTCGAGTTACGTAATCAGATTACTTTTTTCAAGTAACTTGTAAAGTAACGCATTACTTTTACATTTTAAATTTACAAATTTACATCCTTAAAAAGTTACCTTTTCAAATAAGTAATGCATGCAAGTTACTTTGTTTTCTCATTTTTTGACTAGCTCTCTCGTAGCCATGTTGAGAAAAATCGTAAGTTCAGAGGCGTTGTGTGTAAACATGATGGTTATTGTATAGTTCTAGCCTAAATGTGAGTATGTATTTACAAATCTCACTTGCACAAAAAAAGATTCAGTATTCCTCAAAATGAATAAGATTTGTGAAATACAAAATCAGAATATTATGCAAACCTCTCCAATAATTAAATATGTTAAATAAAACAAATATTTGTATGCATTTAATCTCACTTTATTGACCAATTTACTTGCCTCTGACTTTTGATGATTCCGTTAAATCATAAGCAAATGTGACTTTCGATTTTTTAGTTTTTATTGGTGAAGTAAGTGTTAAACTTTCTTCTCCTGCATTCTATTCTTCTGCGATCCAGAACAACAGCACAGCTGAGCGGTTTGTTTGAGCTGCGCCCTCTATTGTACAGGAGAGAATTTGCATTCCCTTCAGCTTTATTATTTAAATTTTGGTGTGAAAGGGCCCAAAAGTAGAACTTTTTGTTATAAAAACAAAACAAGCCCAGCCCAGGTGAGAAAAAGTAACGCTAAAGTAACATAACACATTACTTTTCTTAAAAAGTAACTAAGTAGCACAATTAGTTACTTTTTAAGGGAGTAACGCAATATGCATTACTTTTAAAAAGTAATTTTCTCCAAACCTGGGCCCATATCCCTAAAGAATTTTTGTGCAAAAAGTGGCTCCTAGCGGCCAAATTCTAAGAAAATTCTCAGAGTCATGACGTTTTCTTAGAATTTCCCCTAAAAGTGACACGAAAATCCCAGTTAATATAAAAGCTATCCCTCAAGATTCCTAGCGCTTAAAAGGGCTCCTAAGGCGAGATCTGCTAAGAGCAGGGAAGAGGACTTTTAGTGGCTTAGGAGTTCAAGGAGTTGTAGGATATTTGTTAACAAGCCTTCATAAATAGACCAGCCAGCAATCACAGACATTGATAAAAGCTGAGCCGTGTTACCCTCGTTAAGACCACACTGAGTTGTAACGTTGCAATTTCTACTTCATTAAGGACAGCCCCTTGAGATAGGCCATCTTGTTTTCAATGGGGTCCATATGGGAGTGAAAATACAAAATATGCCAGCTAAGATATTAATATGAGCATATAAGACACGAATCATTATTTGAACAGGGTGTAATGAGCTTAAGTTTTCACATATTTTAGATTCTAATGTTAGGCTATAACCCCTACAGCTTACTATTCATTTTCCAGATATTTTCTTGAATGTGAACTATTATTTACAATTACAGTCTGCATAAGATTAGAGTGTATAATTATATTTATTGATTTGAGGGTACATCCTTTGCTCATTATCACCAAAAGTTCATTTTCATCAAACTTGTAGGATCAACCAATCACGGCTTTTGAAATGATGACTCATACCTAGCAACGGGGTCAACCACACCTCCTCACTAAGATAGGATTTTCCATCCATTCCTTGCTCAGAGTTCACTGAAAATGTTCTGGAATCACTTCTAAGCTAAAACTCCTGGCAAGGAATTTTTAGGTTAAGTTAGGAGCTCTCTGAGAGGATTCTCAGAATTTTTAGGGATATGGGCCCTGGGTATTAAGAGGCCCAAATTGTGCCAAGAAAATATCCTCCACACCGTAACACCACCAGCAGCCTGAACCGGGATGGATCCATGGCCGCTTTCATGTTGCCTTATGCCAAATTCTGCCCCTACCGTCTGAATGTTGCAGAAGAAATCGACACGGGCAGTATTCTATTGTCCAATTTTGTTGAACGCGTATGAGTTGTAGCCTCAGTTTCAGTTCTCGGCTGACAGGAGTGTATTCTGCTGCTGTAGCCCGTCTGCTTCGAGGTTGGACGTGTTGTTCGTTCTGAGATGCTCTTCTGCAGACCTCGGCTGTGACGAGTGTTTATTTGAGTTACTGTTGCCTTTCTATCAGCTCAACCCGTCTGGCCATTCTCCTCTGACCTCTGGCATCAACAAGGCAATTCCGCCTACAGAACTGCCGCTCACTGGATATTTATAGTTTCGGATAGTTTCAGTAGTTTTGTGATAATCCCAGCAGATCAGCAGTTTAAATACTCAGACCAGCCCGTCTGGCACCATGCTCAAAGTCACTTAATTCACCTTTCTTCCCCATTCTGATGCTCAGTTTGAACTTCAGCAGATTTGTATTGACCATGTCGTAATGAAAATATTTAAAATCTTTCTTTTATGTATATATGTATATTTTTATGTATACATATATAACACTATTGTAATACATATAAAATATTGTGTGTGTCCAGGGTGTGACCTACCCAGCATGCCATGGAATTTGGAGCAAGTGGGCTCCACCCCTTGAGAGAAGTCGCCTAGCAACCACCTCTTTTTGTGGTAAATACAGTTTGCCTTTTTAAAAGCATACACAACACAGAATACCCCAAATAAAACCTTTACAAACGCCCTGTTTCAGGTTCATACGCGGGTGCTGTGATCGCCATGCCGTTGGCAGGAATATTAGTGCAGTACTCAGGCTGGTCTTCTGTCTTCTATATATATGGTAGGTTTATAGTCTTGACTGCGAACTCTGAAATTATAACAGAATGTTCTTTTTTGTGTGTACTTGTTCTCCATGATTTTCTCTCCATTGGGCTACAGGGTGTTTTGGGATTTTCTGGTACATGTTTTGGATTCTGGTTTCATATGAGAGCCCAGCAGATCATCCCACCATCACAGATGAAGAGAGAACTTACATAGAGGAGAGTATTGGAGAAAGTGCCAATCTACTTGGGCCGTCTGAGGTACGTTTTCTTGTGTGGTTTCTCCTGGAGAAATCCGAAGATCCCATGAAATCAAATTTGGGTATTAGTCCATGTCTATTAGCTGTAAGATAGCAGTGCTGAAGCAAATCATGTTATTTTTTTTTCTCAAGTTGTCTGTGTTCTAAGAGCGTTTGCCCTGGAGAGCTTGAGAATCTTTTAGATTCCTTTTCATGTCAATGGCAGTTGTGCAGCTTGAGAATATAAACCCATTACATGCTGTTAAGTGTAAATAAGTAAATACAGGAACTGTGTAACGTTCAGGCTGAGGAAGAAGATGAGGCAAGGTGTAGCGGATCTAAATGACAGCATAACTTTATTAAACAAAACAAAAGAGAATAATCCAACACGAAGAATCAAAGAAACAGTGTTCATAAGCACATCCATCACCCGATAATGAGTAAATGAAAATGAGGGCATTACAGGTGAAACTCGAAAAATTTGAATATGGTGCAAAAGTTCATTTATTTCAGTAATTCAACTTAAAAGGTGAAACTAATATATTATATAGACTCATTACATGCAAAGTGAGATATTTCAAGCCTTTATTTGTTATCATTTTGATGATTATGGCTTACAGATATGAAAACCTTTTTCACAATATTCTAATTTTGAATTTGGGGTTTTCATAAGCTGTAAGCCATACTCATCAAAATTACAACAAATAAAGGGTTGAAATATCTCACTTTGCATGTAATGAGTCTATATAATGTATTAGTTTCACATTTTAAGTTGAATTACTGAAATAAATGAACTTTTGCACCATATTCTAATTTTTCGAGTTTCACCTGTATATACACAACTAACTAAGGATCATAACAAGGAACAGGTGTGTAAAATCAATGAATTAATAAGTAACCATGACAACCAATGATAAACGTGCTAGAAACCATGACAACAGAAAGGAAACAGTAAATAATGAAGACAAACTAAGGGTTTACACTACATTTACACAGCAACTAGGCACTAAAAACGAAAAAGTTTTTCCTTTGCGTGTTTTATGTACAGACAACAACGTTGTCAAAACGATTCCCGTTTACACGGATCAGTGAAATAAAACCGCTGTATTCTGTTGCCAGGCCAGTAGTTGGCGATGTTACTTTGTAAAGAAACACTACGCATCTATAGAGTGAACATGTAATACGCATGCGTATGACATCACCATTTTCACAAAATCAAGTGTTTGTAGTTTAAACGGAGATAAAACCGGTATTGTTTCAAAAACGTGCACTTTGAAACCCATTTTCTAAGTTTGTTTTCAGACCCCCAAAACATTGTAGTCATGTAAATGAACGGCCAAAACTCATACAAAGTTTTTCCGTTTTCCATGATTAGTCGTGTATTGACTTAAAGTCGTTGAAAATTAAACTGAAAACACCACAGTACGTGACAAACTGGTAAAAATCTACTATCATTTAATCTTTTTTTATTGTATTTATTTGTTTCTTTCAAAATGTTTTTTTTTTTTATCATCAGAATACATTCAACTTCTGAATATCCATAAATAGAGAGACTAGAAAGTTGTAGTTCAAAAATCCTGCATGTTAAACTGTTTTGATTGCTTAAAATCTTCATGCTACAGGTCTTCTATAGATTTATTAATATGTTTCTTTTTTCTACAGAAATACAAGACACCCTGGAGGAAGTTCTTCACCTCCATGCCGGTCTATGCAATCATTGTGGCCAACTTCTGCCGGAGCTGGACCTTCTATCTGTTGCTCATCAGTCAGCCGGCGTACTTTGAAGAAGTGTTTGGCTTTGAAATCAGTAAGGTGAGAAAATTTAGGGAGAAAATGTTTTTGCATTAATCAAGTCTCAATATTTGACAGCTCGTATAAGGCTTACACATGTGTTTGTGTATTTGATGTATGAATTCTTCTCATATGCAATCCTTTCTGGCCAGGCTTGAATCATTACTATCTGTTGTGTCTGACCCCTCATTCACTGAGTCGCCGTATTGGATTGTATTTGAGATGTTGGGCATTCAGAAATGTGTGTTCATAGTGGCGTACATAAATGAAAGCTGACATTGTTATTGATCTTCGGCTCCTGAGCTGAGAGAGTGATATAAATCCTGCAAGCCTGACAGGAGTAATTGAACCACTGCTTTAATTCTGCTGGTCAAACTGTCTCATAGGTGCAGTATGGGAGATTGGACTTACAAGTTGTTTTGGGGTTTTATCAGCCAGGGCTTGTTCAGGATTTCCATTTTAGTGATATTTTTTAAGCCACACATTTGGTTATTTGGGATGCTATACTGTATTGTAGAGGCTTTCAGTGTTTTCACAGTGTTTCTCAGCCAGACACTGTTCACTCCCGTTCACCCAAAACATCTAAACCCGTATGACTTTGTTCTTCTGTGGAAAACTAGAACATTTGCATAATATCGCAGCAGTTGTTATGCAAGTATCTTACAAGTTGTCTAAATGACTTAAAACTACGTTTTAAGCCATACCCTGAATTTGTGTGAGTAATATGTGCAAATAAGCTCTAAAATGTCTCAAACTTACTATGACTGGTCATTATACATGCACTTTTAATCTGTGCAACCCTTTTAGCATACTTTTAAAAAGGGTATTATGGAAATAATCTACTTTAAAAGAATATACAGTACTTAAATGTGAACTGGATGTTTTTGGACACTTAATTGCATGTCATTCAGAATAAAATGAAAATGTATTATAGTGTAAATTCATATTAAATGATATTAGCTGAAATTAAGAGTGCTTTTTGACCCACTTTTATTAGGATTTATGTACATATTAATGTAATTTCTTAATTGTCTTTGAAATATGTTTAAAGTGTACTGCCGAATGTACTGACAAGCATTTATCGTAAACTAAAATATACGTAATTTCTATTGAAACGTGTATGTTGTGTATTAAATATATTTGTAATTACACATTTTGCAATGTTTTTAGTATCCAATATAGATGAAGATAAAATAGCAGCGTGGTTTATTAAATAAAGCAAAACAGATCTTCAAAAGGCTGCAAACACAACGAAACCAGACAATGAACTGAGGGACTTAAGGGGGTCCTATTGTGCTTGTTCACTTTTTCAACTTTAGTTAGTGTGTAATATAATGTTCTGTTTGAGCATAAAAAAGATCTGCAAGATTACAAATCTCAACGTCCACTCCAAATTGTGATATTTTATTTAACAGAATCAAGAACTACAACAAACGACTCATTTGGACTACAACGCGTTTTTTCTGAAATCTTATGAAGTCACAATGTTACTAATTTAATCTCCGCCCAACGTCTGATGTTTATGTTTTGCTTGGCGTGAGAAAGATACATAAACCACGTGAAATCCGGATTTCCAAAACGGATTTCCAAAAATGCGATTTGAACAGGATTTCAAACCGCAAAATAATGTAGCTTGAAACGGATTTGTAAAAATAGCATTTCATGTTTTGTTTTTTTGCCGTTCACACTTGCTATCGGATATGCACCAAAAAAAATCTGATTTGGACTGAACAAGGCTTAAAAGTCCATGAAAACAAAAGTACAACACACTAATCGTGACACATTTGTACATTTAGTACATATATTTAACTTTAAAAATCAAATAGCACACTACAGTTAATATAATAAATATAATAAAGTACAATATAATAAACTATAATAAAATATTTTACATGTTAGCCAAGACATTTAAATAGGTATATTTCTTTAAAGCATGACAAAAGATTATTAAAACAATGATTTAAAATGACATTATTACAAAGTGAATTTTGTGTACAAAGTGTACTTAAGTGTTTTAAGAAACATAGTCATGAAAGTGTACTCTTAAAGTACACTTAAGTGGCATTTTATTTCATTTATATCTGCAAGTACAGGTTTTTTTTTAAATACGTAAAATATGCAAATAGATTTAATATTTGAAGTACACTATAAGTGCACATGCACATTCAATACAATTAAGTTCATTTCCCTTCTTTTTCACAAGGGAAATCCAAATGAGCTTTAAAGCTTTAGCGGAGGAGACTTACAAGTGCGTAAAAATAATAAAAATCACCAAAAGTGTGGCTCAGAATCACATGGGTTTGGAACGAGTATATCTTGTAAATGGTTATTTTTTTTCAGTTTTCCTCATTGTGATGTTTTCTTTGGCTGTTGTCAGGTCGGTATGCTCTCTGCTTTACCCCACCTGGTTATGACCATCATAGTGCCAATTGGCGGCCAACTGGCTGACTACCTGCGGAGAAAAAACATCTTATCCACCACCACCGTCAGGAAGATCATGAACTGCGGAGGTGAGAGTGACCATATTTGATTACATTATTTGTATCTTTTATGAAATGAATAAAAAAATATTTGTTGGTGTGACCTTTGACCCACCATGTGACTGCAGGGTTTGGAATGGAGGCCACGCTGCTGTTAGTGGTGGGTTTCTCTCACAGTAAAGGTGTGGCCATCTCATTCCTGGTGCTAGCCGTTGGTTTTAGCGGATTTGCTATATCAGGTGAGACGCTTTATAATTCTGTTGTCACACACTGACATGTTATAGACAGGGGTGCACATAACTGGTACGCAGGTACGCATGCGCGACATAAATCAGGAATGAGTAATGCCACTTCTGTTACTACGCGCCTTTGCGTAACTGTCGCCAAAATGCAACCTAGGGTCTTTTTGTTAATCTACTCGAGGCAAACTTTCGTTTAAAAGCATAATTAGAATGGAAACGCCACTTTTAAGTTTGACCGTATTTTCGTTTTCGGTCAAATTGCCTTTTGAATGGGAGAGCTAGGGGCACGTATATGATAGCAACAAAAATCGCTATTTTTAAAACACTAAGAAGGCTCGACACAACATGAAACTTTGCTCAAAGTATCACCAGGGGACATGAACTCCAGCATTGAGAACATTGTTTGTGTACACAGAGTTTACTAAAAAGAAAGATTTTGAACAATTCACTGTAGCTGTGTCCGCCGGAACAGTAACACCGGCATTTTGTCAGTCAAAAATAGTCGATCTCCGAATGCGAAGGAACTGACTCTGAATTGTAGTATTGTTTCTTATGAGGATCCTTTTTCAAATACAAGGTCAATATTGTTTTTCACTTACGACAAAACAACAAATTATCGGTGAATTTTTATGGAACTAAGCTTTAGGAGCTTTCCATCTTTACTCTCCTCCCTGTTAAGTTGCATTCGGAGATCGACTATTTTTGACTTACAAAATACCGCTGACAGTGAGTTGTTCAAAATCCTCACCATGAAGTCTAATGAACGCGATGGAAACTAAACAATCAAATTACACTTCAAAATAATTATTTCCAAAGATGTTTTCTGTCATTTTAGGTAGTTTTATTCACACTGATGTAAATTTAAGTGTTCGTTTTTTAAAATAAGTTTGGTCTTTAGTTAGTTATTTGATGCTATAAAACCGGGAATGTGACATCATGATTGACAGCTTCTACACTGAGGAGGACTGCACTTATTAAGACCAGGCTACATATGGGGTGAGTACCAAACACCATCTCCTGGTACTCACCTGAGTAACTCACTGAAAAAGTTATGTGCACCCCTGGTTATAGACATCATTGCAAGTTTTGAAATCCCATTTTGATTTAAAAAATATATAAAATAAATGTCTCCCAATAGTTCTGAATTTCTTTTATTCAATCCGGCTCCTCTCTAAGGTTTTAATGTCAACCACTTGGACATTGCGCCAAGGTATGCCAGCATCCTGATGGGCATTTCTAATGGAGTGGGCACACTTTCTGGTATGGTCTGCCCTCTCATTGTTGGAGCTATGACCAAAAATAAGGTGAGAAATCCTGAAATTATTCACATGTTCTTTATTCATTTAATCATGTTTTTTTGTTATCATAAGTAACACTTTAAAGCCTGACAGATGATAGTCAGAATTGTTTTTATTTTTATGGAACAGTTCATTGAACCTTTAGGAAATATATATATTTGTTTGTATATATATATATAGGCCTATATAAACAAAAGGTTTGCATATATGTTTTTTGTTGAGTATCGTATTTGATACATCAGGCATTTATGGCTCATATAGTAAGAATATGGAGCTTATACTCGAGGACAAAAAAAAGGCCCAAACTGAGCATTTGGTGCAGTTATTTATATGGCCAAAAAGTGAGATGAAATTCTGATAGCTTGTAATATAAATCAATGATATTTATAACAGTAAAGCAGACAGTACACAGTTGTACTTACATAAAATGCATATAAATATCAGTTCTCTAGATCTCTCAATAATATGCCTTACACTGTAAACCCGAATAAGTTAGCAAAAAAATGTAGGTAATTAATTAGTTATGTAAAAACTGTGCTTTCGCGGGTTGGCTGGAGCCAGAGACGGACGAGCTCAGCACTTGTCATATATCACAACTATTTGCAGTGTTTTCAAACACATAATGTTTAATTTAGGTTTCAGACATTTAAATACACATAAGCACTAGTAAAACAATACATTTGGAGTTTGTAAAATACACACTGATGTCTATGGAAGTAGCAATAATTTTTCAAATATAATTAGCAGATGTGTGTTATGCATATCAGATATACAGTGCAAGTACTATAAAGTTTACTCTATTCTTTTCCCTGTTCACTGGACACTTTCTTACATGTATTTCGGGAGAAACTGATGAATTATGCTGTAAATCGGACTGACAGGACTCTCTGAACTGCGGCGCAAACAAACGTGGCGGCGCCCATCTCACGTTATAGATCAAGATTATTTATAAAGGTTTTAAACGACAAAACACTCACTTATAAGTATTTGAGAATCAGAATATCAGATAGTTGTTGACATGGTAAGCAAATTTGGGAATATTTTGAATAAAATAGGAAAAAAATATATTTAAAAGCGATACATATATCATATAGTGTTATTGTGGCTTCGGTGTATCACATGACAAGCATGATGCGTCGCCATGGAAACATTAAGGGGGAACGTTCTAAAATAACGGTCGCCATGAAAAACTCACTCTGGGGGTGGGGGTGGGGGGGGGGGGGGGGGCGGTGGGGGGTCAGTTAGAATATTTTAAACTTACGTGTGAAAGGGTTAATAAAGGCCTTCTGAACTGAAGCGATGTGTTTGTAAGAAAAATATCCATATTTAAAACTTTATCAACTACTAGCTTCCGGTAGACAGCCGTACCCATACTACGCAAGTCGACTTGCACCACAAGAGTAGCCAGTGACGCATGTATGACGTAGGAGTAGCGCAAGTTTAGACACCTCTCGCGGTTCAAACAAAAAGGGCTGGGCAACAAACTCAAGCTAGTCTGACATCTCTCTTTAAAAACTCTCGTTTTGGTGTTTTGTTTCGGTCTATCCTCTGCGCTTCCGCATTCATCAATGCGTCGGGTCAAGAATTAGTCTTCCACCGTGAATCGATACATACGGTCGTCTGCCGGAAGCTAGTTATTCAGGTTGATGAAGTTTTAAATATGGATATTTTTCTTACACGAACGCGTCGCTTCAGAAGGCCTTTATTACAGAGAATGGGAGGATCTAAACGCAGGGTTTTTAAACAGTAATACATTAAACCGATAACACAGAACTTAAGGAACAAAACCACGAGGATCACGGAGACAGAAGCAACCAGGCCAGGCCAGGGAGGCTTGTCCGGAGACACAGGCGTAGCGGCGACCATCTTGTCCGAGGACTCTGGAAGGGCGGCCATGACGGGACGAGACTCTGGAAGGGCGGCAATGACGGGACGAGACTCTGGAAGGGCGGCAATGACGGGACGAGACTCTGGAAGGGCGGCAATGACGGGACGAGACTCTGGAAGGGCGGCAATGACGGGACGAGACTCTGGAAGGGCGGCAATGACGGGACGAGACTCTGGAAGGGCGGCAATGACGGGACGAGACTCTGGAAGGGCGGCAATGACGGGACGAGACTCTGGAAGGGCGGCCATGACAGGACGAGACTCTGGAAGGGCGGCCATGACGGGACGAGACTCTGGAAGGGCGGCAATGACGGGACGAGACTCTGGAAGGGCGGCAATGACGGGACGAGACTCTGGAAGGGCGGCAATGACGGGACGAGACTCTGGAAGGGCGGCAATGACGGGACGAGACTCTGGAAGGGCGGCAATGACGGGACGAGACTCTGGAAGGGCGGCAATGATGGGACGAGACTCTGGAAGGGCGGCCATGACAGGACGAGACTCTGGAAGGGCGGCCATGACGGGACGAGACTCTGGAAGGGCGGCAATGACGGGACGAGACTCTGGAAGGGCGGCAATGACGGGACGAGACTCTGGAAGGGCGGCAATGACGGGACGAGACTCTGGAAGGGCGGCAATGACGGGACGAGACTCTGGAAGGGCGGCAATGACGGGACGAGACTCTGGAAGGGCGGCCATGACGGGACGAGACTCTGGAAGGGCGGCAATGACGGGACGAGACTCTGGAAGGGCGGCAATGACGGGACGAGACTCTGGAAGGGCGGCAATGACGGGACGAGACTCTGGAAGGGCGGCAATGACGGGACGAGACTCTGGAAGGGCGGCAATGACGGGACGAGACTCTGGAAGGGCGGCAATGATGGGACGAGACTCTGGAAGGGCGGCAATGATGGGACGAGACTCTGGAAGGGCGGCCATGACGGGACGAGACTCTGGAAGGGCGGCCATGACGGGACGAGACTCTGGAAGGGCGGCAATGACGGGACGAGACTCTGGAAGGGCGGCAATGACGGGACGAGACTCTGGAAGGGCGGCAATGACGGGACGAGACTCTGGAAGGGCGGCAATGATGGGACGAGACTCTGGAAGGGCGGCAATGATGGGACGAGACTCTGGAAGGGCGGCAATGACGGGACGAGACTCTGGAAGGGCGGCAATGATGGGACGAGACTCTGGACGGGCGGCAATGACGGGATGAGACTCTGGAAGGGCGGCAATGATGGGACGAGGGCGGCAATGATGGGACGAGACTCTGGAAGGGCGGTCATCTTTACAGAGGGCTCTGGTGTGGCGGCGGTGGTGGCCATCTTGGCAGAGGGCTCTGCCTTAACTGAACTCTGGACAGAGACTGGAGACTGAAGGACTGAAGAGTAATGCTCCAGTTGGGAAGGTTGGGGCGAGGGTTCCTTCCACCTCACCTACTGTGTAGGACGATCCACTTAGCCTCAGGACATTCCTGAGGTACTGCTGCAGGGAACAAGTGTTGTTGAAGCCGCTGGAACCTGTTGGACAAGATGATAGTCCAACCCGCTCCAAAACAGTTTTTAAGGTGCCCTCATTCCAAGGTACCATGTAGGAGCATTCTAAAAATTCCTCCACATTATCCTCAATCAGGCGGCCATCTTGTCTCGTGGAGAGGAGCAGGTTGGCAGGATCAAACAAAGTGGTGCCTATGCTGCCATAAGCCGTCTTAGGTCAGGTTGTTACTGCCAGATCCAATTGCAGTCAGTTGTTCTGTAATGTGCTGGCGAAAACTGGAGAATGGGAGGATCTAAACACAGGGTTTTTAATAAAGTAATACACTAAACAGATAACACAGAAACAACGGAACAAAACCACGAGGATCACCGAGACAGAATCAACCATTACATGTACACCATCTGACAAAGTGAAACACAAGGGCTTTAAATACACAGGGGCAAACAACTTAACTAGATAATGAGGAAACAAGATACAGCTGGGGAGACTAATCAACATAAAAAAACTACAAAGGACCTGCCACAGAACAGGAAATAACAAAAGTCCACACAAGACAAGGGGAACACAAGACAGGAATCATGACAGTGACAATAATGTAGCATACAAAACATAACATGTTTATTGTTGCATAATGTTGCAGTTTGTGATCAACAGACAAGCATTCAACTCTAAACACAGCCAAATAGAACTACATCATTTTTACAAAAATTGCATTGTTGTTTTCTGAATTACAAAAAGTCAAAGATTGCATTATAAGGGCCAGATTTACTAAACAGGGCAAATTAGTAGTAAATCACCTTGCATGATTCATTTAAATACGCTCCTCCCATAGATGTTGATTCTGAAGGGGAAACTCCTACAAATGCATAAGCCCAGCCGCAAAAATAACCCTGTCCACGACTTTACAGCGCTAATTTTACACTGCGTGTCTTTAGGAAATCCTGACAGTAGTTTTTTAACTCCAAAAGAGGGTTTGTGCTGGTGCAAGCTGTCATGAAATCCGGCCCTAAATTGTCTCTTTCTTGTCCACCAGACTCGTGAGGAATGGCAGAACGTGTTCCTGATCGCCTCACTGGTGCATTACGGTGGTGTCGTGTTCTACGGGATTTTCGCGTCCGGAGAGAAGCAGCCGTGGGCAGATCCAGAGGAGACCAGCGAGGAGAAGTGTGGCTTCATCGATGAAGACGAGTTGGCGGAGGAGACCGGTGACATCACGCTGAGCAGCGCTCCTTTTGGAGGCCAGGCCGGTCTTGGAGGCCCCGCCAAAACATATGGGGCCACAACACAGCTGAATGGGGGATGGGCGAAAAGCTGGGAGAAATCCGAGGAATACATCCAGGAGGACGCCGAGCAGACGTATAGAGGAGACGGGTACTCGTAGATATTTCATTTCCAATGAGTCAAAACATAACAAATCTTTTGAAATAAGACAAAGTAAAAAATAAATAAAGAGAGATATAAGTGATTATAGACACAGTACTCAACAAGCATAGCTGTAGGAGTCAGATACATCTTTTAAAAAGAGTCTTTATCCAATCTGAATATTTAAAGAAAATATTTAAGAAGGAATAATGGATTGAGATATATAAATGAGAATATACAGCTAATTAGATATAAAATGTCATATTTAGGATTATATAAAGGATTTATATGGCTAAATCAGTTTAAAGACAATGTAAATGTTTCTTTTAAAAGAATATTTAATAGCACAGACATCTGTAATCAAAGCACAGGTCTTGGCTGTTTTTTTTTTACAGGTTTAGACTAGTTTTGTTTTAGTTTTGTGTCTGTAACTTTAATAGATGAGTAGTTGAGTTTAAGTTTAATTGGTCAGGACCAATCAGAGCAGAGTACAGTAGAGTAGTTTAGATTAACATGTAGTTTTGTTCAAAAGAAACAAGTGTTTACTCTGGTTTAAAGAGCTCTTGCCATTGACCTTACAGAAAATATGCAAAATTTGGGTTATTTAACTATATTATATAACTTAAACCTACAAAGAATGCTGTTTATCATTATGTTCATGTACTGTATTACACGTTATAAACTGGTCCCTTTAATTGGGACATAAACCTAGAAGGTAGAGCAAAAATAGACATTATAACTGCTTGGTGCAGAAAGAATCTAATGGCACAAATTTGCAAATATAACTGCTATATCTGATACTCATGTGTATTAAAATAAGTGTGAAATATATTGAAAAACCTTTAAATGTTTGAAACGTCCTAAAGTACACTTGAGAAATTTTTAAAGTGCGATCTTGTATAAATTTTGTTCAGCTACTTTACATCAATGATACATTCAAGTGTGTGCTTGGCAATACAGTCCTGTATTTTAAGTGGTATTAAGCTGGTCTTCATTTAAAATGTTTCATCATAAAATGTTTAACCACCATATAATGACAAACCAGACATTTTGATACTTTGAATGCACTGACATGTTGTTATTTGAAAAGAAAAAAAATAAGTCATTTCTATCTCAAGTATGTGTTTTGACATGGATTTACTGTTTCTGTGAGACTGTTGTGAAGCTGGGTCAGTGATATCTGTGCTTACTGTTTATTGGGCCATATTTATCATATAAACTGTCATAAGAGCGAGGCGGTTCATGTGGGATGTATATTGTGATGCAACTGAGAGCCTTGTATGGTCGAAAGGACCAGGTGATCATCTAACGTATTTAACTGTCGCCATGCAAAGCTGATGTGATGTGTTCTTGAGTGAATCTCACGAAAAGTCAGGAACAAGTCTACAGGTCTTATTTCACCTATTTCAGTTAGTTAGTATTTATTAAAAAATAATAAATGGTCATTAATTGCTCACCCTCATGCTGTCCCAAATAAGACTTTTGTTCATCTTGGAAACACAAATGAAGATCATTCAAATAAAATCGGAGAGATTCCATTGACAGCTCTGCAACTACCACTTTGATGCTTCATAAAGTACAACTAATCCGTATGAATCAAGTGGTTCAGTTCAAATTTTCGGAAGAGACTTGATCGCTTTATATGATGAACCGATTTAATTTAGTCTTTTATACACATCACATCAGCGAATCATCAGCGAATATAAACAGAAGTTCAACCATAAGTGCTTGACACGTGAGAACAAACCTCATTGGTTCTTCTCAAATGTGCTGCGTAACACCAGAATGAACATCATTGGTTCTTGCATGTCAAGCAATCATGTTTGAGCTTCTTTTTAACTTAACTGATGTGTGAGTTGATGATTAAATGTGATTAAAAGCCTAAATTCAATCTGTTCATCATATAAAGTGATCTATTCTCTTCAGAATATTTGGACTAAACCACTAATTCATATGGATTAGTTTTACGATCTCTTTATGAACTTTTTGATGCATCAAAGTGGTAGTTGCAGAGCTGTCAATGGAGGGACAGAAAGCTCTCAGATTTCATCAAAAAGATCTTCATTTGTGTTCAGAAGATGAACAAAAGTGAGGGTGAGTAATTAATGACATAACTTAAATTTTTGGGTAAAGTTACCCTTTAAAAAGACATATTTTGCATTAAGAAAATCAAGAAAGTTTATTGGACCTGTTTTTTGACAATTACGACAATTAAGCACATTTCCCCCAAATTCTAGTTATAGTAATTCAAAAATTAAAAATTATTATACTTTTTTTAATTAAATAGTAAAGTATTTCATAGTCTTATTATTAATATTATTTGTTATAGAAATAAGAAACCTGGGTGGTGCTTATTTTCATGAAAATCATGTCAATGTAATAATAAAAAAATAATCTTATAGTCCTAAAGGCTTCATTTTCTTTGAAAAATGAAATGTAACTTGCACATGTTTTGTAAGATTCACTCTGATGCTCCATTCATGACACAAACCAGTGTGTTGTTAACCAGCAGTAATGTGTCAAAGTCTTACACTGTTCCTTCTTGATCAAAAAATAATAATAAATTAATAAACAAACACAACTATTAGGAACATGTACTGCAATAATTTACTAATAACATCAGCAATCTTGTAATACTCACCATCAACAAATCTGGATTGTGTCTAGTTTACAGAGTCATTGGAATGGTTGCGAAAGTCTTATCGAAACGTCAGAACCCGCTTATGTTTGTTCTGATTAGAAGATACGTGGACATTTTCAGAGGTTGGAATCTGAGCCATGCTTTAAGTTGTTCTGAAACTCAGCTAAATGTTTTCTAGATTTGTGTATTGTGTGATAACTATATCACAAACCTAAAGCTCTTTTCATGGCCTCTTGCCTGAGACTGAAGTGCACAAGTGATTGTTAAATTCTGTTGTTGTGTCAAACAGAGCGATTTGTTGATGTCAAAAAGTGTTAAACTGTATGAACTAAGTGTGATTTTTATATACAATTATTCAAATGAAGACATTATGATGTCTTTCCTTTGATTTTTGTGATCGGTGGACCAAAATTTAAAGGCAATTTTCTGGTTTTGAAAAGATAAGAGTTGATGTTCTTTATAGAGTATGATGATTATTTTTGCATGATATAGTCATTAAAATCATCCTGGGCATTGATTTGTTGTGTCTCTCTTTGATTTTACAGACTTTTCTGTAACTAAGTTTCTCTTTTACAAACATCAGCTTGATAAAGTTCAGTGGATCTCACCTTTTTATGATGTGTTGTTAAAGTTCTTCAGCGCCTGGAGTTCAAGCCAGTTCACTGCATTGATTTCAGTGAGGATGATGTATCACAGCCCTTGTGAAAAACAAGTGTGCTTAATTGTTCTGAATGTGCATTTGCAGTGCACTTAAAATCTTAAAAGTATATTTAAGCCAAAACAATCTCAGTTACTTTAATTTCCTATTATCACTGTAAAGCTGGTTAGAAACAATCTATATTGTTAAAAGCGCTATATAAATGAAGGTGACTTGACTTGACTTTTTATAAATGTATATAATATTAATCAAATAAAAGACCGCTTAAGTGTCCTTAAAGAGAGGACACTTTCATGATTGATTCTCAACACACTGAAGTATACTTTTAAAAAAGTGCACTTATTATTATATTTTTTTTAGTTTTATTTTAAAGTGTATTTTAAATCATTGTTTTAATAATCTTTTGTCATGCTTTAAAGTGCAATTATGTGGATGCGTTGACTAACGTATTTAAGCATATGAAAAGTACTTGTAGTTCTGTAGTGTGTTAAACGATATTACCATGTTTAAAGTTAATATATTTCAAATATTCCAAATGTGCAATTACAAAAATAGTTAAATAAATGACATATGTTTAATAGAAATTGCATTAAAGTATTGTTACATGTGTGTCCTGAGTTTCCCCCCGTTCATTGTGTATTTGGTTTAGTCCTGTGTTCCAGTTTTCCCGCTCCTCGTTTCTGTTCAGTTCCTTCACCTGTGTCTAGTTAATTTGCCCCAGCTGTGCCTTGTTCCCCAATCTGTTCTCTGTGTATGTAAACCCAGTGTTCTCCCTCACTCCTGGTCGGTTATTGTCTATGTTACCAGTGTGTATACTTTGCCCTTCTGCCTGCCAGTATCTGTTTGTTGTTTTGATTTATTAGTAAAAGTGTCTGTCTTTGGACATCCTGTTCTCCTCGTCTTCCTCTGCCTACACCAACCGTAACAGAATAACCGACCAAAAAGTAAAGAAAAGAGGGAAGATGGAGAGCTGGAAGCAGGCCTTTGTGGGAACCCGCCAAGCTGTGTTCCGTGGGACCCGTGGAGGCCGCAGTGGAGGCGGTGGTCGAGAGGAGTCCCGACACAACTCTCCACTCTGGCCTCTCTTCGATCCTGGGTTGGTGGTGTCCAGTTCAGCCAAGCCTTCGCCGCTGGTTCCATCCAGCACCAGGCCCTCTACACCGCTGGTTCCGTCCAGCACCAAGCCCTCTTCACCGCTGGTTCCGTCCAGCACCAAGCCCTCTTCACCGCTGGTTCCGTCCAGCACCAGGCCCTCTTCACCGCTGGTTCCGTCCAGCACCAAGCCCTCTTCGCCGCTGGTTCCGTCCAGCACCAAGCCCTCTTCGCCGCTGGTTCCATCCAGCACCAGGCCCTCTTCACCGCTGGTTCTGTCCAGCACCAAGCCCTCTTCACCGCTGGTTCTGTCCAGCACCAAGCCCTCTTCGCTGCTAGTTCCGTCCAGCACCAAGCCCTATTCGCCGCTGGTTCCGTCCAGCCCAGCCAAGCCTGCACCGCTGGTTCTGTCCAGCCAATCCGAGCCAGAGCCCGCTGATCCTGCGCCGGAGCCCGCTGATCCTGCGCCGGAGCCCATTCATGCTGCACTTGAGTCTGCTCTGGAAGACACAGCGCTCATTGTGGTGTCCGTGGCTGTTTTGTGTGTGTGGGCAGCACACACATCAACTACAGCCCATGAACCCAGCCTAGAGCTTCCCCGCACGCCTGCCGAGCCAGAGCTTCCCCGCACGCCTGCCGAGCCAGAGCTTCCCCGCACGCCTGCCGAGCCAGAGCTTCCCCGCACGCCTGCCGAGCCAGAGCTTCCCCGCACGCCTGCCGAGCCAGAGCTTCCCCGCACGCCTGCCGAGCCAGAGCTTCCCCGCACGCCTGCCGAGCCAGAGCTTCCCCGCACGCCTGCCGAGCCAGAGCTTCCCCGCACGCCTGCCGAGCCAGAGCTTCCCCGCACGCCTGCCGAGCCAGAGCTTCCCCGCACGCCTGCCGAGCCAGAGCTTCCCCGCACGCCTGCCGAGCCAGAGCTTCCCCGCACGCCTGCCGAGCCAGAGCTTCCCCGCACGCCTGCCGAGCCAGAGCTTCCCCGCACGCCTGCCGAGCCAGAGCTTCCCCGCACGCCTGCCGAGCCAGAGCTTCCCCGCACGCCTGCCGAGCCAGAGCTTCCCCGCACGCCTGCCGAGCCAGAGCTTCCCCGCACGCCTGCCGAGCCAGAGCTTCCCCGCACGCCTGCCGAGCCAGAGCTTCCCCGCACGCCTGCCGAGCCAGAGCTTCCCCGCACGCCTGCCGAGCCAGAGCTTCCCCGCACGCCTGCCGAGCCAGAGCTTCCCCGCACGCCTGCCGAGCCCGTCGCCTGCCCGCCAGAGCCTGAGCCCGTCGCCTGCCCGCCAGAGCCTGAGCCCGTCGCCTGCCCGCCAGAGTCTGAGCTTCAAGCCAGCCCTACAGAGCCTTCTCTACGGGTTCCATCCAGCCCTCCCAAGCCTGACCTGATGCACGTCCCTGAGCCTGGCACTCTCCCCAAGAAAATTTTGGGGGGGGCATATAGGCCACCTGATGGTGCGTCTCCGCCATGGCCCCCTGACCAGCTTGCTCCGCCCTGGCCACCGGAAGAGGCGTCTCCACCCTGGCCACCTGAAGGGGCGTCTCCGCCATGGCCCCCTGACCAGCTTGCTCCGCCAGGACCGCCCGAGGGGTGGTCTCCTACTCCGCCATGGCCCCCTGACCAGCCTGCTCCGCCCTGGAGGCTTCCTGCTCAGGGTAGGCCACGCCCTCGTCAGCCTCCAGGGCGCCCGCCCCCCCACCCCTATTGAAGTTATACGGCGCGAGGACGCGCCTTTTTGGAGGGGGCGTTATGTTACATGTGTGTCCTGAGTTTCCCCCCGTTCATTGTGTATTTGGTTTAGTCCTGTGTTCCAGTTTTCCCGCTCCTCGTTTCTGTTCAGTTCCTTCACCTGTGTCTAGTTAATTTGCCCCAGCTGTGCCTTGTTCCCCAATCTGTTCTCTGTGTATGTAAACCCAGTGTTCTCCCTCACTCCTGGTCGGTTATTGTCTATGTTACCAGTGTGTATACTTTGCCCTTCTGCCTGCCAGTATCTGTTTGTTGTTTTGATTTATTAGTAAAAGTGTCTGTCTTTGGACATCCTGTTCTCCTCGTCTTCCTCTGCCTACACCAACCGTAACAAGTATACTTAACTAAGTAAATAAATTCTTCTCAGTAAATTACTTAGAGTATTATTTCCATAAAAAATACATTTTATTTAAAAGTATACTAATGTGTAGGGGTTTGTACACAAGGGCTTGTGAAAGTGACGCTCCATTACATGCTTCCTGCAACGTATATCCTCAAAATATATTTAATATCCATCAAAACACGAGTCAAGCATTAGTGTGTAAACCTTATAGCCAGAGTCGGTGGATTTGACTCATTACACAGTGGTCGGATCTGATTTAGGTGTATGACCAACAAAGGACAGATTACCACCAGCAATTAGATGGAAACAAATCTCTAATCAATATTACTTAACAGCCCTACAACAGACTGCTGAGAGTGCTGGTCTTTTATTTGTTATTAGACATAAGAGTATAGATCAGAATTAAAGACCAAGGCCAATACCAGACCCCCCAACATCTAGACCATACCAAACTTTCAAAAACCCAGGCCTTCTGAAACCTAGACAAGTACCAGACTCCCAAAAACTTAAACCTAGACCAGTCCAGTACCAGACTCCCAAAAACTAAAACCTAGATCAGGCAGACACCACAAACCCCCATCTCAATCAGTTGTTTGATTTTAAAGGATGTTTCATTGTTTTTAGTCTTTCAACTTGAATATGCTAAATTGATTCATTTGTTAATCAGTCAGGATAAATATCTTTAAATTCTCCCTTTACATTTCAACCCTGCTGTCTTGACTGGACAACGGTATGCTCTGTTGAAGGGAAAGATGAGCCGTCTCACTGTAATGACCTGGGCTGGCTTCCTCTGTGGCATGTGTTAATGTGACAGGACACACACTGCTGTCACCAGCCGACCGGAACGTGTTTTCCCACAGTCCACCGGTGACACGCGTCACGCCAATTGCCTCCGTGACAAACCCACCCCCGTGATACCCATCATCTTAAACCCCCAAAGTGCAGCAGAATGAATGTATTTGTGATGGTGTATAGGAATAGGCTAAACTTAGTCAGTTTTCAAAACACTATTCTGTTTTTGACCAAACAAAGAGTAATGGATGTGTATGTGCGTGTGTGTGTGTGTGTGTGTGTGTGTGTGTGTGTGTGTGTGTGTGTGTGTGTGTGTGTGTGTAATAAATGAGTTTGATCCAGCGCTGTGCTCGGGGCAGCAGGTGTTGAAGGGTATCCCAGCATCTCTAGGGGCCGTGGGGCTCTAATCAGCATCCAGAATGAGTATGTAATGACCAAACCTCTGTAGGGCTCATGGGACACCAGGATCCAAACACAATTATTTCTGTGAACCCCTCCCAACCCAACCCAACTTAACTCTCCCTAAACAGTTATTGCAAAGGGGGTGTTTCATCAGATGGACTCTGTCATGCAGAGAGGCAGAAGGTTTGCTCAAGCAGTCTGTACATTAATATGATGTTCTCTAAACCTGCTGTCACATATGACTAAACAGGAATGAGTCAATGGTGACTCAAACTGGGCTCTTATATCCTAACCCTCTCTTTTAAATATTTTTTTCTCACTTTGCTAAGGCAAGCATCAATAGTATTAAGTTAGTTACTTGAACAACCCCATAACCTTAAATATTAACCTTCAATGCAAAACTCATCCCAACATATTTTATATGTTGCGGGTCACCTGTATTAATGTATTTTACCATGTTGAAATGATGTGACCGCTGTGTTTCACTAAACATCCAAGAGAAACGTCTCAGGTTACGTCTGTAACCATAGTTCCCTGAGATTGGGAACTAGACGATGCGTCGATGACGCTTTGGGAACGCCTCCAGCGTGAATGCGTCTGAAGCATCTATGTCAACTAGTCCAATGGAAAGAATGAGCGTCACGGGCGGGTGACATCATGACCAGGAAGAGATAAAGCGCATCCGGTGCAAACTGGCATTAGCTTCGAAAATTGCCGAAGCAAGTCGATCGCAGGGATGCAGGAAGTATGGCAGGGCGACGCATCATCTCGTTCCCTATCTCAGGGAACTATGGTTACAGACGTAACCTGAGACGTTCCCTTTCGAGGGAACTCGCGATGCGTCGATGACGCTTTGGGAACGAGAATAAACGAAACACCAAACTTTCAAGTACCTGAGTGTCAGCTGTTGTCAACTAAACACTAAGCACCTGGGACCCTGAGGCAGAATCCAGGTCCAAGCTGTAAAACCTCACGAATGTGAGCGGTGAGGACCAGCCCGCCGCGTCACAAACATCTTGGAGAGAAACCCCAAATAATAAGGCTTTAGAGGCCGCCATACCCCTCGTAGAGTGAGGTCTGACCGCCAAAGGACACGGCTGGTCAGAGTACTCGTAAGCAAGTGAAATAGCCTCGACTATCCACTTACTGACCGTCTGCTTAGAAGCAGGAAGACCTTTCTTGGGTGATCCAAAGCAAACAAATAGCTGGTCGGATTTTCTCCACGAAGAAGTCCGATGAACATAAGTGTCTAGTGCTCGCACTGGACACAAGAGGATCAGCTTTTCCTGGTCCGAAGAGGTAAAAGGAGGAGGACAGAAAGCCTGCAGCACAATAGGCCTCGGAATCATGGTCGGCACCTTAGGGACGTATCCCTGTTTTGGATATAAATATGCCTTGACCATCCCCGGTGCAAACTCAAGGCAAGTGGGGGAAACCGAAAGGGCCTGTAGGTCTCCGACTCTTTTGAGGGACGAAATAGCTAGCAGAAAGATAGTCTTAAAAGTAAGAAATGTATCTGACACCGAATCTAAGGGCTCGAATGGAGCCCTAGACAGGCCTTCTAAAACTATTGCAAGGTCCCAAGTCGGCACCCTAGTGCGAGTTGCAGGCCTCAGCCTCAATGTGCCACAAAGGAAACGTGTGATCAGGGGGTCTCGACCCAACGATGTACCACCCACCAGGGCGTGGAAAGCCGCTATGGCCGCCACGTATACCTTGAGCGTGGATGGACATAAACCTGACGTAAAGCGCTCTTGCAGAAACTCAAGTACTGTGTTCACTGAACAGTTAACCGGATCCCACTGACGCTGGTGACACCAAGAAGTGAAAACTCTCCATTTTAGTGCATAAAGTTTCCTCGTAGCTGGAGCTCTGGAGCATAGAATGGTCTCAACAACCTCGGTTGAGAGACCACTCTCTATGAGTTGGGCCCCCTCAGGGACCAAACCCACAGTTTCCAAATCCCCTACCGGGGGTGCGATATTGTGCCCCCTGCCTGAGACGGAAGGTCTCTCCTGATCGGGACCTCCGAGGGAGGGCCGTCGAGGAGAAGAATTAGGTCCGCAAACCAAATTCGGCTCGGCCAGCGTGGTGCAACTAGCAGTAGGCTTATTCCATCCTGGCGGATTATCTCCAGAACTCCTGGGAGCAGAGCAACAGGGAAAATTACGTACAGACACAGCCTCAGCCACGTCTGCACCATAGCATCCAGCCCCAAGGGGGCTGGTTGAGTGAGGGAGAACCAAAGTGGACAGCGCGTCGTGTACTGAGACGCAAACCGATCCACTTGTGCCTGGTAATAAATCTCCTATATTTGCTCCACCGCCTCGGGGTGGAGCCAGCCCCCTGGCCTCAGCCCCTACCTCGACAGGGTGTCTGCTCCCTTTTTCTGGCCCCCTGGCAACACCCTGTTGTAGCCTGGAGGACGAGAACCAAACTGGAATCTGGCTCTTGCTACAAACTGCAGGAGCCATAGAGATATATTTGGCAGTAGCTTCCGCGCTGCCAGAAAATCTACCAAGAGAACCAGCCCCTCGAGGCTGGCCTCTGGTGTAGTTGAGACAGCCAGTTCGGGGACCTGAAGCATACTGGCAGGAACTACCCGAACTGACTGTTTTCGAACCCCCCTCAGAGGGCGCGAGTCTGACGCAATGTCGAGTTGATACTGCGCCAAAGGCTCGCTGGAGACCGCTGCGTCCCGAAGCACCAAGGGTGGCGGGGTTGGCAGAACGGTCTCGTGAGGACACCGAGATGGAACGGGCACCGTATAATGAGGTGTACACCGTTCCACCCTGGTTGGGGCTGCCCCACCGGTCTGACGCCGGTGGCGCCAAGACCTTTTCTTTTGACCCAAAGCCTTCTCAGCGTGAAGAACGGTCCTCGGATCCGGCTTCTGCTTTGAAGGCTTTGGCTGCTGTGGTGCGCATGAGAAACTAGACGGCTGGAGCTGCTCATGCCCAGCAGCCCCAGGGGGTTGGACATAGCGAGGGAGAGATATTTTAACCACCTCTGACTGTAATTTGACCTCCTGGAGACTCTCGACGACCGAAATAACCGCGTCGCCGAAGAGACCAGAAGGATTGATGGGAGCATCAAGAAAAACAGCTGTATCTTTCTCCTTGATCTCCGTCAAATTGAGCCAGAGGTTTCTCTCAGTGGCCACAAGGGCTGCCATAGACCGCCCGATTGCTCTGGCGGTCTCCTTAATAGCCCTGAGAGATAAATCTGTGGCCCGACAAAGTTCTCGAACCCCATCGGGCTTAACTCCCTCACTTATGTCCAAATCCCCCAGCAGGTCAGCCTGATATGCTTGTAACACTGCCATAGTGTGTAAGCAGGCTCCAGCTTGACCCGCTGCCATATACGCTTTTCCCACTAGATTAGAAGTAGTTTTAGGTTTAGTGAAAAAAGCCGGAGCCTTCAGGGACGATGCTGAACCGGGAGACAGATAGCTCGCAAGCGTGTGTTCTACCCGGGCCATTGCCCCATATCCATACTCTCTCAACCCTCTAATATCTGAATATACATGAACTTGGGGGCTAATACAAGATGAGTAAGGTTTTCCCCATGATCTAGACAGCTCGCTGTGCAGATCAGGAAAAAATGGAAGGCGCCGTGATGGTGGTGAAACAATAGGGGGAAGGAAGCGCTCGTTTAATTTATTTTTATTTTTAGGACGAGCGCCCCTTTTATCTGCTGGCCATTCAGTATTTAATTTATCTACAGCCTTAGTAATCACCTCCATCAGCCCCTTATACGCTGGGGAAAGAGATGGCAAATCCTCTTCCCCCATGATTGTGTCACTTTCAATGCCCAGTATATCTACCTCCTCAGAGGTAGAGTACTGAAGCATTGATCTCTCTCCCCGGGCGGAAGTGACCGCGGCGCGGGCTTCCGATACCGGAGAGAGAGCAATGGATCCCTCGGGAAAGGGAGGAGAAAAGATCCTCGGACCCGTCTCCACCCCCGTAAAGAGATCCATTTGCGATCCCCAGGAATGCATTCTCCGCGCTGCCTCGGCAGACGCGGGTCCTGCACCCTGAGAACCGCGAACCTGAACACTTTCCTCGAAAAGTGACAGGCGGGAGCGGAGCATGCGAAGCGAAAGCTTCTCACAATGTTGGCAATCAGCCCCCTCGAAGGCTGACACCGCATGCTCTACTCCCAAACAAATCACACAAAGCTCGTGTGTGTTCCCACTTGTTAAATAACGCGAGCAGGGAGAAACACAGAGTCTGTGCAATTGTTCCGCCATAGTGTTAGATATATATATAACAGACAGACAACAGTAAATATAACAGACAGATTGACACAGATCGCTTGCTGAGGCAACAGAAGCTAATGCCGGTTTGCACCGGATGCGCTTTATCTCTTCCTGGTCATGACGTCACCCGCCCGTGACGCTCATTCTTTCCATTGGACTAGTTGACATAGATGCTTCAGACGCATTCACGCTGGAGGCGTTCCCAAAGCGTCATCGACCCATCGCGAGTTCCCTCGAAAGGGAACTTTATGTTCATCATTGGCTGCCGTCATTATTGGAGGCCGTATATGCTAGCTAGTTGATTATGGTTTGATGATGCTAAGAGCAAAAATTAGGAACACATTTAGATAACAGAAAGACAGACAAAGAAAAACAATGAGCTAAAATATTGGTACAACATATGCAAGTTTGAAAGATTTGATGAGGCCAAGTTACAAGTTTTTTGGTGGGTAAGATACTTAATTACTAGACCGTATAAAACTCAGAAGATTATGCTTTTCCACTTCAATAGATGGCAGTGCAGCGTCTAACACCGTTGTGGTATCAGTGCTTAAAATAAAAAAAGAACAACAATGCTAACGGTAGCTAAAGAACTAATGCCCCTTTAAATAAACCCCATTCTAGCAGCCATCTACCAATTCCTAGCAACCACCCTGAACACTGTCACATAGAAACTTCCTATCAATGCTCTAGAAACCTCTATAGAATATTTTAGCAACCGCATCAATGCTCTAGCAAATACATAATAGTCACATTAATGACTCAAAGTAACCTAGCCACCATCTTGCAATGCTCTAGCAAACTTATCAAACATCTAGTGCAACTGGTACCGCTGAAAAAAAAAAGCGAAAGAGGACAATATGGATGCTGTCATGGTTAGGGAAAAGAGGCCAACTTGGCATACCAATCTTGTAAAGGGAGCTTGAGGAAAGTAGTTTTAAGTTTTAGCGCCATTTCGTGTTGATCAATACGGCATTTCATGTTGCATTTTTATTGGCTAGTCAGTAGACGTAGGTCGTAGCAGCAAGCTAAATTTATGACACTGTCAGAAAATTATCGCAGGCTATCTTTGGTAGTAAGACCTTGACGACTGCCATCTTTGAACCTCTCTCACTGTACTATATAGGACCAGCGTTTAGGAGCCACAGCCACAGAAATCACCACGATTGGTCATCTTTTATCTGGGACAGCCTAAAATCGTACAATGTGTACCAGGTATTGAACATTGTTCAGAATCAGACTGTCAGTCTAAATTAAATTTTTGTACATTTCCAATTGGAATCTAATTAGAAAATGTGAATGGCAAAAAAAAAAAAAACATGTGATCCAAATCAAAATTCATTTGTGGTTTGAAATCCTATTCAAATCGTATTTCTGGAAATCCGTTTCAGTCTGACTGCTCTGAATCGGATTTTGCGTGGTTAATGTGACTTTCTCACGCCACATAAAAACGTAAACATGTCAGATGTTCTTATACAGGAAACATGCTGAAAGTCACTGCAGAAACAAGGTTGTATAACTGCAAGTGCCGGTAAAGCAGAAAATTAAAATAGCCTATAGAGATGTTTTGAGGCCGGCGGAGACGACAGCACAGAATAAAGCCACACATACCAGCCTCCAACGCTTCTGCTGCTGACTCACAGTAGTCCAGCGCAGCGGCTACATATTCCCTAGAAATGCCAAGGTCATGGGCAAACCATGTACCACGCTCTATCGTTTGATCAATAGAAATGCTCAGTGTGCTTCTTGAGGGCAGGAGAGTGAAGTTTACCTACACAGCACTTGCTAGCTGGCCTCCCTTATACTAGCAACAAACCATGACACCCAAGCAACCACTTTCTGTTTGATCACTTTTTTTCTAATGAATTAGCCGCATGTTTAATGCTAAATTACTACTTATACATGTGACTTTGTTGAATTAAATGGTGGGGTAACGCAGCTTAGTTTACACGTTCAAAACGGAGGGAGGGCGTTCTCACATTTAGCTCCTAAACTCTGGAATAACCTTCCTGATACGGTTCGTTGCTCAGACTCGCTCTCCCAGTTCAAAACTAGATTAAAGACGCATCTCTTCAGCCAAGCATTCACATAATGCTTACCTTTTATACCACTGTTGAATCAGATCGAATGCATTAATATTATGAACAGCAGCTACGCTAATTATTTCCCATCTGCTTTTCTGCTGTTATCTCGGGACGCTGTTATCCAGTTTGTATCCAGCCTCTCACGGAGACTTCAGATGCCCCAACACCTGCGATGAGACGACTCGACGCCTGTGAAGAGACGACTCAACACCGGCGATATGTTATGCCCTAAATTAATACATGATGATTAACTAACTGTATTTTTCTATGTACATTTCTGAAATGCACTTTCTGTAAAGCTGCTTTGAAACAATATGTATTGTGAAAAGCGCTATACAAATAAATTTGAATTGAATTGAATTGAATTGAAAACAATCATACTAAAAGTACATTTGAACGTGCCCACAGCACTTGCAAAATGGCTGACTTACTATTTACGTATAACACATACTCTAGGCTATTTAATTACACGGCCATAGACTTGTTCACCAGACTTGTTAAACAGTGTTAGGAAATGCCACTCCAATATTGATACTCGTTTTATTTCTCCTCTTGTCAAAAACTCATCTTGGGTCATTTGATAGCTCTATAGCTCTTGGAGCGATATTTGGCGACAGAACCTGCTGCAAACAAAAACAAACAATTGTGGTCATGGAGACTGTGCGAAACAACAACAGTCAAGTCAAGTCAAGTCATCTTCATTTATATAGCGCTTTTAACAATGAATTGTTTCAAAGCAGCTTTACAGAGATAAACATATAATTTAAGGTAACAGATTGTTTTGGCGTTATAGCGGTTCTTGAATAATGTTACTTCCAGCTAAAGTTAACTTTGATTGATTCACCTCCGTCGAAATGATCAGACTTTAAACGCGAACCTGTGATTAACGCTGACGGCGTTCACATGCTCATTCAGAATTCTATAGTTATGTGCTTTTAAAAATATGTGCGCAGGTTTGTAATTCATACAACCCAGCCTAAACAAACTACTTTTCTTGCCTATAAATTTTGATACAGAATTTTGTTTTATTTTATCACTTCGGGGTACGCGAGCCGGAATTCACAGCGCTTTATCTGTAGAGTGGGAAAGGGATCCTCCATAGGGAGAGGATAGTGGATACTTCAGCACTGCATTGTCATCGGGTGGTGACACAGTGGTGTGTTTGACACTTCAACTACTGCTTTCCCATTTTTTCATGAGACTCACTGTTGCCATGGTTTTTATGGCAGTAAAATCGGAAACCGAGGATAACGGGACATGATGCCATTGACAGGTGAAGCAATGATTAAAGTTGTTTAAAATAGCGAATTTCTCTGGATTTAAACATTGTTGGAAACATTTGGGATAATGTAAGTACGCAATTCAACAAAATATTTAACGTCTCGGTTACGGATGTAAACCTCGTTCCCTGAGTAGGGAACGGAGACGTTCCGTCGGATGACGACGAATGGGGTTTCGCTTAGAAAGCCAATCGACTTCGAATACTTCAAAACGAGCCAATGGCAAAGAAATGCCATGGGTCTGCGGAATTTGCATAGCGTAGCACCGCCCCACCTCGTGGGTATTTAAGGAGCACGCTGGCAGCAAACCGGCATGTTTTCTTCGCTGAGGAGCCAAGACTGAGGTCAGGCGATCCTCGCGGCACAGCGGAAGTGGCAGACAGACGGAACGTCTCCGTTCCCTACTCAGGGAACGAGGGTTACATCCGTAACCGAGACGTTCCCTTTCGTTGTCACTCCGAGTTCCGTCGGATGACGACGAATGGGGATACCAGTCTAATCACGCCACCTTCCCAGCTGTCTTCCAGTGCCCTGCGTAAATCTGAGATCCCTGTCGTGAGACTAGCACGGACGAAGGACTCCTATTTAACACAGGAATACCAAGGTACACTGGGGAGCATGTCCCAGGTCTTAGGGAAGTATGCAATTACTGCCAACCCAGAGGGGGGGACTTAGAAATACACATATGACCCGAGGGATGCATATGGGGAATCACTGGGGTATCCAGCCGCAGGTGGAATATTTCAACCCCAGGGGTGGCAAGGTGGCTTGCCAAGGGAAAGACACATGCTCAGAGAGGCTTACAGTGGGAATACACATGTGGGGGTAGCTCCGGGAGGTACCATGCACACGGGAGGCACCTAGCCGACGCGCAGGCAAGAGACACTGGCGCCGACGTCAGGAGTGCTGGAGGAACTCAGGGCTTTCGGAGAAGCTCACCTGAGGAGAATATCGCACGTATCCAGTCCGTAGAGTGGAATGGCGAGCAAGCGAAGACACCTGAGCGGGTCCGGTACTAGCTGGTTGAAGCGAGTACATGAGAGGACACAGGCTCCACTCGGAGATTGTAGAATCTGGCGAATGTGTTAGGTGTCGCCCAGCCTGCAGCTCTGCAGATGTCTGTTAGCGAGGCGCCATGCGCTAGAGCCCAAGAGGATGCCACACTCCGGGTGGAGTGGGCAGTCACACCAAGGGGGCACGGTCGACCTTGCTGCTGGTATGCCAAAGCAATGGCGTCAACTATCCAGTGAGACAACCTTTGCTTGGAGAGAGCCTTTCCCTTCAGCTTCCCACCATAACAGACAAAGAGCTGGTCTGAGGTCCTGAAACACTGCGTCCTGTCTACGTAGATGCGGAGCGCACGTACTGGACAGAGCAGTGCCAAGGCTGGGTCTGCCTCCTCCTGGGGCAGCGCTTGCAGGTTCACCACCTGGTCCCGAAAGGGAGTGGTAGGAACCTTGGGCACATATCCAAGCCGGGGTCTCAGGATCACGTGAGAATAGCCCGGCCCGAATTCTAGGCACGCTTCGTCAACGGAGAATGCGTGCAGGTCCCCCACCCTCTTAACGGAGGCCAATGCAGTCAGAAGCGCTGTCTTCATAGATAGGAAGTTTAGCTCGACTGACTGTAAAGGCTCAAAGGGAGCACTGCGCAGGGCAGCTAGGACCACTGCGAGGTCCCAAGAGGGTACGAGAGGAGGACGAGGAGGATTCAGTCTCCTCGCTCCTCTCAGGAACCTGATGATCAGGTCATGTTTCCCCAAAGACTTACCTTCTATAAGGTCATGCTGTGCGGCAATAGCGGCTACATAGACCTTAAGGGTGGAGGGAGACAGCCTTCGCTCCAACCCTTCTTGAAGAAAGGAAAGCACAACACTGATCGAACAACTCCGGGGCTCTTCTCGGCGAGAAGAGCACCAGCTGACGAAGAGGTTCCACTTCAACGCGTAGAGGTGTCTCGTGGACGACGCTCTAGCGGAAGTGATGGTAGCCGCCACCGCTGGTGGCAGGGTACTCAAACCTGCCTCGTCCCGTCCAGGAGCCACACGTGGAGGTTCCAAAGATCGGGACGAGGGTGCCATAGGGTGCCCCGTCCCTGAGAAAGGAGGTCCTTCCTCAGAGGAATCGGCCAAGGAGGTGCTGTCGCGAGGAGTACGAGTTCGGAGAACCAGGTCCGGGTGGGCCAGTACGGCGCGACCAGAGTGACCTGCTCCTCGTCCTCCCTGACCTTGCGCAGGAGTTGCGCAAGAAGGCTCACTGGGGGAAACGCATATTTGCGGCCCCGCGGCCAGCTGTGCGCCAGAGCATCCGTGCCGAGCGTGCCCTCGGTCAGGGAATAATACTGGGCGCAATGGGTCGAGTCGTGAGAGGCAAACAGATCTATCTGTGCGTCCCCGAACTGGTCCCAAATCAGCTGAACCGTCTGGGGATGGAGTCGCCAATCTCCGGGGAGGGGCTGAAGCCGTGACAGCTCGTCGGCTGCACAGTTCAGGGCTCCAGGGATGTAAATGGCTCGAAGCGACCTCAGATGCTTCTGACTCCAAAAGAGGAGAGTACGTGTTGATTCTTGAGCACGGCCCGGAAGCGGCGCAGAGCAAGACGTACAGCCTGCAACTCGAGGCAATTGATGTGCCATAAGCGGTGGGGTCCTGTCCAGGAGCCCGCGGCAGCACGTCCATTGCACATGGCACCCCAGCCCGTGGTGGAGGCATCTGTCGTTACAACAACATGCCGGGAAGCTCGTTCCAGAGGCACTCCTGCCCGTAGAAAGCTGAGGTTCCCCCACGGGGTGAAGGTCTGACGGCAGGTCGGAGTAACTGGTACTCGGAGCGTGCCGTGTTGCCATGCCCACCTCGGGACTCGGTCGCGAAGCCAAAGCTGAAGCGGTCTCATATGAAGCAATCCGAGCGGCGTTGCCGCGGCTGCAGATGCCATATGCCCCAGGAGCCTCTGAAAAAGTTTCAGTGGAACCGCACTCTTGCCCTCGAACTGTCTCAGGCAAGTCAGCAGTGACTGCGCGCGCTCGCTCGTAAGCTGCGCGGACATGGCGACCGAGTCGATCTCCATACCGAGAAAAGAGATCCTCTGCACGGGGCAAAGTTTGCTCTTCTCCCAGTTGACCCGAAGGCCCAAACGGGCTACATGGCGGAGTACCAAATCCCTGTGTTCGCAAAGCTGATCTCGAGAGTGAGCTAGAATCAGCCAGTCGTCGAGATAGTTCAGAATGCGAACCCCGTGTTCCCGGAGGGGAACAAGGGCTGCCTCGACGACCTTCGTGAAGACGCGAGGGGACAGGGCTAGCCCGAATGGGAGAACTGCGTACTGATATGCCTGTCCCTCGAAAGCAAACCGTAGGAACGGTCTGTGTCGAGGGAGAATGGAGACATGAAAGTAGGCGTCCTTCAGGTCGATCGCTGCAAACCAATCCTGGTGCCGCACACATTCGAAAACGCGTTTGGCGGTGAGCATCTTGAACGGCAGCCTGTGAAGGGAGCGGTTCAATACGCGCAGGTCCAGGATTGGCCGTAACCCACCGGTTTTCTTCGGAACAATGAAGTAGGGGCTGTAAAACCCGGACCTCATTTCGGCTGGAGGGACAGTCTCGATCGCACCCTTCGCCAGCAGGGTAGCAACCTCCGCTCTCATGATAGGGGCATTGCCACCGACCACAGTGGAGCGGACTCCCCTGAAGCGGGGAGGAGACCGCGCGAACTGAATCGCGTAGCCGAGCCTGATCGTTCGTGCGACCCAGCGGGACAGGTTGGGAAGCTCTAACCAAGCTCCCAAGGACTGAACCAGCGGGGTCATGCGAACCACAGACTTCCCGTCGGTGGGGCAGCGAGGCGGTATGACTGACCCAGACGTGGACGGCATAGCGGCCCGATGTGGGGGTGCAGTCATGAACCGCGCCCTGACAGAGGAGACCAGGGAAGGACGAACGTTCCACGGGGGTCTGCTCTGCCAGGGGTCTGGCGACAGAGGGGGATGAGAGTGGTACGGTCCGGAGACGGCGCGCACTGTCATCCGGCTCTGGGACAGAGGAGGACGAGGGGTGCACGGCCCGGGGGCGGCGCACCGTGTCGTCCAAGAACTCTGTGTGCTCAGGGATGAACGTGTTATTTCTTTCTTTAACCACATTAGGGTGCTGCCCACCCGTGGGTGAGCAGCGGGGAGTGGAGAACAAAAGATTCTCCCCCGGCCCTCCACCGGGGGAAGGAGTGGTCCTGCTACCACCTCCTGAGAAACACACGTCATCCCTGAGCAGCCCGTCTCAGGAGCGCCGCTTGGCCCGGCGTTTAGCGGGGGGCGGGGCTGGAGAGGGCTGGGGCGCCTTCTTGCGACTTCCTCCGCGACCGGGCCCGGGTGGAGGCTGCTGCTTGGGCCGGGCGGGAGGGGCGGGAGTCGCAGGAGGGCGCCCTCGGCGGCGAACAGACTGAGTACTCTGCCCGGTCGGCTGGGTGGAGGCAGCAGCGGGCCGTCGGGGCAGAATATGCTTAATAGCCTCAGTCTGTTTCTGCGCAGTCGAGAACTGTTGGGCAAAGTCCTCGACTGCATGTCCCTGAGCATCTGGGCCTGGTAGACCTGCAGAATGGCCATGGCATGCAAAGAGGTGGCTGCCTGTCCCGCAGCTCTGTAGGACTTCGCCACTAACGTAGACGAATACCTACAGGCTTTGGATGGGTGCTTTGGCTCACCACGAGACGAAGCGCTCTGAGGACACAGTTGCATCGCAACAGAGCGTTCGACCGGGGGAAGCCCAGTGTACCCACGGGCAGCGGCCTCATCGAGGGGAGGAAAGGCGGATGAGATCATCGAGCGGTCACGGGAAGACATGGGAGTCTTCCAGGACTTCGAGATCTCATCATGCACGTCCGGGAAGAAAGGTATCGGGGCCTGACGTGGACGGGGGTCCGCAGCCTGACCCAAATACCAGTCATCCAGCCGCGAGCGCTCGGGACAGGGCGGAGGGTTCCACTCTAACCCGATGCTCGCGGCGGCTCGAGACAGCATGGCCGTCATCTCTGGATCTGACTCTGGCACAACTGTAGTCACACCCGAAGGCGGCAGCTGTGATGAGTCTTCACTTCCAGCAGACTCCGACCCACCTTGTGATGCTGCAATAGACATGGCATCTTCCTCTGGAGCGCCAAAGGAAACCCGCGGGACACCCGAAGATGATCTCGCCGGAATCCCCTGAGCACTCACGGGTTGCAGCATTGGAGAGGGTGCGGCTGGGCACGGACTGATAGTCGGCGCTTGGTTCCAAACCGTCACCCTCAGATCACCCTGGCCACCAGCCGAAGTACTAGCTCTATTTCTAGAGTCAGTAGATCGGGGTGTGGATGAGGGGACCCTCACTCTTGCGAGATCACCGAGTCTTGACCGTAATGCTGCGATGGTCATGTTCCCACAGAGAGAACATGAGTCATCCACGAGTGCTGCTCTAGCGTGATCAATGCCCAAACACACTATGCACCACTCGTGCCCATCAGAGTCGTCAACCAGCCTACCGCAACCAGAAGTGCACGGGCGAGGCATCTTTAAAAAGACGTGCCACGTGCAAGCTCTTTTGTGAGAATAGAAACCTGATTGTGTTGAAGCGCTCGGGGAGAAACACACTCGCTATCGAACCACAGACAGATACGCAGGAAGTGCGCGCTCGCCGAAGATCGCCGTCACACCAACACCAGAGAATCTTGCTCGTTTGAAGAACTGACAAATTCAGGAATGGCTTGTGGAACGAAGGATCACCTTGGCTCCGAAGCGAAAACATGCCGGTTTGCTGCCAGCGTGCTCCTTAAATACCCACGAGGTGGGGCGGTGCTACGCTATGCAAATTCCGCAGACCCATGGCATTTCTTTGCCATTGGCTTGTTTTGAAGTATTCGAAGTCGATTGGCTTTCTAAGCGAAACCCCATTCGTCGTCATCCGACGGAACTCGGAGTGACAACGAAAGGGAACAATGTGTTAGTGTTTTTTGGATATTATATCATTATATATTGGATTATTATTGTACCTTTAAGAACGCACTGCCAACCACCCACAACCCGACCTAGCAAATAACCACAAACCCTAGCAAAAGCAAAATAGTTAAAAAACACTCAGAATACCCTAGCAACCTCCAATCAATGCTTTAGTAACCATCCAAAACATCCTAACAACCATACAGAATTGTGTCAACAACTACATGGAAAACTGTAATATTACAGTGGTGAATTGTTCTTCATAAAATGTAAAAATCAAGTTTCAAGAATCTAACTGATCAATATAGGTTGTGCTAAATTACAAAGGAAGCTCCTAGGGGAAAAGAGACCGGTGACTTATGAATGTGTTGGCCAGTTGTTTCTCTCTGTCATGTTTATGAACTATTGATGCCCTGAGGCATTTATTCATGTAATTAGGTTTTAAATTACTTTCCCCATGCACAGGGAATAGAAGTTCAGTCTCTGTGCGAATTACACAAATGCTGGCTGACATCTCTGTGTTTGAAACCTGACGGGTCCAAAAAACGATGGTAGTATGGCTCAACGGCAAACATATAGGCACAAAACTACATGAATATTTCATCACTTATCAACACTTTTCCTCTGCTTGAGAATTGTCCCCTCCCCCTTCCACCGCCCTGTTCTTCACACCATATTAAAATAGTTCGATCTCGCTGATGCTGTGGGAACTGACAGTATTTTTTCTCCCTGGAAAGAGATCTCTGCATTGGCTCAGGTTGCCAGATTTGCTCAGTAGAGACCAGTAGTGGATTATTTAGCATTCTTCCTCCACATATGCAGTAATTGCAGAGAAATGGTGGAGGTGCCTAGAAATGCGCAGTTAAGGTAACTGAATCACCATGAAATCAAAATCAGCCCTATTTACTTTTTTAATTACTGCATATGTGTACATACAGTGCCTAAAAAGGCTGTCTAAGTAAGATGCTCACTAGATTTTAAGGTAGAGACTGTTCAGTTCTAGAACTTAAATGTAACATATGTGAGAATATTGGTGTCTTTCTCAGGAGGATAAACTGAGAAGCAGAAGACATCAGAAAAACTCTCTATTTGCTCTTCATTTGATCGCATTGCTGTCTAAAAACAACTGAGATATTAAAAATCTCCTTTGTTGTATTCTTCCTGTGGTCTGGGTCTCAGGTGTGACTCAAGGCCTCTCACCTCTCTCTCTCTGACAGTGATTAAGAGGAGAGGGAGACTTCTAGAGAAAGACAGGAGAGGGAGACAGACAGAGAGAGAAAGACCAGGAGCCAAATCCGCTTAAGCACACACTGAGAAGGGCCAACACGTCCCCTGGGACCAACTCTGCTATTCAGAGCTGACCCTCAGCAGATGGGATCTGTGCATGTATGTGCATGAGTCTGAGAGAGAGACAGGGCTTAGATTTTAATGAATCCTATCCTACAGCTCTCTCTCTCTCTCTCTCTCTCTCTCTCTCTCTCTCTCTCTCTCTCTCTCTCTCTCTCTCTCTCTCTCTCTCTCTCTCTCTCTCTCTCTCTCTCTCTCTCTCTCTCTCTCTCTCTCGAACACAGCCTTTGATTAAAATGTTATTTAGATGAGACCAGGGAGAGAGAGAAAAAAAACACGAAGAGATGAAAAGGCTTGGGACTGAATCGAAATGAAAAAAGTCCACAGAAATAATGATGGTGTAACTGTGCTTTGCTTGTTTCCGTCTTGCTTAGCATCTAGGATGGATGTTTTACTTTACTTTTTTAGTCCATCTTGGTTGATGGTCTCACAGCTGAAGTCAACAGTTTTGTTAAAACACTTCCACTATGATCCAAGACCTATATAATTTTAAAGCATCGTGGGCTTTAGATCCAAAAGCTGTTCTAAAAATAAGATAAGGTATAACCGAAGTAGAGAAGGCGATGTAATGTGACAAGCTTAAGATGAGAGCTTGATTATAAAAATATTTCCTTCTATACTGAAAAGTATTGATCAAAATTGATCACCTGTTAGTTGTGTGTGTTATGTGTTTTATTTATCAGAGTATTGTGTCAATCGGTATGGGAGGTGAACAAGGATGCTAAATACAGAATAGTTCACCCACCAAACCTGTATGCATTTATTCTGTAAAAACAAAAGCCAACATTATGAAGAATAAACTGTTTTGGCAATGGGGCCCAATGTTGTTTCGGATGGTCTTTTATTGTATGGACAAAAAGCATTGAAGCATTTTTCAAAATCTTTACACATCAAGAGTTTCCAAATCCACGTTATCACTATGTCAACCGTTCTGAGTCTGTAAGTTACTCTTGTATAGACACCTAACTATAATTTTGAGATTTAAATGTGTTTGTCACATCCAAAACTCATTGTACTTGGCTTTAATGTACTACTACAACAAGTATCCAATTCTGCTCCTGGAGGTCCACTATCCTGCAGAATTTGGCTCAAATCCTAAAGTCCCCCTTGTCAATAATTGTATCCCTTAAAACTCATCTTTGATCACCAAAATTACATATTTAAACATTTTTTCCTTAAAGCTGCTGTCCGTAGCTTTTTTTGGGTTAAAAATTATCCAAAATACATATTTGATAAAATACATAACCAGCCAGTGTTCAAAACTATCTGCTTGCCTTAACTCGATGCAAAACGGTAAGCTTGTAATAATGTTTTTAATTTTAGTGGTACTGGTGGATTTCCGCGGGAGATTCGAGCATGTCTTTGCGTCATTACGTCACATCTGTACACATAAAGAAGGAGTCTCGGCTAGTAGGCTATATTGCGTGTGAGGATGTTGGAGGTAGAGATTTATAGCCTTTTCTCACAGCACTTGATATAATTAAACATCAATTTGATGGCGGATCCAGAAAGGTTCAAACGACGATCATCATCAGTGACAACTAGAGACTCACCCGCTGTAACATGCAAAAGACTTCGTTCGGACTTCGGAGTGGCTACAGAAAAAAAGAGACTGCAACCGGACCCATGCGAAAACAAGGATAATATCGGAAGGACATTACATGATGTAGTCACGCAATGCTTGCTGACGTTGTTAACATTAACAATTAGAGAACATAGTATAGCTACTTTGCACGGTTTTGCGTGAAATGATAATTTATAAGCAATTGTTAGATTTAATCAGCGCGATTTACTGCAATGTCAGAACCAGAACAAAAGTGAATGTTTCTTACTAGTTCAGATGACATTTCCCGGTGAAAATTGTTATGTTGGTCATACTTCCAAAAAGAATAATCTGTGATTCTGAATGACAATATCCACATCGGCGCGGTGACTGACAGCTGCACACTCTCCTCAAACACTGTGTTCATCCGCGCTGTGCCGTGTCGAGGGTGTTGAACTACAACCCACGTAAAGTTGATAATTCCGCGAATGACTGCAATAGCAGATTTCGAACAGAGATGGCGACAAAGAGGAAAAATGCCGGACTGCAGCTTTAAAACAAATTATTTATGCCTTAAAATAGCTTGGATGTAAATCTACACCCTTGCCTCATTTAGGCGGTTCTATTAATATGAGAAAATACTCAATTTTCACCACAGGGGGACTTTGAATAAACACACATGAACCAGCAAGGTCTTTAGAATTACTAGAAGCTTCCAGGTAAATGTGTTGGGGCAAGTTGGATCTAAAGCCAGGTGCACACTGTGTGATTTATGATTAGTCCTTATGATTGTTGCTTGTCAGACTGTACGAACATGATCCTCGTTGTAAGCCATGTCACACTGTAAGATCTCAGTTGTCATTGATTTCAGACTGTACGGCAGTCAAGACGCGCTAAAAACGGACGCACGCAAGAAAACTTGTCTGCGTTTTACATCAATCAATGACACGTTCGGTGACCGTGAGCTGCATTACATGCGGGATTGAAATGGTGGCTTCAAAGAAATCTCTAACGTTATTTTTGGTCATGTCTTGTCTTGAAAAACTAAGACAATTTGACGGTCATCGTAGGAGAAGTCACACTGCAGGACTGAGAGGCAAATTTTCTGACTCTGCCAGAATTTCGTTGGAGGTAAAATTTGTTAGCAACGGTCATTAATCGGCTGTCGGAAGATGTCAAACTAACAATCAAAGACTTCACATCAGGATCAGAGGAATCTTTTAGGATAAGCAAAATTTGTCTCCGACGGCCAAATCGTGGCCAAAATCGCACTGCGTGCACCCAGCTTAAAGTCCCCGTGAACCGGAAGTTGCAAACGACTTTTCTCCAGTGTTGTGACGTATTTCCGAGAGAAATGGAATACTAAATGAGGCAAAATAGTGGGCGTGGCTTTTTTCCCAACTAGCACCTGATTGGATCTAGAAAAGTAGGTGTTTTCATGCAGCCTGTCTACTGTCAGTTGGAGGGGCGTGGTTACGGATGTTAAGCAGACACCCAAACTGTCAAACCTACGTCATCAGGGAAGGTCCTCCAATGCAGAGGGGAGGGGAAATTTCAGATTATGATTAAAGATTACGAAGCCAAATAATTTTTTTGTGTGGATTGACTTACATGGATGAATTGTTCACCACAAAACAATCAATTTAGGCAAACAAAGTAAGTATGGTCAATTTAGAATTCATGGGGACTTTAAGCTCTGCAGGATATTGGTACTACACGGAAACTTTAACAACCAAGCCATTTGAAATTTGAAGTTGAAGTTGAAGCCAGCAACTACACCAGGTTTTCTCAAATCTGACCCTGGAGGTCCGGTGCCCTGTGGAGTTGAGCTCCACCCCAATCAAAGACACCTGAGCAAGCGTATTAAGGTCTTCAGAGTTAATACAAAATGACAGGAAGGTGACTTTAATCAGGGTTTCCCCTAAACTCTTCAGTGGGCCTACACAGATCATCCAGCCCACAGATCCAACCACTACCCTACATACACCCAAACCACTTCTTGGATTCATTACCCCAGAATGTGTTGCAAACACTCCTACCAAACCTCAAATGTTCTCACTAACAGCAGCTGCTGTGAACACACTGTCTGGTCCATGTGGAGATCTATTTATATAGTTATCTATCAGCAGAGCTGTCGAGAGTGCTGTGCAGCATCAAGTCTGCTGATGAAATCCAGGCAACACAAGGCAATATCACACAAGATTGAGAGCTGTTTTCTGTTGCTGTTATAACACAAGAGGAGAGTTAAAGGGGTCATAATGGTTCTAAAAAGACCATTATTTTGTGTATTTGGTTTAATGCAATGTGTTTACGCGCTTTTAGGTAAAAAAAGTCATTATTTTACACATACTGTACATTATTGTTGCTGCTCTATGCCCCGCCTTTCTGAGACACGCAGATTTTTACAAAGCTCATCATTCTGAAAAGAGCAGTGTGCTCTGATTGGCCAGCGATCCAGTGCATTGTGATTGGCCCAAAAATCTTAAGCATGTGACGGAAAGGTTGCGCCCCTTACCATATTTGGAACATCAGCTAATGGAACTTGGAACATCATAATAATGACAGGTGATCATGTCGGCACTACCACTAGATGACCAAGCTGATCGATCAACTTTGCAAGCGCGACTGGACTGGACTTTTAGTTGTATACTGCTCTGGAACAGTGTTGTAAATAAACTCACTGTTTTGTGTCCTCTTTTGGAAGGCCAAAGTAGTTTAGATTTCGCAACGAAAAGCACATTGTCTCAACGACATGGCGGCGCCGGCGGCAACAATAATACAGAGAATAAAAGTTATGCCTTCTTTTTTTGCGTATACATTTTGGCGGAGTTATGAAACACACTGACGTAGATTTGTGGAGGCGTGTTTAAACGAAGCATTTTAGGAAGGTGTGGCTGAGCCTTAACTTTTACAAAGAATATCTCTTTAGGTTTGACACTTTGAGCTTTGTAACTCAGATCTTATACTTGTACTAACAGCTACATAACACACTAAAGAAAAAGGAAAACAAGAAATCGCATCATATGACCCCTTTAATAATGTCTACAACAAGAGACAACACATCGTGTATGCTTTAAGACACAGACAGTTCAAAGCAAAGGAATGAAACTAGGTCTACGAAACATCTTCATACTTTCACACTGTCACACATAAGGCTCTGTGTTCTCAAATACTGAGTGCGAGTCAGATATTCAAACACAAGCAACACCACCACAATCACACCTTGATCAACAACAATGTTTTTCGGAGGGGCTTGGCACCCCAGTCACCATTTGACTGCCCCTTCTGTCCCTTTCTGGTTCCATTTACTCTTATGGTCCTCTTCCCTTCCCTTGCCTATCTGGTTCCCTTTCCACTACCTTTCTGGTTCCTCTTCTTTTTCACCATTCTGCTGCTTATTCCAATTCTTGTTTGCCTTTCTATTCTGTTTTCTCTTTACCTTCCCTTTCCCAATCTTATTCCGATCCCATTTCTAATTTTGCTTACCATTCATTTCACCCTCACTTTTCTCTTCCTTTCTGGTTCCCCTTCTCTTTCACCATTCTGCTTCTTCTTCCCGTTCTTGTTTGCCTTTCTATTCTGTTTTCTTGTTACCTTCCCTTTCCTGCCCCATTCCCTTTCCCATTTTGCTTCCCCATTCTCTTTTCTTTCCTCTTCCTTTCTGATTCCCCTTTCACTTTCGCCATCCTTTTCTAGTTCCCCTTCTCTTTCTTTCTTTCTTTCTTTCTTTCTTTCTTTCTTTCTTTCTTTCTTTCTTTCTTTCTTTCTTTCTTTCTTTCTTTCTTTCTTTCTTATCATCTTAAAATTACCTCAGTGAATGTGGGCTGAAGTGAGTCTCAGAACTTTCCATCATTTCTCACTTCTTCTCTGTGCTCTTGTGCAGAACTGAGAGAGTGATGGAGGCATGAACAAATGATCAGCAGACATTACAAACAGAGCAAGTGCTAATTAAACCAAAGACAGTTTGTCTGAAACCTTTCAGTAATTCTATTACTCACACAGCAAATGTGAGTAATAGACTCACATTAATGTGAGAAAACTATACAAGTTTTCACTATTGAACGACATCTGTTAGTCAGATGAAGGACATTTTTGTATCTACAGTTTGTGTATTTCCCATGTGAAAGAGGATATGAATATGTTTTAGTATACTGTCTGATGGATTAGACTGCATGGTAAAATAAGCATTAATTTGAGCCTTTTATGTCGAAATTTCAGGGCATGGTTGACTCTAAAAGTACAAAAATTCACTTAGTAAAATTCACTACAGTAAAAAAGTTGCACCTCAGAAATGGCTCTCTTAACTTTATAGTCATATAATAAGTAATCTAATAGTATTATTTAAATATATATATATATATATATATATATATATATATATATATATATATATATATATATATATATATATATATATATTCACATTTTAAGCTCAGGGTAAACAAATAGAACCAGTGATAAGGAAAATTACTCTTTGGGTGTTTGTTCTTCAGTATTCGTCAGCTTCTTTTCCCCTGTTGTTCTAAAACGCATGTATCCTTCATCTGTCTGCAATCTCTCCGAAATGAGCTTTTCATCACATGCTTAACAAACCATGTCCTCATTGGTGCTGTCACCACCCCGCCCCCAACACACACTCACACCAGCTCGCCAAGTCCATAGGGAATAGAGATAATAAGATGTGTGTTCATATATGGAAAACACGTGTTTTTCTTTATTCTGTGTGTTCCAGTAAATAAGCCATTTCTTTGGTAATATTTTAGTTATTTAGAAGCCATTTAATGGCGTTGAGTGTGCAGATTGTGTTATATTGTGGTGCTTGAATCAATACTATTGCATCTATTTGGCATTCAAAACAACTGTAAATCCACCAAAGACAGATCACATGACCTTAGATTAGCCAATAAACTCTCAAGAGTCCATTGAAATAATGGACTTTTAAGATCTCATCAAAATGATAAAGTTTATGGCTTTTGTTCATGCTTAGGAAATTCTATTTGCTAGTGTTCTCCAACAACTTGATACAGATACAGATACACATTCCACACAGACCAATATTGATGACAGATTAACAAAATCAGATGAACTACACAGATTTTTGTCCAAACAAATGCTCTCTAGAACGAGCATGTCCCTTCCCTTAATACCACCAGCAAACAAGAACAAGTGTCATGGTTTATGGCTGTGGCATTATTTACCCTTCGATACTCCCCATCCAAAATGTCAGTTTCAATAGGAAATACGGTAACATAGCTCATCAAACGATTCCATAGGTTCTTTACATGAAATATTGACAAATCAATGTTGAATTAAAATGATTAAGATGTGCATAAGCACAATTATGGGAAGGAATAAAATAACCTGTGTGTACGAGTACTGAATTTACATCACTTCAAAGACATTCCAACATTCCTGCATAATATCCAGAAGTGAGAGGCAGGAAAATATCTGTATTACGGCAGAATAATGACATCAAGCCCCCCCCCCCCCCCCCCCCCCCCCCCATTTAAAAAAGGCCATAATGAATTGCTGTGTTAGGGAGGAAATCTCGCCTCTGATTATTCACTGTGGAAACGGTTGTGTTTTCTCAGCATTGCCCTGCTGCTTTCTCGCTGCATATTTGAGCTGAGAAAACACATTTTCTTTGTTTCCAAGGAGACAGGGATGAGAAAAAAAAGAAGAACTATTTGTCTGCTGTCAAAGAAACCACCGCATCTCCAGAGCATGTGCTCTAGAGTCAGAAAAGAGAGAAAATAGCGTGTCTGCAATTTCTTTCCTGGTTGAATGCAGGATATAGAGCAGGTATAACTGTAACATTTTTAGATTTTTGCTCATTAATTTAAAAATGTTAGTAGTCCCCCTGTAGTCAATAATTGTATCCCTTAAAACTCATCTTTGATCACCAAAATGACACATTTAAACGGTTTATCCTTGATTTTTTTTCATGCATTAAAATAGCTTGAATGTAACTCTACACCCTTGCCTCATTTAGTATACACGGTCCTATGAATATGCAAATGAGCCCCGCCTCCACTCACTCACTCAGCTCAGAGATCCACTCGTTTACATGTTGATCTGATTGGTTAAAAGGTAGTTTGTGATGTCAGAAACACCAGCGATTTCAAACCGTGTTTTTGAGACTGTCTTTGGTTCACTGCAGTTTTAAGGAGAAAATGCTCAGCAATGCTGTCGACTTATGAATTTACACATGGTTTGTCTTAAAGCATATTAAAAACACCACATAGACATATAATCAACATTAAAAACTTGATTTTCAACACAGAGGGTCTTTAAGCTCAAAGGGGCTCTATGTAGAACTGAGAAACCCTTGATATTGGCGACACCGGTGGCCGTTAAGTGAACTGCAGTCAGCAACTTCACGAGTTCACACGTACATGAAATCGGATATAGTAATTTAGGCGTATTTGTGCTGTCCGGGAGAGGGCTCCGAGCTCGAAATGTGGCCCGAACCCAGAGTACTCGCCCTTTTACTGGGCTAGAAACCAGCCGAGAGTGAGGTGATGGGGTGGTGGAGGGATCCTGTGAAACTGTCATGGGACAGAGGTGAGGGAAGGCTATTTTTATACCGGCTTCCTCTTGTGCTAATTTGGTTTATTACCTGAACGTGCTCCTCCAGAACTTTGTTACATAAAACTTCATTTATTGCTCGCACTCTTAAGGCTGATTTATACTTCTGCGTTGGACGTAGGCTACACTCGGTTTTCATTTATACTCCTGAGTCGTTGTCCGCGTCGACATGCAATTACACATGCAGAGGGAGCACGTGTAACCCCTGAGGGAGGGGTTCTAGCAGACCAATCACAGTGCTTGTGGTCCGCGTAGAATTGACGCGTTGTTTCAGTTTTAAGTTGCGTTCACAGTACAAGCGACTTTGTCGCTGCAGGTCGCCAGTGGCTGCGCTGGAGGGCGTTCCCACTACTGGTTGCCTAGTAATGTTTGCGAGTGACATTCACGGATGTACACTCTATGTTTGACAACAAATACGTTTTCTTGCCGCTACAAACAAATATTTCGGAAGGAAAAGTCTAAATATAAATGGAATCAGTACATAAAATGCATAATATTAAAGATGAATGAGAAACAGTGAGTGCTCTTTGCCATCGCGGCTAACTGCAGAAAACGGGCAAATACCGGTCTATCTGGGTTCCCGAAACCATTCAGGCACCGAGTCAGTACGGTGAATACCACTGTATGTACACGGAGATATATCATAAATAATAGGACAGTTTCTGATTGCTAAAAATGACCTTCTCGTTCAACTTGCCTCGGTCAGACTCAGCACTGAAGAGTGACGCGCTCCACTGACTTCACTCCTATTGGTTGTCGCTCCCGAAAGTCGCTCTGCATTTGCATAAAGTTAAACAGATCTCAACTTTGTCGCGTCGCCAGACATGCCCCATCCAGTCGCCAACGGTCGCCGGAAATCGCCCGCTCACCATTGAAAATGAATGGTATCGTGTCGCTTGGTCGCGTGTAGTGTGAACGCAGCTTTAGGAATGACTATGGCGTAGGATCGACGCAGAAGTATAAATCAGCCTTAACACACCTAAAGTAAGGTACAAGAGACTGAACGTGATTCAGGGCCTGATATGCTGATGGCGAAGTTCTTTTTCGTTCTTCGCTTTGAAGTAAAAAGAAGTTGGAAATACCTTTACAGCGATGTACTGTTAATGAACATCCCGACGCCGTCCACGCTGCTGATGAATATGTAAATATGTGTCTGCACTCTGCACGCTTTCCTCTAGTAAACACACGGAACAAAAATGAACAAAAGAGGTGAGAAAACAGCAGTTAAGAAAGCATCTGATCATAGCGATGTGGATGTGTACACCAGCTCTGCGATTCACCAGCATCATGCCGACGGATGAGGTATTTAAAATTACACTGTTATGATAGTTTGAATATAAAGCATGTTTGAGACTATATACCAGACTGTAATAAAAAGATGGACAGCGCATCGCTGCTCTGCTTCTTTCCACTGTAGAAAAATGAAGCCAAAATATCCCAATAACGGTTGTTGCCGATTACGCCGTTCGGAGGCCGAGTCTGTGCCGTGGTGGAGCCGCGGTATCAAGGTCCTAGTCTCAGCCTCAGACGTCACGCCCACGGAACCTTGGCTAAACGTCTGATGCATATGGTACACTTAACTGGAAACACTTCAGGAATGTCGAAGTCGTCATCTGATTGGTTGAATTTTATCAGATTTCCAGGGGGCGCGAGTGTCACGTTTATTTTCGGTCCGCCGGGAAACAAAGCGCAGACGTGTGATTGCGGAAGAAAAACTGTTGTGTTTACATGAGTGACAATGAGCATTTATCAAGATCAGCTAAACGTAGGATTCTCAAAAGTATGCAAGGTTCACGGCATAGACTCTTGAAGTTTTCTTCTCCTTCTTTGATTTTCTATGCTGACTGACTTGTTGCACGCCGGTCTGTTGTTGTGGGGACATTTCCACGCCCCGAAACGTGACGCTGAACGAAACGAACTGTAATTGGTTGTTTTACATGTCGGTCAAACGGCCTTATGGGCGGGCCTTGGCCAAAGAAAGCTGCTATGAATTCCAGACCTTCAGCCGTCAGTCTGAAGGTCTGGCTACGCGAGACTATCAAGGTCCCGCAGACTCAGTCAAGCACAGCTGTCAATCATAACGTTACACCTCGTTTTTATAGCATCACATAACTAAAACCAAACCTATTGGAAATTAACACTTGAACATACATCTGTGTGATAAGAACTACCTAAAATTACAGAAACAATCTTTTGGGAAAAAAATTATTTGATGTGTAATTGGATTTTTTAGTTTGGCTCGTGTCCCATTCGATTACATGGAGAGGGCGGGATTTATGACCTATACTGCAGCCAGCCACCAATCGCTTTGGTTTAACTTTTTAGGACCCATGCTATATACTAATATTGATCTAGCTATGTGAGACTATAGTTTGAATGAATCCCTTTTCTTTGCATGACACATTGACAATACAGCACAGATTGGCTCTTTCGGCATTATTATCCTGAACATTGTACAAGCATTTGTTTCATGTGTCACAGAACAGAAGAGAGGCTCTCGGGAGTGTGAGAAAACGTCTCACGGCGAAAACGTCCCGAGTCCTTCACATACAAATCAGTCGTCAAGCTTTCATAGACAACGGAAGTCGGGGAAGGTCTCGTTTTTAAAGTTTCGTTAGAAGCTGTTCACACATAGGCCATAAAGAAGTGATTAATACATGAAAATTTTTACCTATAGCCCCTTTAAACATCATTACATATAATCTGCCATAACTCAAGTGTATTGTAAGTGTAAATACTAAAGTTAGTCAAAACACAACAGATCCTCAAACAATATAGACAAACAGATTTATTTATTTACAAATATCCCAACCAAATCAGGCCTAAAAACAACCCTAAAACATGTAACTTGAAACCATAACTGTTTAAAATATAATATTCAGTTCTTCATAATGATCCTGTTTGTCATTGGATGCAAAATCAATTTAGAGATAACATTGACTAATTATTTATTAAGAGTATACTGGACCTGTTTGAACAGGAAACGAAGCTGCCCCTTTTCTATTTTAAAGCATTAACAGAAAAGATTTCAGAGATTTCAGATAAAGTCATGAGCAGTGAGGTTTGATTGTGGGTTTCAACAATCTCAAGTGTCCTCATAAATCAATGAACGTGTGACCCGGCCGATGCAGACTCCAGATCTCTTTCTCCTCCTCCTTAATGTGACAGACATATGAAACCCAGCCCATGAAGCACGCGCCTGCGTGTCCCCGGGGACCAATTTAAAAGGCGCACGCGTTTGCTGCCCGGCCTCTTCCTTCTATTCAAATGGAATCCTGTGCTTAATGCCAACGGTTGCCACGGCGACGGTGATGCCACCATCTGTCACACAGCCTATTCAAAGCAGCACCATTTCTCTTTAATGAAGGGGTGATGTGTAGTTATTAATTACACAATGATGAAAAACAGAATTACAGTTTAGACCTACAGTGCACACTGACATGGACAACTGCTGTTTTGTAATGTTTCTCAGGGTTTTCACACTTTTTGACCAATGAATTTCAATGAATCTTATATTTTGCTGCTTAGAAAAGGCATTTTTTTACCTGATACTATGACCGTGAAGAACTTTGTGTTTCTGTATTATCGATCTTAGAGGGAAAATGTTGTCATTACTTACTCACCCTCAAATTGTTCCAAACCTGTATGAGTTTCTATCTTCTGTTGAACACAAAAGAAGATATTTTGAAGAATGTCGGTAACCTTTGACTTCTATAGTCGGAAACAAATACTATGGAAGTCAATGGGGTCCGTCATCTGTCTGGTTACAAACATTCTTCAAAATATCTTCTTTTGTGTTCAACAGAAGAAAGAAACTCATACAGGTTTGGAACAACATTAGGATGAGTAAATGATGACGGGATTTTCATGTTTGGGCGAAGTATCCATTTAAGAGGAATTTAATGAGGCAGAATATCACTGATCTACTACAATTCATTTATTCCTTAAAGTCCCCCTGTGGTGAAAATCCAGCTTTTAATGTTGTTTATATGTCTATGTGGTGTTTTTAATGTGCTTTAAGACAAACCATGTGCAAATTCACAAGTCGGCACCATTGCTGAGCATTTTCTCCTTAAAACTGCAGTGAACCAAAGACAGATAATATTGGCTGTTTCTGACGTCACAAACTACCTTGTAACCAATCAGATTAAACATGTGATCGTCAACAAGTGGATCTCTGAGCTGCTGTGAGTGAGTGGAGGCGGGGCTCATTTGCATATTCAGAGAACAGTGTATACTAAATGAGTCATGGGTGTAGTTACATCCAAGATATTTTAAGGAAAAAACATTTAAATATGTCATTTTAATGATCAAAGATGAGTTTTAAGGGATAAAAGTTTAGACTATTATTGACTTTAACCATTTTTAATGAGTAAAAGAGTTGCAATTATCCCTGCTCTATCCTGCATTCAACCAGGACAGAGTTTTAAGTGATCAAATCAATAACAATGAAATGCATAAACGTCATATATGATAGCAACATTGTTAAACATATAATTTAAGAGCTTTATTATTTATTCAGCTATAAATAAAATAGCTTTAAGAACTCAGCTCTGAAATAAAGCACATGTGTGATGGTGTAAAGAGCGCTGTCGCCCCCTGTCGGCCGGGAGCTCGAGGCATCATGACAACACACGGGAAAGGGTCTTTCTTTCTCTGGATATTTTCCTCAATGAGGGACAAAATTACGCTTAGAAATGTCAATAATGAAAAAAAAGGACAAAATATAGGCAATGGAGAAACAAAATCACTATTATGATGGCTCTTTTAAAATAATATAACAACACCACCTGAAATTATTACAAAATGACAAAATATCAGAAATTACGAAACATTTCTGGCTCCCAATACTAATTAGAAAAATAGATAATAATTGTATATACAAATTTTTTTTAGGCTATTATAATTGCTGGCTCTTAATAATAAAGAAAATAAAAAGTCAAAATATAAAACCATGCCAAATATAGGCTATTAATAATTATAATACGTATGGGGAAAATGCACACAGTTCTAACCTAAAATAGAACACATTACCATTAGTTTAACTATCATCAAATGTTAAATAGCCCAGCTAATAATATTATTGAATTAACTTCCAATCTTCAGTTGAATGATTAGATCAGTCCATACACTGATGCCCTTCACATTAAAGTCTCCATCTTCCAGTTTGAGCGCGTTAAGCTCAGTCTCAGTGTCCTCTTTTAAAGGTGCTCCTGAATTTAATAAATCTTTTAATCGATCAGCCATAGCATTAAACGTCACTGGCCCATCTGACGTCGGCACCCAAACACTCTCCAAGACGTCATACTGCAAGCAGGACGCCCACTGTTTCAAAACACCCCAATATGCCTGTTTAAACTCCGGAGACTGTCGGGAGAGGACAGTACAAAGTCCGGGAGACAGCGATCTGCACAGTTTACTGCAACACCCATCGCGATGTTGAATCCAGGCGAGGATAAAGTGCTGAGTGACGGCGTTCGTGTCGTCATTACTGGAGAGGAGCGCAGCTGCTATTACGTCATACAGGCTTTCCGTTTTTCCCGCGCTGTCACGAAGGATGGAATCCAGCACTGTTCTCGCATACTCGTCATTGCCGGAACGAGTTAGCAGAGAGTTCAGGAGTTCCCGGAGCAGTTTGCCTCTCACTTCTGCCTCAACCTGTAAACCAGGATGACTAGTCCGGTCACACGAGCGGCAGAGCAGATTAAACGCAGATTTGCGTGTAATGAAGCTGCTTTGATCAAACTGGAATTCCTGTGCTGCAGTTTTGGGATTTGGGAAAAGCATTTGAGCCACAGAGTTCGGTGAGTAAGGGTTTGTGAGTAGATTAACGAGCAGCTTGTGTTGACACTGAGCCAGGTCCGAGAACATGACTGGAGAGTGCGCCGGGAGCGCGTCCTGCAGCCGCTGGTTGGTGTCCTGCAGGCCGGCCTCCAGTGCGGACCGGACCGTGGGGTTGGACTGGAAGCGGGAGTGGAGCTGCTCGCAGTACTCGGCCCACTGAAACGCCCGCTGTAAGGTGTGCTGGTCCCATTCACGCACGCGGTCCGTCTGAGACACGGTCAGTAACTCCAGGATGTTCGTCAGTTGTCTCAGCACAGCCTCCATGAAACTCCCTGCACTGTTACCGCACATAAACAAGAAAGCATGGAATATGAACTTCAGCTAGCGCGTGCTTCGTTCTTGATTCGCTATTGGTGGAGGACGCGCACGACGTCACTTTTTTTTTTTCGCGGTACTGAACTTCCTAAAACTATTTTTTCAAAATAAAAGTTGCATATATATATATATATATATATATATATATATATATATATATACAGCGCTTGACATTAACTTTTTTGCTCACTAGCCAATGTGGCTAGTGGTTTTCCAAAATGACTAGCCACGCAGCATTTTTACTAGCCACAGTTTTGTTGTTGTACGTTTTATATGATTAAAATTGACAATGGGGCTGAAAACGTGCTAAAATGAACTAATATTATCATTAGCTCTGATAAGGTTGTTAAGCTCCTTTTTTGATAACATGTTGTCTAAGATACACACATAAAATAGCTTCTTATTGTATATAATAAAAGTGCTGCATTGTTTGTTTGTTTTTTGTTTTACAGCAGTAAATACTGCAATACAGAGTAGAACAATTATCTGCATTAGAAACAACGAGCAAAGAATAAATAATAATTTTAAAGAAAAAATCCACAATTAAGGCACCAGGATTACAACTTTATATAGGCTATATAGGACTATATAGGACTTTGGATTGTTTTGCATCAGCTTTTCCTCAGAGCTCTGACTTAATAATTATCATCATGAAGCTCTGAGTAACTGGAGATATGTCCACCTGAAACAAGTATAGGCCTACAGGTCTTTATTTTCCAGATTATTCCCACAAGCGCATCTCCTGCTTTCTTTCATGGCATGATTAATTTTATTAAAACATAGAATTAACTCTGGAAAGATAGTTGTGATATGACGTGACATAAGGGCAGCCCTGCTAGTAGTTAGGCCTACACCGTGGCCCTTAATCATGAAGATGATTTTTGCTTTAATACCGGCCATGCACACTCACGAACTGACTGAACGCTGTGTTGATGTGTGTGTGTATGCGACCAGTCGCGTGTGATGATCGTTCGTTTGGCGCGCGCACCCTCGCGCAGCGGCACTGCAGGAGAGCGTGAGACACGCCGGTGGTCTGGATTCTCCTGCTATTAAAAAAAGATCGCTATATCATCACATTAAGTTGATAATTAAGGGCAGACTAAAACAGCCCAGTTCGTCGCACAGTCCGCGAGTTTAATCTCCGCGTGTCTTCTTGTTTGCAGTGTTGTCGTTCAAGAGGATTCACGAATGGACCAATGAGCAAACACTAAACTATGTGCAGGTGGTACTCATGGGAGTGGTAGTGGCATAGTGTCAAATTGCAATTCGTTTGTTATGTCAGATGTCCTTTGACAAGACTACAAATCTTCAACACGCCAAAGTGGCTAGTGAGAGTGACTGTGTTACCCGCCACGGGTGAAATGCGCCCGCATTTGGCGGGTTGGCGGGTGTTAATGTCAAGCCCTGTATATATATATATATATATATATATTATTATTATTATTATTATATGATATATATATATATATATATATTGATCACTTGTTGATTTTTTTACAGTCTATGGTTCCAACGTATAAATAGATTCTCATTTTACAAAAAAAACATTTTGTGAAAAGCACGTTTTGTAGCCTATTTTATTTTATATGTTGTATTCATTTTTATCTGTATATATATAAACATTTAAAGTAAAATAGTTGTATTATAACATATTAGATATAGAAAAATAACATGCATATACAATACTATTTCTTTGTAAGATCAAGATGTGTATGGTATTTCTATTTTTCCGGCCAGTTAACGTTTTTCTCTTCTGTGTGGCTCGTTTTATGGTCTCTCCTGCACGGAGCTGTCGCATCGCGCTGATAAAGACGCGTCGCGTCGCGTCTCTCAGGGAGGCGGTGAGATGAGCGCACTTTGAACTGAGACTCGCAATGACATTCGGCTCTTTGAGGCTCAGTGTCATGGTAAACAGTCTGAGGACCCTGTGCTTGAGAAAAGCATGAATTCATTGGAAACGAGAGTCTACTTTTGAAGAACCGCCTGCCGGCAGTGCATTCTGGAGGGTGAGTGGATATTTTTCTGGAAAGAGAAATGTTTCTTATAGATGGATAGATAGATAGAGACATGGATACATTGATAGATTGATAGAATTACCTATAGTACAGTACAAATATTTTTATTCTTTTTAAAATAAAATGCATTAATGTGGAAAAAGTTCCTTCAACATTCAGTACCCTAATTATACTTATAGAAGAACTTTTTTGAGCAATGCATCTAGTTTAGATCTGCCTACAATATAGTCTGTTTTTGTGGTTTCTCTTTAAGTGTTAAAAATAGCTCATGAAAGCACCAGCAGCTTGGAAATATTACTACAGTCATAAAATGTCAAGCATACCCACTTGAAAACAAATAGAAAATAACAGTTTTTTTGCTATTAGACTGCAGAAGGTATTTGAGTTTCTCTCATATGGGCTGCCTCAGTTAAATGTGTTATTGTGCACTTAAAACTAACAGTTAAAGCCTGTAAATATAATTAAAGCCAGTCTGATACATCAAGCATTATGTAATGGGATTGTGCAGACAACTAGACTGAATAAGCTAACTGGGAAAGGAAATAGACTTTAAAATTAACTTGAATGCAAAAGGCAAAAAATCAGGTTGGATTTAGAAAATGTGATAAGATGACCACTGCATGGAGACTGAAGAAGTCCTGTGTGTGTGTGTGTGTGTGTGTGTGTGTGTGTGATTTACCCTTCACAGTCCTTTAAGGGCAGAATACAATGTGTGGTCTGTGCTTGATGAACATGACAGCGTTGAAGCTCAAATAACTGCAGCAGAATCAGATAATTGAGCTGGAGTATTATCACTTATATTTCTGCATTAGTCAGTGTTTGGTTTACAGATGGGAAATTCACACAACCTATTGGAGACACTTATTGTCTTTATATAACTCTACTGTTGCAACTTCAATTTAAACTCATCTGTTTGCTAAAACAATATTGACTGAAATAATATTATGTTGTTCAATATAATTGTCCCAGCTAAAGGTTTTCTGTCACACTGTACACTGACCTTTGGAGTCAACCATATGTGCCCAATATGTGAGTTTATATGTGTGGTGGTGAATGTACTGTAAATGTCCTCTCAATCTGTGAACTGTGCGGGCTTGTGTTTGCAGAGCATCTGTTTCAAGGTGGTGATCACACAGTTGTGTGAGCGTCTAATGTCAGCAAATGGTTAGCAGTCTTTGAGAAACGAGAGAGATTTTAGCGAATGCTTGTCTGTTTTATTAAGTGCCACTTTCTGAAGAAAATTTGTGTGGTACTTTTTCATACAAAACCTGATGCCATAATGCTATATAGTATCGTTTCATTATATCCAACGAAGTACAAACAGAGCTCACGCTGAAATAAAACTGGCTTAAAGGGTTAGTTCACCCAAAAATAAAAATTCTGTCATTATTTAATATTTACTCACCCTCATGTCGTTTCAAACCTGTAAGACTTTCGTTCATCTTCGGAACACAAATGAAGATCTTTTTTATTGAAATCTGAGAGCTTTCTGTCCCTCCATTGACAGCTCTGCAACTCAGGGCCGTAGCTAGAGGATTCGGGGCCCCCTGAAAAAATATTGATGTGGGCCCCCACCACCCTCCACCAATATCATATACTGTACAATAGCTGAGCATGGAGGCCACATATAACAGAAGATGGTGATGTTGTTGTAAAACCTTTATTTTAAAAGTTAAATGTTTATATAAAAACTACAACTAATAAAAACTAACAAAAAGCAAGAAATTGTTAAATAATAATAAAAACAATTAAAAAAATTCAGTCTGTTATAATTCATAAATCAAAAAGTAAACATTTAAAATTGACAAGAATGCGGTCTAATTAAAAAAATAAAACCATTTAAAACCATTTATTGTCTTATTTTTTTAATAAAGATAATATGGAACTGGTAATATTATTAAATAAAGCGAATACATTTATTCATCCAAGTGCAGTGTGTTGTATTCTCGATGTATTAAATATCATCAGCCGGCAGGTCAGATGCATAATGCAATGCGTCGTGACTCGTGAATTTAGACCACGTAATCATTCGGTCGATTGTGGCGCGCACCGATAATAAAAAATGACTGTACACGGCAGACTGTAGACGGACGTTTTCTAATTCCCAGCAAAATAACATAACCTGTCTTTAAGAGCGTCTTGATCTACTGGGATACAACCACTCTCCTTGCCTCCCTCTCCATCTTTTCGTGGCGTTTCTGGTTCCCTGATTTATGTTTTCTTTTCCCCGACATTTTTCAGTCAGTCAGTCTCCTGCTCTTCCACCAAGTTCATCGTTAACTTCAGGCTGCCGCCTCAACTCTGATTGGTTCTGTTCACGAGCTGGGGTGGGACTTACAATTTTATTGGGTCCATCTGATGTTTGTCACTGACTCTGACTGAATAATTAATAAATACTTTAGGTCGGACTAAACCATTTTAATGGAGGTAAGAGAAGCAGATATTTGGAAAAATATTTAACCAAATTGCACGTTTTTTTTTTTTTGGTTTTCATTTAAATCTCAGGCATACAACTAATATAAATATTAGAATTATTCATACTACAGGGGCCTAAATAGTATAACTGCTGGATTTTGTGGGGCCCCCTGGGCAGCGGGGGCCCCTACAATTGTCACCACCTTTCACCCCACTAGCGACGGCCCTGCTGCAACTACCACTTTGACGCTTCAGAAAGTTCATAAAGAGATGGTAAAACTAATCCATATGAATTGAGCGGTTTAGTCCAGGCGCAGGTCCTCCATCTGATCTGGATACGGCCCGGATCCGGCTGATTACAGTAAACCTCGGATTCAGAATAAGCAGAAAGACTAACATTAGCGTAGATGCCATTCTTCCAGTGGCGTAGGTTTGGACGGGGAGATCAATATATAAATATATTTTAAGTTTTGATCAAAATTATTGCAAGGGATATATCAGTGTCACTGGATATTGATAGGGACACGTCCCTAGTGTCCCTACTAAATTCGACGCCCCTGCGATTCTTCTTATGATGTAACGAGTACATCGGGTGTAATAGGAAGTGTTCCCAGTTCCAGCTGACCTAATTTATGCAGCCTAATAATCATTTAACTGATTTGAATAAAAGAAATGTATAATGTTCTATATATAATATTCTATATTTAGTCTAGATTTAAACTGACAGAGTGTGTCTGCTTCCCGGACAATGTTAGGAAGATTGTTCCAGAGTTTTGGTGCTAAATAGGAAAAGGATCTACCGCCAGCAGTCGATTTTGATATTCTAGGTATTATCAACTGGCCAGAGTTTTGAGATCGCAATAGACGTGACGGACTATAATGTGTTAAGAGCTCTGGGAGAGTACTGGGGAGCCAAACCATTTAGTGCTTTATAAGTAATCAGCAATATTTAAAAATGTATACAATGTTTAAAGGGTTAGTTCACCCAAAAATGAAAATTCTGTCAGTAATTACTCACCCTCATGTTGTTCCAACCCCGTAAGACCTTCGTTCATCTTCGGAACACGAATTAAGATATTTTTGATGAAATCTGAGAGCTGGATCACTCCTCCATACTAGTCCATAGGCTTCTTCAGGGATTGAACTTGCCGGCCTCGAAAAGTTATGAAAGACATCGTTAAAATAGTCCAAGTGACTACAGTGGCTCAATCTTAAGTTTATCAAGCGACGAGAATACTTTTTGTGCGCAAAAAAACAAAAATAACGACTTTATTTCAACTATTCATTTCCTTCTCTGTGGGCTTTCGAGTCAGTTCACTAGTGTAATAGCGTAAGCTTCTGTTGTTGTACGTCACACGCATCACGCACATGACCAGTGTCGGCCAATAGTGAGCCTACGTGTGACGTAGCTCTATGGAATCACACTACGTTAACTGACTCGAGGCCCAAAGAGAAGGAAATGAATAGTTGAAATAAAGTCGTTATTTTTGTTTGTTTTTGCGCACAAATGTATTCTCGTCGCTTGATAAACTTAAGATTGAGCCACTGTAGTCACTTGGACTATTTTAACGATGTCTTTAATAACTTTTCGAGGCCGGCAAGTTCAATCCCTGAAGAAGCCTATGGACTAGTATGGAGGATGATCCAGCTCTCAGATTTCATCAAAAATATCTTAATTCATGGTCCGAAGATGAACGAAGGTCTTACGGGGTTGGAACAACATGAGGGAGAGTAATTACTGACAGAATTTTCATTTTTGGGTGAACTAACCCTTTAATAGGGAGCCAATGCAGTGTTGACAGAACCAGGTCATACTTCCTGGTTCAATAATCTAGCCTTGAGGTCATGAATACATGAACTAACTGTGCCGCATTTTTCACTGAAAGCATATGTCGTAATTTAGATATATTTTTAAGATGGAAGAATGCGATTTTACAGATGCTAGACACGTGACTTTCAAATGAAAGATTGGTATCAAAGAGCACACCCAGGTTCCTAACCAACGACGAAGACTTAAGAGAGCAGTATCAGAAGCAAAGTGTTAGACAGTATTCTAGGTTATTACGTGCAGAGGTTTTTTGCCCAATAATTAGAAACTGTTTTTTTTTTTTCTTCAGAATTTAGTAGTAGGAAATTACTAGTCATCCACATTTTTATGTCAGCTATGCATTCCGTTAATTTTGTGAATTGGTAAGTTTCGTCAGGGCGCGAAGAAATATAGAGCTGAGTATCATCAGCATAACAATGAAAGCTAACTCCATGCTTCCTAATGATATCTCCCAAGGGTAGCATGTACAGAGTGAACAGCAACGGTCCTAGTACTGGGCCTTGTGGTACGCCATACTGAACTTGTGATCGATAAGACATATCTTCATTTATTGCTACAAACTGATAACGGTCAGATAAGTATGATTTAAACCATGCTAGTGCAATTCCACTAATGGCAACACAATTTCCGAGTCTATTTAAAGCTGCAGTCCCCAGTTTTTCCTCTTTGTCGCCATCTCTGTTCAAAATCTGCAATTGCAGTCATTCGCGGAATTATCAACTTTACGTGAGTTGTACTTCGACACCCTCAACACAGCACAGATGAACACAATGTTTGAGGAGAGTGTGCGGCTGTCAGTCGCCGCGCCGGTGTGGATAATGGCATTCAGAATCACAGATTATTCTTTTGGAAGTGGATGTTGTCATCTGAACAACATCCACTTTTGTTCTGGTTCTGACATTGCAGTAAATCGCGCTGATTAAATCTAAAAATCGCTTATCATATCACACAAAACCGTGCAAATTATACTTTGTTCTCAAATTGTTAATGTTAACAACGTCAGCATTGCGTGACTACATGTAATGTCCTTCCGATATTATCCTTGTTTTCGCATGGGTCCGGTTCCAGTTTTTTTTTCTTCCTGTAGCCACTCCGAAGTCCGAACGAAGTCTTTTGCTTTTTACAGTGGGTGAGTTTCCAGTTGTCACTGGTGATTGTCGTTTGAACCTTTCTGGATCCGCCATCAAATTGATAAGTTTTATTATATCAAGTGCTGTGAGAAAAGGCTATAAATCTACACCTCCAACATCCTCACGCAATATAGCCTACTAGCCGAGACTCTTCTTCATGTGTACAGATGTGACGTAATGACGCAAAGACATGCTCGAATCTCCCGCGGAAATCCACCAGTACCACTGGAATTAAAAACATTATTACAAGCTTACCGCTTTGAATCGAGCGAAGGCAAGCAGATAGTTTTGAACACTGGCTGGTTATGTATTTTCTCAAATATGTATTTTGGATCATTTTTAACCCAGAAAAAGCTACGGACTGCAGCTTTAAAAGAATGTTGTGGTCAATAGTATCAAATGCAGCACTAAGAACCAGTAACACTAATAGAGATACAACCACAATGTGGTAGTTGCGTGGCTGTTAATGAAGGGACAGAAAGCTCTAAGATTTCATCAATAAGATCTTCATTTGTGTTCCGAAGAGGAACGAAAGTCTTGCGGGTTTGGAAAAACATGAGGTTGAGTAAATAATGACTGCATTTTCATTTTTGGGTGAACTACCCCTTTAACTTGAACACATCTTTCACATGCTCAACAAACATGTCTGTGGCTACAATGCTCAACGCTTTACAAACACATTGTTAACAGAAAACGTTGACGCCTCTGTCTCTCTCTCTCTCTCTCAATCTCTCTCTGTGCACATATGCACTGTATGTGTGTGTGTGTGTGTGTGTGTCATTGGTAAAGTGTTTAGCGAGGTTTTTAGTAGCTATGTTCTTGGGAGGTTGCTTGTTGGTTGCTTATTGATTATGTCAAAATAACTAAGTCTAATTAATTATTTGTGTCTCTATATCGCTTGGCTTCCTCCTTTAGTGTAAGTGTGCAGGATCATTTTCTCATGCTTTTTATCGTCTGCCAGATCTGATCATTTAGAGTAGTAATAGTGATGCCGGCACTACTAATAATAAGGCCAATCTCAGATCGTATCAGCTTTATCATTCAAGCCCTGATGATCACAGTCTGGAAATTTTAAAAACAGACAGCACTGATATTATTAGGGACTACTGTTCATGTCTCAAAAGGCATCTTCCTTTGTCCATATGGGACAATTTGTCCTCTTTTTAATTCCCTAGAGTGCCAGTAACACCTCTTTTTTTCCTCTTTCTGTTTCTCTCAACCTTTTCCAGCACAGGAGCTCTTTCAGAAAGAAAAGAAAAGAAAAGAGGAGATTTGGGTTTATCTGATAGACGTTTGGCAGGTAAAGTGAACTCTGGCTATTTTGTGAAACAAGAAAAATACAGATTGACTTTCAGTTCGCATTGGACTGCCAGCCATTCAGAGCTCACAACAACAATGTGACAATTGTTGGACCCAAGTTCTCATTCCCAGGTTGCTTAGTGGGATACAGCAGAGAAAAACTTAGGAAGAGGCCCCATTCTGCATCACTGAAGATATTTACACTTCTCAGAACTCATAACTTTTCTCTTGTGCCTCTGGAATTCACATGTGATGCAATGAATTATGGGTAAGGGGAAATCCCTCGCAGTGCTGGGTGGCATCACAAATTATCGCCACATTTCTGTGTGCATAATAAACCAGACCACTGCCACTGCATGTAATGCATTACAAATAAATAAACTTCAAGCAACAATGACATGCAAGCTTTGCTGAGAGACAGAACCAGATTAACTTGGCAGAATTCACTAGAAAAGAATGCTCTGTCTTCATCCGTGTGGATTGGTACACATTCTTCATCAAATAGCCTCAGGTTGTTACAGGGAAATGTAACTGCCTTAGACAAACAGGGAAATGTCTCTGCAATAACTGCTCTAGCCTCTATTAGTTACAGAGACACATTTGTTATCACTAAATTAAAGAAAACCTCACAGGGTTCATAATCCTCAACATCACTACATAACCAATTAATAACCAATCCACACTTTCATGATGTAATGCCGCTTTGACTGTCGGGTAGAAGACTTTTTTTTGTAACAATTATGCTCACCAAGTCTGCACTTATTAGAATAAAAATAGCATAAAAAACAGTCATTTTGTGAAATATCATACAAATTAAAATAAATGTTTTTAATATATTTTAAAATTTTAATTTATTCCTGTGATGCAAAACTAAATTTTCAGTCTCCAGTGTCGCATGATCCTTCAGAAATCATTCCAATATGCTGATTTGCTGCTGGAGAATCTTGTTGTGCTGCTTAAAATGAACATATAACTTTGAATATGAACTATTTATTTGAAATAGAAATCTTTTGTAACATTATAAATGTCTTTACTGTCACTTTTGATCAATTGAATGCATCCTGGCATTAGTTTATTTCCAAAAACCCAAACAATTGAACTGTAGTTTATATAGACCAGAATATCAAAGAGAACTGGTGGTGGACGCTTTTGACTTAGGGAAGTGAGAAACCATCTAGCGACCACTCAAAAAACTCTAAAAACCACATTGTAACACCCTAAAAAACACTCTGAACACCTTATCCCATCCCTAGCAATGCCCTGACAAGAACAATGTCCTAGAATCCAGTCAGAACACCGTAGGAATGGATCAGAGAATACTGTCAAAGTGTTCACATTATCTAAGACGTATTTTCTTCAGGAAATTTAATCTAGTTAGATTGTCTGAATGTGAAATGGCAATTTATTCTGAGGTTTTATTAGGGAAAGCATGTTTATTTGTGTTTATAGAGCTTTTGGGTCAAAGAGAGTCACTAGGGCAGGACTGGAGAGAAGCCACACAGTGGCTGTTCTGTCTTTAAAAAAAACAGGGGAAAAGCGAGGGAATATTATATCACAGGACAAACAAGAGAGCCTGGAGCTGGACTGTGATGAGAGGATCAGTATGGAGGATAAGAGTCGACTGTGAAACAACAGAAAGTGCTTGAATGATGATCGGAGGCACTTTAGGAGACAAAGAACATTTGTGTGAAATTGACAAAATTCCTCAAATGAATTATTTCAGAGCCAAATGACTGAATTAATGTTATTTAGTTGTACTGATGTCGATGTGGTTGTTTTCTGAAGCATGTGCAGTCCTCTGAGCGGTAAGCAGCAGCCGGCTGGCCCGGGCCTCACAGATCTGCAGCTGTACAGTCAGTGGCTGGCCAGTAGACATGAGGCCAGCCTGCTGCCCATGAAGGAAGACCTGGCGCTCTGGCTCTCCAGTATGCTGGGTAAGTCATTTATGAATTGCTCCAATATCTTCCCATATCTTTCAAATCAGTTAGTATCCATTGAGTTTCAAACAAAAAATGATCACTGGTCTGTTCTGAGTCATGGACAACTTGGACAATGCTGTAATGCTATAAATAAAAAAATAATGTAATCAACCATAATTATACATGGTTAGGATAGCAAATAAATAGCTGTATTTCAGCCTATATTTCTGAAAAAAATAGCTCTGGGCACATTTTGCTGCACTTTTCAAGTGACACGTCCACAAGAGGCGCTATTGTTTTTCTCCATTGCATTTTGCTAAATTATATTGCGGTGCTTGTAGTATGTCTCACAGGAAAATGTTACTGGCATTAAATATCATGTTCAATTTCCTCTAAAACAGTTACATGTGAATGTGGCAACATATTATTACGTTGGTTGCTTTTTGTATCACGGCAGTTCGGTTGAAAGGTGAATGTTTCCCCGCCAGCGTTTTTGGAAAAAAGTTGCAAGCCACCCCCAGCATTTTTTTTTATCACTTTCACAAAAGTTTCATGGCCCCCAGAATATTTTGCTGTATGAATATCTGAACACGCAATATATCAAAAGAAAGAACCGACACTCTTGCGTTTAAACTTTTATTCTATAGCTTCATGCATTCTTCTTTTTTAATCAACACTTGAATGTTTCATTAAAAAAAGCAACATTTTGAGGAAAAAATGAGTTGATCGAGTCCATCTAAGGTTGCACACAGTCCTAAACCTCATCCTGGGTCGACATTTTATTCACATTTTGCCAATAATCCGGATTTGCAATGGGGGTTGAATAATTTCAATTACAACTGTATGCTCCTGCTTACATATGCTATCGCTGGTTTCTGCTTCTTCTTCACATGTCTTTTGATCTGGAGATTATCTACTCTTTCAGAAGATGCCTAATAGCGCCCCCTACCGTATAACCGTGGAAATACTGAAACCCTGGAAATTCCGTCAATGGCGGGGAAGCGTTGTGTCATAAATGACGGAAATTACCAGGGAAAGATTTAATGCTCTATCACGTTTGAAATTAGCATACCCCCGACTAGGGATGCACTGATACCAATACCAGTATCGGTACTGGGCCTGATATCTGCGCTCGTGTACTCGTACTCATCAAAATGATCCAATACCAAAAATATACCACGATACCACGCTGCGTGTGTACAGTGTTTGATAACTGAACAACGGAAGGAAATATATTGATAAATGAATTAAGCCAACTAATTTGATTCATATTCTTTTGGTTTCTCTACCCAATACTTTTAAAGGGGTCATATAATGGTACATGCACTTTTTCAAGTTGATTGTACTGAAATGTGTGTTGGCAGTGCCTGTACACAACCATCATATAATGATAAAAATCCATCCAGTGTTTTTGTTTTAATCTCCTTATATGTTTTCCCCTGCCTCAAATCGAGCCGTTCGACCGTGTGACGTCACAGGCTCGGAAGCCCCTCCCACGATTGTTGATTGACAGGCGCGTTTCAACACAGACCCGCCCTCGCTCGTGAGCCAGTTGTCAATCATAGTCTGCGCGGACCGGCGCGGTCATTGTTGATATGCTGGAGCACTGTCTATGAGCAGAATGGCGTCTAAGCGATTGTGGTGTTCTGTTCTTGGGTGTAATAACGAACACAGTCATTTTAATGTTCCTAAATTCGAACCGCTGAAGACGCAGTGGCTGAGTTTGTTTTCGAAGGGAATATTCCCCACGATCAACGTCAATGCTCTCATGTTTGCGCGAATCATTTCTCACCAGACTGCTTTATAAACGAGGATCAGTATAAAGCTGGTTTTGCTAAGCAGCTGCTCATGAAAAAAGGATCGGTACCAGATATTCGTGTTCCTGCTGAACCTCTAGAACAACTGAAGTGAGTGTAACGTTTTATTAACCTTTATATTAATATTTATATATTTTCAAATCGCTTCACGATGAATGCGTCTAAGGTTTACACTCAGGGTACATTACTGCATGTTTTCTATGTACGACGTTCTCCATATAATTCATAATCCCACGTTTATAATGAACAACGCGTTATGGTTATTGTGTTATTGAGTTTCAAACGGTGTAGCACAGAACAGAGGGGCGGGGTGAGCGTAGCTCATTATCATTTAAAGTCATATGCACTGAAACGGCGTGCTGAAAACAGAGCTGTTTTTGACCAGGTAAAATAAGTGTTTTCTTACAATACTAATGAGAATTTTTAATTAAAGTATATTACAAACTTTTAATTTACACCCTAAAGAATCATATTAGCTTGTACAAAAATGGCATTATATGACCCCTTTAAAAATTACAAATGCAATGAATATACAGGTATCGGTACTCTATATCGGCAAGTACCAAAAATGAAAGCATCTGTATCGAACTTGCTCTAGAAAAGGTAGTAAGGGTAGTTTGATTTTTAACATTATTATCTTAACAGACATTTACATCGATAGTCTGGCGTTATAATTTATTTGCTTTTGGTGAACTGTGGAGTGGGTAAAACTGTTTTTAATGGCAGGCTAGCAGTTACCGTTGACTCGCGCTAGCCTAGCACCGGCGAACTATGCAACTGGAACGACTGGATGAACATTTTTGAAAACTGTCTCCACTGATAAATAACACTAAGGCTAACTTGGAAATGAGGCCCGATGTCCAAAATCCTGAACCACCCCTTTAATATGTGTCACACAATATGTTTTGATTTTATTTAATATAATCTATTTATGTGCATATACAAACATGCATACGATTGTATGTGTTTCCTTTTCCAACATTTCCCATCATTAATTAGATTCTGAATACCACTCACCATTTGAACCAGGAGTCAAATTCTGAACCGAAAAGAATGGTAGTGTGTCATGGTCCTGGCGTCTGTTCTGTGTGTGTGTGTGTGTGTGTGTGTGTGTGTGTGTGTGTGTGTGTGTGTGTGTGTGTGGATGGATGGAGGGGGATGTCTGTGGAATTCTGGCAGCTCTCGGGCTGTGAACAGCCAGCTGAAACCAGGGCTTTGTCTTTGGTCTGCCTGGAGCAAAAGGAAGCCAGGAGCCGCAGTGGGCCGCACAGGGGCTTCATATACAACCACACACCAACCACTAGATCCCTATCCAGATCTTCCACACTCTTTAGTGGCTTACTCCTGTCTCTGTGTTATTTTTTTTTTTAGACAAATAACTCCTCAGATCTCTGAAACTGATCTGTGCTACAGGAACACAATTTAACCTTTTGCTGATCTTGCCAGGAACCATATACTGTATATATATATGATTTGTTTTATTGTTTTACTCATTTGCATTTTTAGTAATTGTTGTTGCACTTTTTATTTGTGGTGTTTTGAGCTAAAGTAGCACAATTTATAATGCCATTGTTAAAACATAATCTTGGCAAACAGTAGATTACTTAAATGACTTTGCCTAGAAAGAAAATATCCATTCACACTACACTAGCCATGCTACCATTGTGACAGTTTTGCATGGAGAAACTCATTCACTTTTCTTCCTTGGAAAATACACAGGACAAATGGTGGTCCTACGTCGTACAGCGAGAGAGGTTCAAAGATGGCTTTTGTCACGGCCTTGTGACCAAAGATAGCCTGAAGTCATTTTCTGACAGTATCAGAAATGTATCATGAACATCTCACAGTGTGTTTGCTGCTTCAACCTACGTCTACTGACTAGCCAATAAAAATGCAACATGAAATGGCGTATTGGTTAACGTGACATGGCGCTAAAATTTAAAACTTACCTCAAGCTCCATTTACATAGTTGGCTTGCCAAGTTGGCCTCTTTTCCCTAACCATGGCCGTGACTAAGATGCTGTATTATGCATGCCAGGCCAGTAGTTGGCGATGCCACTTTGTAGAGAAACACTACGCACCTGCGCACATACGAATTATTTTACAGAGCAATGTGCCAAATGCACATGCCTAAAACACGTAATAACCATGTGCATACCTACACTGGTTTCACAGATTCGCTTTTTTTGTAGTTTACATGGAGATAGTAACAGTAGGCTATCTTTTCAAAAATTTGATCTTTGAAAGCCGTTTTCAAAAGTTTGCATTTTCAAGCCACCAAAAACATTGTCATGTGAATGAATGGGCAAAACGCAGAAAAGGTTTTCAGTATTTAGTTGACAACGGTGTCGTGTAAACGGCCCCTAAGTGTGCAGCGAGGAGTGAGACAGAGTCGTGACAAGACAAGAGCAAGAAATCAATGAATACAGTACTTTTACATCATTGCACCATAGGCCCTGGCCATGGACATGACCCTATTCCAGACATGAGTGTTGTGAACACATAGAAAGAACACATTATAATCACTGATTCTGGATACAGTATACAGATGCATATTTCATTTCTAACAACAGTATTATTGATCTGACTGCACTCACTGTGGGTCTTCATGAAACATTCGTAAATATACGAGTAAATATGCGAGTGATTTGCGCGTAAAGAGACCTTCCCGAAAACTCTTCTCCTGATTCACAAATACTTCGTAAACGTCAGATGTGATAGTGAAATGTGTGTGTGTGTTAATGAATTCCAATCAGTCGTAAATGGGATGCGCGTGCACGTTCATTCTCAATTACCATAAATCCCGCCCATTAAATCCGACTGACAACTATATATGGGCATCATATTATGACATGAATGCGAATGAAAAAAAAATTCTCAAATGCAGAAATTGAAGTTTTATTATCAGAAGTTCATTCAAAACGCCACATTTTATTTTCAAGCGTACATAGTGGCGTATCGGGTCCTAAAAAAAAGGAAGCTTGGCAGCATATTACAGATGCAGTTAATGGAGTTTCACCTGTTAATCGAACATTCCCAGAAGTGAGAAGAAAATGGTTCGACATTAAGCTTGAGAGCAAAAAACGAAGTAGTTCACTTCGGAAAAATAGTATTTAAACTGGAGAAGGACCACCATCGCAGATGCTATTACTGGCTCTCATAATAAGAAAAACCGTATGTAATTACATAATATTTTTTTCAAAATGCTGTGCAAATATGTACCCGATTAAGGTGAATTAAAATGCAGCCTTAGTTATTAATGAGCAAAACGTTCGGGTGTTAAGCGCACTATTTACGCGTGGCCGGGAGCAGGTGTAGATTTCTTGTGTACCAACTAACATTTGGAAAATACAAACATTTTAATGAATCCGAAAATTTACGCCAGAACCACTTTACACACGATTTACACAAATAATCGTTCTGCTCGTGTTTCATGAATGAGACCCACTATTCGATGAGAACTGAACTGAACTGAACTGGACAATGACATCACTGTTTTCTGCAAAGCTGCTTTAAAGCCGAATTGAACTAATTTAATAATTGATGATCTTTACAATGGAACTGAATCAACACTGAGCTGACTGCTGAACAATGACACCCCCCCCCCCCTTCTTTCTCTTGGTTTAAACAGCATGTACAGCCTTCAGAAGGTCCCCAGCATCAGGAACAAGTAAATGGTTTATTTTTAATGCTGTCCCGGATTGCATCATATGATTATGTGTACAATCATACAGTGGTCAGCGAATGACAAACCTTAAAATAGAACATTTCCGGAATGAGGGTTAATAATAATAATTCATATTTTGCGAATGTGTGCACAACATTAAAAGTAAACCTCAAGGAAGGTTTTGTTGCATTATTTTCCTGTTATCTCCGTAAAGCTGCTTTGAAACAATCTGTATTGTAAAAAGCACTGTATAACTTCACTTGACGACTTTGGAGATGGAGCGAGTGTAAGATATTGTCTGAGATTAAATAAAGGAGGTAGGCCTTCATTCAGAAAGAATATCACAAGCCCTCCGTCTCTCCTCTCCACTGGGCTCAATTACCACATTTGGAACTCATTAAAACATCTAAACCCCCTCGACCACTGACTTTATGAAAAAAAAAAAAAAAAAAACATGGAGTAGATGAGAAAATATGCTCTTTCCACAGATACCCCAACCCCCTGCTACCACCTCCTGTTTCACAGTGACATCATGTAGAAAGAATGATAGTCTGGAAGTCAGTAAAATGCAGCCGCCACATGTTGATCTCTGTAGAATTGAGTCTGTGTTTCTGTGTGTGTTTCATCTGGATTACTATTGGAAAATAAATCAGCTGTTTCCTTCCAAAACACTTGTCTGTTTTTGGGGCTGAAATTTGTTTGTTTGTGAATCATAGCTGCAACAGATGTCTACAGTTGAGACGGTTGTGCGTCATTTAGAGTGTGATTTGAGAATGCCTTTAAAATCCCTGAATTTGAATTTGAGTTTGGTGCAGATTTTTAGTTTAAATTTGAGTTTAAGTGAGAATTAAGATGAAATGAAATGCAAAGAAATGTATATATTCTGTAAGCTTAGATTTTGATCATATATTTCATTTTTCAATAGGAATACCTATACATATACATGTCATCGTAGTCATTACAATAATAATGTAACAATGTATGATATGATAAGTATAATGATATGAGTATTTCCGGAATGATATTAACAATACAATATGATATTAATAATGTTTGAAATGTTACTTATAAAAATGAGTTTATAAAGATAACCCAAGTACAATGAAGAGCAACCAAATCAAAGTTTTTTTGTGAGATATTAATCTCCTTCTTTCATATTTTGCATCAGGTGTGGAAATCACAGCCGAGAGCTTCATGGACAGGTTAGATAACGGATTCCTGTTGTGTCAGCTGGCTGAGACTCTGCAAGAGAAGTTCAGGCAAAATGAATCCGATGTGAGTTCACCAGAAAAGGTACCAATTTATTATTATTTATACGCAAAAAGCACTTACTCTGTAAAGCCATATAACTTCTATATATACTTCCATATAACTTCTTTACCTCTTTAACTGCTCTATAAATATAACACGGTTATAATTATAAACGACTATAATTATATTGAAGCATGTTGATAGTACTTACATGATAGTATATAGTATACATGATAGTATACATGATAGTACTTACATGATAGTATATAGTATACATGATAGTATACATGATAGTACTTACATGATAGTATATATAAAGACAGTTTAAACAAATTTGGAAAAAAGTATTTTTGGGAATTTCTACCTACCCTGCCTTTAATTGTATTATATAATCCATATATAAAATTATTTAATAAAATCATTACAATTTAATTTAATTTAAATACATTTCATCATATAGGCCACAGTTAACCCTCTGGGGTCTAAGGTGTTTTTGGGGTCCTTGAGATGTTTTGACATACTCTGACATTTGTGCTTTTTTCAGTTGCTTATAAACATATTAATGGCACAGGTGAAATTAAACTCTATTTAGCACAAACAGGGCTACCATAATATGTGAGCAACATGTATGTACATGTTTGTATTTTTGAGAGAATATTGTTTATGCATGGTTATTGAAAAAACTAAAAATTAAAGTTTCTGAAATAAAGCCACAAAACACATACTAAATATGTGTCCACAAGACTTTTGACTAATGGAAGTTGTGGCCTAGAGTTTTTGCTTAAAAATGATCTGAAAATCATCCTTTCTAATCATTCACATAACACAATAGATTCTTTTAAATTGAGAAACACATTATTTTGTTAGCCAAGGCAATATGCGAATGGGCATGAACGGCCCAACCCCATTGTGAATAATTAGGTGGTTGAGAAGACAAAGACCCGCATATTAATGAGCCTTGCATTCTTTCTTGTGTGACACACCTGAATGAAAGGACAATACACACACACACACACACACATACATACATACATATATATATATATATATATATATATATATATATATATATATATATATATATATAAAATCAAAATATAAATGAAAGTCAAAAGCACATTTTTAGTCATACCTGGAAACAAATCCTGTTCAAATAGGTTATATGGGCCATTCTACAGAATTGGTTCAAAGTTAGAGTTGGAAACATCTTGAAAAGAAAATTGTCTTTTTCCATAAATGTCTTAGTAGGCCAATACATTTTATCATACATATTTCAAAGTTAAGGATTCATTATTTTTATATAATTTGCATTGGAACAAACACTATTCTTAGTTGATTAGTTTATTGACAAAACATACTATATATTTAACATATGAGCAGAAACTGCTAACAAAAGCTTATTTGATGTCTATTTTAGAGTTAAAACTTTATAATCTATCCAAAACTAGTCACACACACACACACACACACACACACACACACACACACACACACACACACACACACACACACACACACACACACACACACACACACACAGAAACATGATTCAAATTTAAACAGTAGGCTATTTTTGCGTTTACAGACACTAACGTTATTATATATCGCGATTAGAACAAAGCACAAAAATAAAAACACTTACAGCCCAGCTCGCTCCTCGAAGTGAAAATAAACCAGCACTTGTTCTGAGGTAGGTAAATGTCCCAGGATTATTCCTCACAGCCGCGCAAGACGACAGTACATTAATCTGACTAAATAAAGTGTGTTTACCGAGTTTATGTGGGCGTTTACACGTCTCAATGTGTTGCTTCAGATCATTAGCGTTTGAATAGCGCGCGCTCTCCGTGGGCGTGTCACATTAGCGGAATAATGAGATGCGAGAACGATAATGAGAACGGCTGACACCTCTCTCTTTTTATATAGATTACATAAACAGGGAATATTTATTTAAGTTTTAAATTAGATAATTTAAACGTACAAACTTAAATGATCATAAACATATATTGCTCATGTCTGGGTGAATAGTATTCGCTGAGTTTTGTTTAAGTTTAAAAGACGTGCTCCAGAAAAAAAGTTCACGGACATGGAGAGACAGAACGCACACCCTGTTTATTTTCTTTATTTTACAAAAGCACAATATTTTATTTCGATTGTAGGTGGGCACATAAAAAAGTAGACATTTAACAGTTTTTTTTAATATGTTTCATAACTCTGTATGACCAGAAATGATGGAGTAGTTTAAGTCTATTTTTCTGCTATGTGAAAAAAATCTGCCAAAACGCACGGGTGCGTTCTTGGTCCCCAGAGGGATAAAGAGTAAGATAAACTGCAGTATAGCTTCAGCTGCAAGGTTTCTCTGAATAACACTGATATACGTGTATATACTGCTGGCTTAAGAGAGGTCTGTAATATGGGTCCGTGTTTTAACTGGTGAGAATGGCACACTTGGCATTGCTCTCCTTGAGGATCGGGCACATCTGCAAACAGCGGCAAGTTTGACGAGTGACGAAAGGCTGTGAGGAAAACGTCTGTGGAAAGCCCTTATATGGAGATGATTTGGGCCTGTTTTATGCAAATGACTAACCTTGTGCACGTGGCCGATCATTTAGAATACTCCAAATTCAATAACATCAGGACAATGTTAAAGGGATACTCCACTGTTTTTGGAAATAGGCTCATTTTACAACTCCCCCAGAGTTAAACTGTTGAGTTTTACCGTTTTTGAATCCATTCAGCCGATCTCCGGTTCTGGCGGTACCACTTTTAGCATAGCTTAGCATACATCATTGAAGTGGACAAGACCATTAGCATTTCTTAAAAAAAAAATGACCAAAGTGTTTCGATATTTTTCCTATTTAAAACTTGACTCTTCTGTAGTTACATACAGAAGAGGTGACATTTTCAGGCACCATTTTATGGATGTAGTCATCTATTACGTAATATCTCCTGACTTCGTCTATGGCTAATAGTATTGGCACGTTTACATGTGTTTCAGACACCGATACATGCTGAAGACGTTCCCATAGGATCAACGCAATGATGCAGCACTGATGTTCCCTCGGAAGGGAACATACAGTTCATTCAAAAGTTACTAAATATGAAGCACATTTTAGGTGACCTAAGAATTATTATTTTTTTCAGTGTTAACTGTGCCATTTTTCCAAACTAAGAATCAAGATCAACTAAAGGGACCCTGACAGCTACACCTGTGGTTGGTGTGCAATTGTAGTTTTGTTACTGTGCTGCGCATATCATGTTATTTTTCACTACTTGATCAAGCCACTCTTCATGATGAGATTTTTTTTGTCATGTCTTAGTGTTGAAATTCCCTTTCGAAGGAACTTAACTTTGAGGCTATGGGAACAGCTATTGCGCGACCAGTGTTTCGAAGCCTGTGTGAAAACTTGCCAATTGATTGGCAGATGGCAGCCCTATGATGTCTCAAGAAGTGCCCGTGAGTATAAAATGGTGCCTGCTTTAGACTTCATTAGCCTTTTTGTCTTCAGGATCCGCTCGTCTAAGTGTGTGCGTGTGAAGATATTTCCTGTCAATGTAAGCTTGAGAGCAGAGTGAATGCTGTCAGCTCTTGAGGGAGCTGTATATGCATGCACTGTGATGAATCGTGGTGGGGAAGCTCTGCTCTTGCTTGATTCTTTTCTTAAAGAATCAGAATTAAGCGTCTGCACCTCGCGTTTTGGACTCATTTGCAGAGGCATTTGTCTGATCTTTGCTCAGCAAAGCTGCTGGAGTATGATGTTCATTCCCGTCCCTCCATGGAGAGTTGCTGGATGACCACAGGTTAGCCCTCCATGCTGCGTAGCTCACAGCCATTCAGTGTAAAACTGCTATGGTGGCCATGGCAAGATATCTGTGACAAGGAGAATTGCAATCTTTCTCCTTGATTTATCTCATCTTGCACTCTGACTGCCTGTGAGATTGTCATAGAAAAATTCACAGAGGTGTGGTCTCAGCTAGAAGGAAATATATCCCTCTCTGGGGTCTGTGATGGTTGAAGGAGTAATATGTGGCAGAGATGAAGGTAACATATTTCTCTCTTGCTTTAGGCTCCTCCCCCTCCATCCTTTGCTGATGTCCTGTCCGGCTCTCATGGACAGGTTTTTCCTATGGAGAAGTTTATGAGCAGTTAGAGCTTTTCTCAGCTCTGTTGCCCTTTTCAATCTCTCATACTTAGAGATTAGAGAAAATGCATGTTATGTTTGCTCGCTTCTCTAGGAGAACCTTGCTTAACACTATATGCTGCTTTCTGCCTCAATAAATACGTAGATATGAGTGTACGCTCCTTTCATATTTGCATATGAAGGATTGGTTAGACATAGCTAAAAGAAGATAGGCTATTCTGCCTCTCGCATCCCACTTTATTAGCTATTGTCTCCCCACAGTTGCGAATTCGGAAATAGTAGTAACATGCTCTTCCCGTGTTTATAGTTGTGCACTGGTTGGTATCGGTGAAGAAAGATGGGCTATTCCACTTGTCGCTTCCCACTTCCTCACATGCCATTTCTCCTTTATAAATATGGAGATAGAATTGTATGCTCCTTTTATATTCGCATAGGAAGGGTTGCCAGACATAGCTAAATAAATGGACTATCCTGTTTCTTGCGTCCCACTTCATCAGTTTTTGGGGTAGAGCATACAGTAAATGGGCCTCCCCTTGCTCAAGAGGGTCATCATGCTGAGGCCTCCGCTTCCCAGAGCTCTGTCTAGACAGTGACATAAAGTGTGAATGGCTCTCTGTGGGCCTCCTTGGTAACTTTATGGTGTCTTTATGGTAGAGCCTAGACAGGCCTCTTCTCGTTTTAGAGGGTCTTCCCCAGAGCTAGACAGTGATATCAAGAGGCTGGGCAATACAGCCACTGCCTTATCAGTTGCCCCTCCATTTTGGACCTGGAGGTGATAATGAGGGAAGCGTTTATATACCTGTTTATATACCTGAGGCTTGTACAGATTAGGAAGACTGGGCAAAAACCCCTACTTCTCTGCTCTGTGGGGGCCCCGCTGGGCATTACTGGTGTAGCACCAACCCAGCAGAGTAAGTCCCTGGGCTAGAGGTCCAGTGGCACCGTTAACCGGCTCAATCTCTTCCATCTCAGATAAGGGATCCCCGAATTTAGTGAATCAGGCAGTTAGGGATACTAACAAAAAATAGGGTTGTTTGCCAGGGATGCATCAGGAACGATTCCGAGAGAAAAATAAAAGAAGTTGTGACCCAAATTGGCGTGGACCAGTATTACTTTATTTTATTTTTTATTCTAAACTGTTTTAATTATTCTTATTTGTTTTGATTATTTTAATTTCTTCTATGTAAATCACTTTGAATTACCATTGTGTATGAAATGTGCTATATAAATGAACTTCCCTTGCCTTGCCTTCTCTTCTCATCTGTCGCTCCTCCAGTTTGGACTTGGAGGGGATAGTGTGGTCATAGTGGAACTATGTAACACGTTTCCTAAAGGATTGTGTGGAGTATGAAGACAGAGTATAAAGGTGGCATTGCGCTGTGGCAGCTAATTGTCTTTCCTCCTTGCTAGAGCTGTGGGAATAGGCAATCATTAGTCGATGAGGCTAAGGGTATAGAGCTTAGCCCTCCCCAGTCATCATTGGGTGTTAAAGTAGGTTACATTCTCCCCTGGGTATAGTTACTGTTAATAATGCCCTTCTTCAAAAAGTGTAATGAAGGTTGAAGCGGGCTCCTTGACAGAGCAGAGGTAGATTGAATCGGGATCTGTGATTAATTTTCTCATCTGTACTTTTACTCCAGTACTTTAAATCTGAAAATCAGCCTGCTGAGAAGTTACCTTGCATGCTCACTTCGCTAAGGCCATTCCTATTACTTAAGAGGTAGTAACGGATTGAGGATTTGTAGAGTTGTGATGGCAATTCCGCATCAGGGCTGTTATGGGATTTACCTGGTAAGTTCTACTCCCAGGAGCAGGTAAGAGCATTGAGCTTCGGGAATTTTACTAGCTAGGCTGCTAGCTCTTATGGGAATTAAGGGCATTCATGTCTTGGTGATGTGCCTTAACAAACTTTGACATTTAATGTTTCCGGTGTAAGTCCTTTGAGTTATCGGTGCTAGCTCACAATGATTGTGCATATCTTCACAGCTCTGTGAGGCAGTCACTTGTTCAGTTAAAGTTCCCATAGTGTCAACGTTCCCATAGTGTCAACGTTATGGCGCAGTGATGAATTCCATCGAAAGGGAACGTCTAGGTTATGAATATAACCCTGGTTCCCTGAGAGGGAGCGAGACGCTGGCAAAAAGCAGGCAACCTTTTATACTTAACCCTCTGGGGTCTAAGGTGTTTTTGGGGTCCTTGAGATGTTTTGACATGCCCTGACATTTGTGCTTTTTTCAGTTGCTTATAAACATATTAATGGCACAGGTGTAATTAAACTCTATTTAGCACAAACAGGGCTACCATAATATGTGAGCAACATGTATGTACATGTTTGTAGTTTTGAGAGAATAATGTTTATGCATGGTTATTGAAAAAACTAAAAATTAAAGTTTCTGAAATAAGGCCACAAAACACGCACTAAATGTGTCCACAAGACTTTTGACTAATGGATGTTGTCGTCTAGAGTTTTTGCTTCAAAATGATCTGAAAATCATCCTGCGTAATCATTCACATAAAACAATACATTGATTTAAACTTTGTAAGACACGTTTTGTTTAGAAAGGCAATACGCGTGGGGGCATGAATGGTCATGAATAATGCTCTGATTTACTCCTGAGAAGACAATGACCCGCATAATGAGCAGCATAATGAACCTTTCATTCAGGTGTTTCACAATACCACAAGAAAGAATGTGAGGACTTATTTTGTATGCATGCGAATTGTATAATATCCAAAGTAAACATTTCTAGTAACTTACAGTTAATTCTCGTACTGTATTTTCAGAAAGGTTTGGAATATATCCTTTCCCCAAATGTGTCACTAATAAAAAGCAATAATAAACAATTTAATGAGAAGGCTTATATTGACCTATTAAGATGTTGCTTACATCTACCTTGTAAATATATTTTTTGCTATTTTATTAAAGTTTTCACATGTAAATCAACAACAATTACAAATTTAACAATATTTCAGGTGTAATCTATTTTTGTAAAAAGTATACATTTTATCATACATATTTCAAAGTTAATGATTAGTTGATAATTTAATATACCTACTTTTATTTTTGACAAAACATACCATACTATATATTTGACATATGAGCAGAAATTGGCGAACAAAAGCTTATTTGATGTGACAATCACAGTAGTCTTTTTTACAGTAAAAACTTTATAATCTATCCAAAAATAATCAACGAAATCTTGTCTAAACATTCATATTTCGTCTGTAACATATCGTTTTTATGATATATTAGCATATAAATATTAATTTGCAGTTTAATATGTTGTTTATACGGCACAGCTGTAGTAAACAACAGCACACATCTGTGCCGTTCATTCATTAACACACAGACATGCGATTCATATTTAAACAGTCTTTTTGCGGTTTGCAGACACTATTGCATATCGCGATTAGAACAAAGCACTTAAGAATAAAGAACTTACTATTCCACCTCAGCTGGATCCATTGCTCCTCGAAGTGAAAGTAAACCGGCTCTTCTGAGGTAAATTTCCCAGGATTATTATTACGATAGTATTATTCCTCACAGCGTCGTAAAGTACATGAGTCTGATTAAACTTGATGTGTTTTATCGAATTGATGTGGGCGTTGACACGTTTGCATGGATCGCCTCAGATCATTTGCGTTTGAATAGCGCGCGCTCTTCGTGGGCGTGATCACATTAGCACTTAATGAGCTATAATGAGCTGAATTGAGAACGACTGACATCTCTCTCTTTTCATACAGATTACATAAACTGAGAATATTTGTTTTTTTACTTCATTTAAAAGAAGAGAAGTCAAGCTTCATACCTGTGTGCCTGTATGCCTGTGTGACTGTGACATATGTATGCCTGTGAGTATTCGCTGAGTTACAGTTCATTACAACTTCACATTTAGAGAGATGGCAGAACTCGCATCATGTTTATTTTTCTTTATTTGGCAAAAAGCACAGCACTTTGTTTTTATTGTGAGTATGCACACAAAAATAAACACTTAGTTAACAGGATCGAATGATGTATAACACTTATATGTAAGATCAAAATCAACAGAGTATTTTGAGTCTCTTTTGCACTGATAAGAAAAAAAGTGAGCTGGCATCGCTGGCGCGACCGCCGACCCCAGGGGGTTAAGGGCGCTCCTTGCGACGTCATAGGGCTGCCATCTGTCAATCAATTGCCGTGTTTTTACCAGCCCGTTCTCATCCTTTGGCGTCATACATGTGACGCTTTGTACATTTCGTCGAAATCTTACGCACATGGCATCCTTTAGCATCAATATGAGACGCAGAACCCAAGGCGTCATACAGGTGACGCTCGTCTAAATCCAACGCACATGGCATCGTTTAGCGTGAATATGAGACGCAGATCCCAAGGCGTCATAACCGTACCCTACCCCAGACCTAAACCTACCCATAACAGTGCGTGTTATATTGACGCTAAAGGATGCCATGTGCGTAAGATTTCGACGAAATGTCATATGGCGTCACCTATATGACGCCAAAGGATGAGAATGCGTTGGTTTTTACACATGCTTCAAACACCAGTCATGCAAGGGGCGTTCCCATAGCGTCACCATTATGATACAGCATAACTTAGACGTATTCCACACAGCAACTCATCATTCTTTTTCTGTGAAACCTGTAAACCACATTCACTGGTTCTAATTGTATTGCGAAAATAACTCTAGCGGTTGACCCAAACGCAGCAATTATTTATCACTAGAATACAATCCAAATAGCTTTTCCCACATATTTTGCATTTGCCTTCATTTTATTTATTCTGCACAGGTTTATTATTCTGCGACATCAGAATCACGTTGCCATACATGCGTGCAGCTCAGAGGAAACATTGATCCTGACCCATCAATACTTTGGAAACTACTCGGTCTCTTAAATTATTAGACCCTTTTTCTCAAACTATAGAAGGTTTTTTTCTGTAGTTTCCATATAATCAATTCAATTGTGGTTGACGGATAATTCCCAGTCGTCTGTTGTGTGATTGTAAATTTATATAGCGCTTTTTACAATACAGATTGTTTCATAGCAGCTTTACAGAGATAACAGGAAAATAAAGCAGCAAAGTTTGTTTCCAGAAGAAAATAGCATCACAGTCAAGCTTAAGTTCAGTGATGTTTCATTTTGTTGTAAAAAAGTTATTAATTTAGTTCATTTATATATATAGCCACTCTGGAGAAAACTGTGATGTCAGCGTCCAGCTCAGTTCAGTTCTCATATAATGGTGTCGATGCAGGCAGATCAATAATTATTGTTGAATATTAAATTAAATGTTAAATTTAATGTCCCCAACTACATAACATACATTAGAACATTACCTTTGATTTCATTATTTCATTATTTTCTTTACTTTAGCGATGTTGCATGTACTGTATGTCCTTAGCAGTAATATGAATTAATTCAGCATGGCTGCCGAAATACATGTTTTCAAACTAAGCTTATTAAATACTGCCATTTATCGGGTTCAGGTGCTTGTATTGAATGCATTTTTAGTTTCTCTCTCATACAAAGACTTTTGTCTGGATTTAGGGCCGCTTGCTTTTTCCTGCCAAACTTCGGCATTGTGGGACGATGAACTTTGGAAAATCACTGAGCTTTTTCATTTTAACAGAGCAGTCTAATGAAAGCTGTGACTTGTTAAGTGTTCAAAAACTCCTCCAGATGGGAAAACCATTAAGATCAGGAGATTTTTTTCGATGGTAAATTAAGAAAATATTTCTGCTTGTCTTGGCCAAAAACCACCTCTTACAGATACTCAGAATGGGGCTTTCTGTTAGTTATGACTCGCTCCAGTTCTGCTAATAGAGTCCCTGAAGGATAACAGCACAAGAACTAGAACTCATGGCCTGTAGTTTTCTCAATTGGCATATCAAAGCAATCATGATGTAAATACCTGCATAGTTTTGTATGCACTGAATATCGCCAGCAAAAAAGAGGTGTTTAAATAGAGGTGAGTTAGGTAAGAAGACCACATATTTACGAAGGACCTTTAATATAAACCTGCCTGTGATTGACAGATGCACTTAAGAAATGTAATAAACCTTTAGGGTAAATGTATTTTGCTCGTCAAAACAAATTTCAAACATGGCAGGTTCAATAATTTTCCAATGTATTAGACCATGTTATTTGTCTAAATATTCTCCATGAAATATAAAAGCATATTTCTGTGGCCTTGTATTACAGATGTTTTCTAGTTATCTAGATATCATACACCCTACCCTATGTGAATAATGCAGTATGTCACAATAAGCATGCAAACAATAATATGCTACATTGTTGTCACAACTTCAGTGCATTTTTTATACATACCGGTATATATATATATATATATATATATATATATATATGAAACAAAATGTAGCAATTTTGCCTAAAGTACAGCAGACATGCTTACAAACACAGTTGTGTCTCTGCGTGGTGTGATGTTGGGTGTATGAGGAGGACATCACGACCATAGTTGGGTGCAGTGGTGGAGGAAGTACTGAATCTCAGTTCTTAAGTAAAAGTACAAATAACCCGAGACATACTTACTTTAGTGAAAGTAGAAGTACCACAATGACAACCCTACTTAAGTAAAAAGTAAAAAGTACCTGATTTTAAATGTACTTTAAGTATTAAAAGTAAAAGTACTTGCATAACAATTTATTCTCTTAATGTCTATATTCTAATGATTAATAAAACAGTTAATCCTAACTCATTCAACCTAATAATCCTATAATGATGTTCAATAATGATGAAAAAGCCATTATTTTTTAAGTTTTTGTCACCATTTCAGAACAAGCTTGCAATTAGGCAATATACACATCAAGCTTAATTTGACGAGGTTTGGCTGTAAACGCGATTAATTTATGGCGTAATTCTGAACCTCTTGGCTTGCCATACTAATCCTAACCAAACGTATAATAGGCTACACACGCACCCCACAGAACTACTCAACCTACCCATGCATATCCTATGCACGTAAAAACAAATTTCCGCATATAAATTGCACGATAAACACACTGCGTGCTATAGAGATGCATTTAGAGTGACTGGGTTGATATGGCAACCAAACTTCACTGGTGAGACAAACGTGCGACGAACGGACGGTCAGGATGACGTTTTGGCAGGGGAAAACTGATCAGAAAATGTAACAGAACGTTGTAGAAATGTAGTGGAGTAGAAAGTATAATTGCTGCAAAATGTAACAAAGTAAAAGTAATAAGTATGCACTATTGATTCTACTTAAGTAAAGTAAAGATATGTGAAAAATGTACTTAAGTAAAGTAACGAAGTATTTGTACTTCGCTACATTCCACCACTGGTTGGGTGTCACAGCAGTGAAGCTTTCATTGTATTAGTCTCTTTATACACATTAGCCACTGGTCACAAGGAAAGAGAATTCTGTTAATTCCAAATTAACATCAAAATAACATTTACGTATCGAATTACAACAGACAACAACATAGCTGTAGCTGCAGTCAACCCAACACCAAACACACGGTTACAAACTCAAAACGAAGGAAAGATAAACTACAACATAGGACAAATAAAGATAGATGTAAGATATATCCAAAATACAAAGAATAAAACCCCGAAATACACAAGTAAACCTTGAACAATAAAACATACATATAAATATACCCCACAACATGGAATTTACAACACATGAAATAACAGAAATACAAAATCATTGAAAATAACTGCACATATACGTTAGTAAACATCTTTAACAGCAATACATTTCTCCAAATAACATGGATGGCCAAACATATAACATGGATGGCTACATATTGTTTCATGTTCATGTTTCAGGTTCCTGTCACAGACTTTGCTTCTGGGAAACATAATCAGTTGGTTTCATAAGAACAAGATTGAATTTCAAGACTGATTAATTTCAGTCAATACTTTACAATCATACAGTTTCAGTACAGATCCATTCAAAACACCAATCAAAAATGGCTAAATTAATAGCAGGTTAAACATTACTGTTATTACTATTTTTAGTTATGTAAATTAGGCTATTTTAAGTTAATATGATTTAAGTTAAGTTTAGGTATAATAAAGGGTGCCAAATTCTGCCAATGATTTTAAATGTGTGTAAAGGTGTCAGAGCCCTGCTCCATGATGGGTTGGCAGATCGCTATATGTGCGAACACAGCACGGATGTGAGGAATATTTGAGGTAGTGACTCCTCAGGGATAGAAAGAGTGAGAGTCATTGATTACACAGTCCAGAGGCTACAGAGACACAAGATCAAACACATCCACTACCCTCTAAAAGAGAAAGAGTGTGAAAGAGAGAGTTTGTTTGTGTGTAAATGTCTTCTGAAGCAAAACAATAGGTGTGTGTAAGAAATATACCAATATATTAAACTTTTTAAACGTAAGCACATTGTGACGCGTCACATAAGTGTTCTCTGAAGCATGTTGTAACGCAAACCCTCATTTGGCGTTAAAAAACTACTGTTAGGATTTACTAAAGATACGCAGTGAAGAATTTGCGCTGAAAAGTCGTGGACAGTTATTGCGGCTGATCTTATTGCATATGCATTTGTAGTTTCAGACGCAAAACTTATGGGAGGAGAATATTTAAATGAATCATGCAAGGTGATTTACTAAGGTTTGTGCTAGTCAATTTACTGGTGTTTGTGCCATTATTTACTGCGTTTTCTAAAGTAACAAAACAGCGGCACCAGCAGGTAAAGTTACAGTGGGAGGCTTGCCCATTGACTTTTAACAGACCCTCCAAATCGTGTGGCGAGAATGAATGGGGGAAAGTCACGTGAGAGGATGCAATGCTTCCCTCACTCTATAGCCCCTTTCACACAGAGATTCCGGAAAATACATGGATAAAGTGACCCGGGATTTGTTTGATTTTGCTTCATTCACACTGCCAGTGATTTGCCGGAATCAGAGAGCGCGTTCACACACAACCCGTGTATGTTCCGGAAAGACGCTTGACGTTGGATGTGACGGGTCTCTGCTTCAGTCCAGTTTGCAGACATTTTTTCGTTCTTTCTTGTATCGATGACGAACACAAACTTTCTTCTAGAGTAACTGAGTCGCACGATAACTATACGTCATTGCAAAGGCTCGTGAATCATCACTACGACACACCCCTTATACGGCATTGGTTCTGGCTTTTGTTCACACAGCGCGCGTTCCGGGTCTGAACACGGCAATGTTACTAGGTCCCCAACCCGGCATCAATCCCGGGTCGTGTTTGCGTTCACACAGAAGGCACTCTGGCAATTTGCCGGGTTCAAAGCGCTGTGTGAAAGGGGCTTATGATTGGATATGATGGGTTATATTCAAGGGGGTAATCCATCGACCGGAAGTTGAAGCCGGCCGGGTACCGCCATCTTGTAGCAGACCTTCACTTGCGTTAGCATTTCCATTGACTACCATTCATTTTGGCGTCACTTTGACAGCGAATAACTTTACATCTGAGGCGTTTAAAGACTCCATTTGTCCATTATTTATTTCTAAAGAAACACGACAATGTATAAAGGGCTCCATTACCTTCTATGTTACATTATGGCCCCGTAGAAACAGTTTTAGTAAAAATAGGCTAACGATTGCGTCATAACCACTCGACTCTCTGTCGCGCTGTACAGAAATTACCGTACAGACAGGAGGAGAAGCTCGCAGGCAATCGGCGGGACGTCCCGTCAAGGGAGAAGCCCATAGATAATGAGTCCATAAAAGCAACGGAATACTTACTCCTGCTCACTCACGATAAAGGACTCTTTGCTCAAGTTCCCCGTCTCTGCAAGATTAACGTTGGCAATTTTCACCCACAGCTACTAGAAGAGTAACGTCTGTCAGACAGGTTGCTCACGTCATCAAGCTTAGTTTGAGTCGGTTTGAGTCTGCGCGTCAGGAACGGAAGTGCTAAAAAATCGCTAAAAATGGGCTTCAACTGTCTCAACTGAGTTCCAATGAGATGGCTCTGTCCATTTCTTATACTGTCTATGGTTATATTTCGATATGATTGGTTCATGCGTTAAATCCCGCCTCTTGTTTTCGTGTGCGTTCATGAAACGTTCTGGATGAAGAAAATAATGGCGTGAATGGAAGACTAATTAAAAAGTTAGAGTTTACAACTCAACCTCTTGTCACCGCTTTGTCACATCAAATTCAAACTTGAAATGGCTTGAAAACATGACGACTATGTTTTCTTTTTGTGAGCAATCAGCGTGGTAAAATAAAGGTACATCTTCATGTGGCCAATGTTTACTGAGCTTGATGACTGATGAAAATAAGTTGACTAGAAAAGAACAGCTGAACATCAGTTCACAAATAAAATATAAATTGTTACTGCCGTTAGTTATTTTGGAATAAATGTAAAAATGCGTAAAAACACTAACTTGATGAGATGTATGTTTTAATAAATAGAACATTAATTACATAGTGTAAAAATACAAAATATAATTGAATGAATATATTTACATTTGATATACAAAAAAAACTATAAGGACTTTCCCTCCTCATTTTAAAACACCACTGCATGCCACTGATTCATGTATTTTTCTTACACACACCTATCGTTTCGCTTCAGAAGACATTGATTCATCCACCGGGGTCAAATGGATTACCATCATGATGGCTGTATCAAAATTTTGGCGCCCATTCACAGATAGATTGTTTTAAAATGTTGTGTTTTTCTTAAGAAAGTCATATACATCTGGTATGGCATGAGAGTAAATGATGAGAGGATTTTTATTTCTGGGTGGAGTATCCCTTTAAAGGGAAATTAAAATGTTTACTTTTATGAAACTAAAATGGCCCACAGATGTTTGGTTACAAACATTCTTCATAATATCTTTTCTTGTGTTCCACATAACAAAGAAACTCATACAGCTTTGGAACAACTTGAGGGCGAGTAAATGATGACATAATTTTCCTGTTTGGGCGAACTATCCCTCAGAAACAATCTCATAATCCCATAATTCCCAAATGATTGCCCACAGATCCCAATTTTTCAGCAATGGTGTAGGGGCCCAAACATTTATTAAGAAATGAAACGGGGTACACTTTTGTTTTTAGCTGGTTTTGTTTTTGTTGTAGTTCTTCCCGTCATTCCAGTCATCAAAGATTACTTTACAAGATTAACTAATACTTTAATAACTAGTCATTGGGGAAGATTGAGAATGTTCTGGAAAAGCGAGAGAAAACAATCCATTCCAGCAACTACATTCTTCCAGCATGACCTCATCTAACCTTTCTTAGTGTGCTGAATGAAACTATACACTGGGTAAATCTCCCATTGACATTCATATGTTATTTGACCTCCACCATCTCCTTGTGCATGCATTTATCTATCACTGTCACTCTCACCCTTATTGATTATTGATTAGAGAACGGGGGATTATGTTTGTGAAAGCATATGTGATATTAGAAGCCTGCAATCCGGACCCCTGCGGGGGAAGAGTGAGTGAGAGAAACAGACAAAAAACAAGAGAGATCACAAACTGTTCATGGTTAGTGGGTGACGTCTGCCGGCTAAAGCACGAAGAGAGACTGTGGCGGAAATGGAAAACTGTAGGGAATAAGAAAGGAAATGCAGGGGGAGAGATGGGAAATGTGAGAGTTCCTAAAACTTCTCTAAACTCATGGCCAGTGAAATTATTACTTTTAACCAAAAAATACCTGTTTACCCCACACATAGAGCATGTGGTTTTGTCTTAACATGTAAACAGAATCTATGGTTTGCTGTACTTTAGGTTGAAGCAGAGCTCTAGTCATATTAGTGAGCTGCCTACTCAGCATTTTGAAGAAATAGTTTGACCAAAAGACCCTACATTGGACAAGCAGTTTGGAAATAGATGGATGGGTTTCACCTAAAAATAATATGGGCATTTGAGATTTGAACATTATGATGGGTACATTGTGGCAAGCAGGGCGGGGCCGAGAGCCGTGAGAGGCCGGTGGCGTGATTGATAATGAGCGACACCCGCGTGACGCACCGCTCTCGTATCTCTCACGGAGGAGCGGAAGCATAAAAGGAGGAGCGACGACAGTGAAGGGTGAGAGAGGACCAGGCCTGGACTATTTATGTTTTGTTTATGTATGTGAGTCAGTCGTCAGTGAGGGACTGCCGTTTTTACTTTCGTTTTGTTCTTTGTTTATTTTATATGATTTAAGTGTGAAACGTTCAGCGGTTTACGCCTCCTTTTTCCCTGATCCTTTAACATTTAACATACATAATGACTGAATTCTTGACAACTGTTGTGGCCAGTTTTGCCATAACTGCTTGCCAACAAACTGCCCATTGTTACCAACTTTTTTTTCTCTTATGCTTCTTAAAGTTTTGAGTCGTTAGCTTAACAACATGCTAACTCTATTGGTATTGGAAACAATTGTGAGTTGACTCTTCACATGAATTGATGCATTTAAATCACTCACTTAAGAAGTTTTCTTTGAATTCGAAAGGCTTCCTCAGAAGGTATAGCTGCCATGTTTACTCTAGATAGCAAGGCAGCTAACTATGTTTTTGAATGTTTAGATGAGTTAGGTTAGAAACATACTTTACACAAGTATTCAAACACAGCTGTGATCGCTTGTGAACGCTTGGCTAGCATACTTGCATTTGGTTATTACGGTAGCTTCTAGCACTGGAAGATCGACATGCATCATTGCATTGCAGAATGTGTTGCCGCGCAATTCATAACCAAATGCAAGTAGGCCTATGTGCGCTGACCAAGCTGCATTTGCGTACTTGCAGTTAGTTCATCCCAAAATGAATTTTATTTCATCATTTACAGTACTCACCCTTATTTCATTCCAAACCCGTAAGCCTTTTTTTTTTTTTTTTGCTTCGAAACTCAAATGAAGATATTCACTCATGATTTTTGCCCATCCATTGAAGATTCATACAACCAAAACTTCTATGCTTTAAAAAATCCCAAAAGACATTGTAAAAGTAATCCATATGAATCGATATCGAAAATAGTCTTCTAAAGAGACATGATGGCTTTAAATGATGAACAGATTTAATTTAGGCTTTCATTCACTTGTATACATTGATCAACACACATACATAGCTCGTCAAATATGGTAAACATGAAAGCTCAAATATGCTTGCTTCATTTGTGTTCTGAAAATGAATGCAAGTTTTGCGGGTTTGGAAGAACATTCATATGTTTTTGGCCTTAGAATGTTTGGCGTGTTTAGATTTAAGCCAGACTTCTCTTCAAGGCCATTCCTCTCGCATGTAAGACAATTTAAATGCAAATGTCCATCTACAACGCCATTGAGTAACAAATTGAGCAAATTCTGTCTTTCAGTCGATCCCCAGTCGCAGGATTCCTTGCCGAGCCAATGCCGCGTCTGGTTCCTTTTTCGCCAGGGATAACACAGCCAACTTCCTGTCATGGTGTCGAGAGGTGGGCGTAGGTGACACCTGTCTGTTCGAGTCAGATGGGCTTGGTGAGTCTTTTAAACAAATCTATCTCTAACACTGCAACAAAGATTTATGAGTGAATAATCTCTGCCTTTTTTAAATCTGCCCCGTAAGGACTTTAAGTCTGATTTATTACAACAACGGCATCTCTGTATTTGTAGAGTAAATGCAGCGAGAGACCATGTTGGACTTGCACAAGGCATCAGGCACAAAATCACATTTTATTTTATTTTGTGCATCTTCACATCAAATTGTTAAAAAAAAGTCCTTATTATGGTCATTTACAAGTTCATAATTTTGTTCAGGGGGTCTGCTATTATAGGTTAACATGATTTAATGTCCAAATAGAACTTTTCCTTACAAGTTACATTGCTGCAGCACCTGTTTTCACCCTCTGTCTGAATGCTCTGTTTTAGTTTAGGTTTCTTTTAAACCCGCCTTCCGAAAAGCGTCGTCTGCTCTGATTGGTCAGTTGGCCAAGTCTGTTGTGAATGGTCTTCCGCTTAGAGCGTGGGCCACAAATGTAATGCCTTGACTTAACCAAATGTGTTACATGGAGATGTCGCTACATAATGGAAATAATGGCAAGACTACAAACAAGGTGTTGCAGGGGGTTTCTGCTGGATTTGAGTTTCACTCCCTTTGGCGTAGACTTTGTACTTTGTAACTTTGCAGATTGTTTACATGCACAAACAGCTATATTACAAGTCAAGTCAAGTCACCTTTGGCAAGGAACCAAAACTCCATCAGGAGACAGAATGGAGAAAAAAACCTTTGGAGAACCCAGGCTCAGTCACTCAGTTCTCCTCAGGCCAATGAGCGAACAGTGTATGATTATGATCCAGGCAGCATTACAGGTCAGAAGTCAGATTGGATCAGAACATTCACAATATGTATCTGGTTGGAGGTCGGAGTCATCACGCCGGTATGGAGACGAGTTTGTTGAGGTTGTATTACACACTAAAGGAAAGGTTAAAAAAATCATAATAGGTCCCCTTCAACATTTATTTAATACAGTTAAGCCTGTTAAGCCTGTTAAGAGAGACTGAACCCAAGTCCCCTTGAAAAAGTGCACAATGGTATGGACCATGGTTCATGTGGTGATGAACAGGAGATGTCAATGATGAACAGTGTGATTTTCAGTAAAATGTCCTCATAAAGTGGTAAATATTATAACTGACACACTCTGATGTATGGCCACGTTCACCTAATATGCTTGTCACTTTCATGTTGTCACTTAACACTTAAGTGACAAGCATGCTTGGGAGGAAAAAATCAAGGTTTCAAGGTTTTATCAAGGTCAACTTTATTAGACGTGATAAAAAGGTAAATATTACAGATTTTGTTTTTATGCCACTTCAATTCAATTTATAATTTTGTAATTTGTAGTTTTAAAAGTGAACATATTAATTGATTCTTTGTATTTAAGATTCACAAAATGACATTAGCTGGCCTTTTTGAAAATGACATTGGGGTGTAAGCTCATGATATCTCAGGAAAAAAAACAAAAAAACATAATTATTCTATGATATTTTGTTATTTACACAGTTTAATCATGACAACTCTCTGAATAGTTTTAGCATATCAACCTTGGACTAGATCTGCTATGCTAAAAGCACCCATAATTAATGAAATATTTGAAGAAAAAAAAAACCATTCTTTTGGGTGATGATTAGGTTGTTTTGCTGTACATAAAACATAAAAGTCCCTAAAATCAAACTTGTGAGGCTGATGATTTGAATTGGTGAGGTGAGGGTCAGATAAAGATGATAGTTGTGTCTCTGGCTGCAATGTTGTGTTTCCTCTCACTACATTTCTCAAAAGGATGGTATTCTAGGCACAAACTGATAGTGGGAATTTTATATGAAGGAAGAAAGTGTGTCGTCTTCTTTTGCTGCAGCTTATGATATGTATGAGGACTAGACATATCTGTCATGTGCCAGATCCAGACATACAGACATTGAAGGATTCAGGTAGAGTGTTTGAATAGATTATTTATCCTTTGCTTTCAACACATGTCCAAGACAGCTGGAGAGAATAGCAAGTCTGCTGAAACTACATAAAGAACGAGAGAGGAAAACAGGATCGGGTCATCTGGAGTACAGAAGGGCAGCAGAACTGAGTTTTCTGAATGCAGAAAGAATGGGTTCTCTTCCCACTGGAGTTGCACTCGAGAGAATGTGCAGAGAGTGTGTGCTGTGTGTGTTGTGTGTACATGACGCAGAGATCGAATGTAGATGTATTTGTCAAAACTTAAAGCAACACTAAGTAAGATTTTTTACCTTAAAATAATGTTTCCAAATAGTTTCAGTGGTTCATTAAGTCGTAACAGGGTGAAAGGCACTTCTGGATTCGCTTTGCGGTCCTATATCTGCTATAACCACGCTATAAGATTGCCAGATCGGGTTGCGTTTCTGTAGTTCTAATGAGACATAAGAAAACTACAAATTTGACTTGCTTTACGTCAAGCGTTACAATAGTCATTATTTAGTTTTTCTTCGTTTCTGATGTCGCAATACATCATACTTTCATGAAATCATGCAACATACTCTACCTTGTCTGTGGACATCGTTCATTCCAAAGCCGGTGCTGGATAAACAACGAGCGTGCGTGCGACAGTAGGCTGCGCTAGGCTAAATTATTTACGACAGCGGTAATGGACAATTCCGCTTCCAACCTGTAGGGCGACCGCAGAGGAAAAGTTACTTGGTGTTGCTTTAAAGGTGCAGTGTGTGATTTTTAGCGACATCTAGCGGTTCGGTTGCGAGTTTGCACTAAGGGCTCAGCCCACTGCTCACCCCTCCCTTTCGAAGAAGCTACGGTGGCTAAAACGGGACAAACATCGTCGTCTGAGACAGCAGAGAATAGCCAGAGTAAACCAAGAGTGTGTAACATTGTCACTGTTTCTGTACCACAGTCCATTATAAACCACATCATGGATAAAGTTTACAAAACAATTGTCAGGTGAGGATGAAGGGTCTTAATATATAATATAATAATAGTAATCAGCTGATTGTCTCACAAACTTAACCAGCACATTTCTCCCCACATAGCAAACCCATAATACAGCGAGGGAGAAGAACCACATGAAACTATCCAACTACATATTTTTTCTAACAGGGTAGTAAAAGTTTAGCTGGCTAATATGAGCTGTTACTGTGGCTGAGCTGAGAGCGTAAAGCCTTGTTTAAACTCGACACGTCCGCTTGAGCGCAAAGGTTCGCGCAGCAAAAATGACGTGATTGTAACAGCGCGCGCGCCTCCGCATCCCCTAGACACCATTTACTACACACAATAGGCTTTTTTTCTCTGATTTTGGAAACTCGATCGACTTAAAATGCTTCGAAGATCGACTTGTCGACCGCGATCGACGGGTTGGTGATTCCTGTTACATACTGTTTTACGGTCAATGACAAGAGTACTAATCAGCTGTCTCACGAACGTAACCAGCACATTTATCCCCACATAGCAAAGCCATAACACAGCGAGGGAGAAGAACTGAGTTACATGAAACAATCCAACTACATATTTTAGTTGGATTACACCACTGACAAGGGAAAAGTCACTACTCACGGTCTTTATGGCTAGCTTCTAGCTTTCTGCGGCTTCTCTTTCAATGTAGTGACGAAACGCGCTCTGTAGCGCTGTGTGTTTGCTGTCGGCTAATATGTCGACCTTCATAGAAGGGGGTGCCTGCGGTTATGGAGATATAAATGCCTCATTCTAAGGTAATAAAAACATTACGGTTTATTAAGTAAGTTCTTTATACACCACTGAACACATAGTTATGGATGTCATATTGCATTTCTGTTAATAGATACTCAAATGTTTTACACATTGCACCTTTAATTATGAAAAGCTGTCCTAACCTCACTTTCATTTGAAAATTCATAAAAATCGACTTGGATGCCCTTAAGATTTGAAATGCAAACCAGTGCAGGAACAGATTTGTGAAGTGTGTGTTGCTGTAAATCTGTTCTGTGTACCAAACACTGGCTAATCTTCAAATGAGCATATTAGCAAGTGTGGTGCATGATGTGGTAAATTAAGGGTTATTCAGCCATATTCAAAATGAAAAAGAAAAAACACATTTGAAAGAGAAAAAAATACTTAATTACTTTTTTCTTCCCTTCCCCCTCAGAAATAGCTAAATGAAAACATGGATGCGTTATGTTCAGGTGGGATGTTCTGAGGTTTGATGTGGAGATTACGGATTTTAATGCATGTTGTTTTGTGTTGCCATCACTCAACCTCACTGTATCATGGGAAATGTAGAAAAGCATGGCGTGTTGTTCAATCACTTCATGCTAAAAACACACTGAGAGTCTCACGCTGAGAACATTAGCTGAGTGTAATAGTGTAATGAATTACTAATGCATCATCTCCGTGTCATTCTGTGGTCTTGGTTTCATCATTCATCCATGTTGATGTTTTCAGTAGTTCTTTGATTTGTACAGTATGTTAGCACAAAATACAGTGTCTGTTTTTATGTCTCATGTTTTTATTTGTATGTTCTTCTAGTGTTACACAAACAGCCAAGAGAAGTGTGTCTGTGCCTGCTGGAGCTGGGAAGAATAGCATCCAGGTAGTCCACAACATTTTTTTTATTTTATCCTTTCATCACTCACACTCTCATGTCGCTCCAAACGTTTTGACTGGTTATTTGGTGAAACACGAAACAATGCAAAATTTGGTTCTTTTTTGATGTCTTGTTTTCTAATCATTCCTAAATCAAGATACATTTACTTGACATGCAAATTTAAACAAGTTTATTTCTCTGACCTCATTGGCAGATATTTTATCTAGTTTTAAGCATAAACTCACTTAATTTTAATCAGTTTGTAATTAAACAAGACTTATCTTTTCATTTAGCTTCTTAAGTAAATGTATCTTAATTGTTAGAATGTTTAGCCTATAAATTTTTGTACTAAATAAAAATACAAAAATCTTTTTTTTTGCAGTGTATTAGATATTTTGAAGAATGTTGGTAACCAAACAGTTTTGGTTCCCATTGACTTATATAATGTATATAATTGTATTTAATCCCATATAATATAAAAAAGTATATAATTTAGTATTAAATCTTACAAGTAATGGCAAATTAATTTGGCCAAACCCATTCAAAGAATCTTGTGGTTCCATGGCTCTATTGCTTTGTTTTTTGTTAATAAGCAATTTTGCATTGTATGTTTCAAAATCACAATTTTGTTGTACATGTAATCAAACCATAAAGTGTGAATGGTCACTCTTGTGACAGGTATAAGGTAGAGCCACCTGGTCTTATAAAGCTGGAGAAAGAGATTGAACAGGAAGAGAAGAGACCTGAACCTCCACTGTCTCCTGTACCTCCCGCTTCCAATTCTCAATCTCCATCCGTTTCTCCGTCCATCTCGTTATCTATCTCTCCATTCAACAAGACCAACTCCAGCAAAAAAAGTACCGGCAAGCTACTGGATGATGCTGTGAGTAACATTTCTCTTTCTCAGATATCACTATTGTTATCGGTACCACAGTAACTTTAACTCTGACTTTTACTTTTTCCTCTAGAATGAGAATGTACAGTTTTCTGTCATTTTACATGTAATGTGTGTTCCAGGTGAAGCACATTTCTGAAGATCCACCTTGTAAGTGCCCAAATAAGTTCTGCATAGAGCGACAATCGCAGGGCCGTTACCGCGTTGGAGAGAAAATGCTTTTCATCAGAGTAAGTAAATATCGCAACAGACCTTAGTCAGGTTAGATGCCATATTTACAAAATTATGGAAATATGTGACTCTGCCTACATTTCTGCGAAACCTGAGAGACGTTGCTCCATGTTTATTTTGCTGCACTTTTCAGGTGGCACGACCACAAGAGGCGCTATAAGCAATAAAACAATTCCTCCATTGCAGATATAGGTAAATTAAGCTAGCCTGGCTCCGCCCTCCTACGCACTTCCGCTCAATTTTATTTTCCTTCAGTACTACGTCTGGGATTGTGCTGTAGACTTTGGTTTCCAGAAATAATTTTTTTACCGGTCCAATCAGCGAACAGAGGGAGTGGCTGAGAACGATGACGTTGATGTAGCGCGTCAGTTTGAGTTGGAGTTCAGTAATGGCAGCGGAGAAAGACGTGAGAAAATCTATTCGGTCCGTTGTTGCAAAACTGCCGAATATCCAGAAGTTAAAGCCGGAGCAAGATCAATGTTTGCTAAGTGTTGTTGGTGGCCATGATGTTGTGGCCCTCCTCCCCACGGGGTTCGGGAAAAGTTTAATTTTCCAGCTCACTCCGCTAGTGGTGAATGAGTTAGCTAAGGCGAACGATAGGATGCAAAGCCGATAGTTGTTGTCGTCTCCTCTTGTTGCACTAATGGAGGACCAAGTGAGGGAGGCAGAAAGGTTAGGAGTTGGTGCTGGGCAGCTCGGCGTGCACGATGATCACTGTACAGCATTTGCGGCAGATCCGAAACGACCGCAGCGGCGTATTGTTAATGATTACACCCAGCTTCGACAGTTGACTGAATACATCACTGTCCTTAGTGTCAAATATACATTTAGAATTTAGAATTGTTCCTTGAACTCTTAAATTCGATGAACAAAACATGCAGCTCTCGTTGACAGACATCTTATTCTAAACATAATCCTCTGATCATTCGGACTTGTTTTTTTTTATTGCTTAAAACAATACACAAGTAATAACAGAAAACATAATACAAAAACAAACAAAAAATAATAATAAAAACAAAACAAAAATAAAACAGTAGGGGGATAATATAAAATAAACATGAACAAGTTAAGAGAATTACATGACACTGAAAAAAGGAAAATAATTACAAACAGATAATGTTTTTAAGGCTTTTTTTGTTCTCAGACAACTTAATTGAAAAGAGGTATTTTTAAAATTCTTTCACAAATATAAGAAAGAGAGGTTTAGCATTTAGATATTTAGATTTATGAATATGGAATTCGGACTTGTTTCCAGCCGGTTTCGGCGCATGACATACGTCACGACCACACGTTAGCGATTGGCTATGGCAGATCCTGAGTGACGCTGGGCAGATCCAATAGTTTTGAACTGTAACAGAGAACCCGCCTACAAGGAAGTAAACGTTTCTCAATGGAGCGAGGCCAGACTCTCTGTACAAATGAAATGTACGAGAGTCTGGTAGAACCAGGCTAAAATTAAGCAGCCCAGGGTCATGAATATAAAGTGCCTGCCTGTGAGTATAAAATGGTTGCAAAACTGATATTCGGTACTTGTAGCACGTTCACAGCAGTCAAAGTGAAATGTCTAGTAATTGGTGCTAAATAGAGTGATACATTTTAAATTCCAAAACAGTTAAACGTTACTTCTGTACTCGGCACTGTTGTACACACTGTGAGCTACACATCAAGTTTACTATGTCGGAAAAGCCATAAAAATGGAGCGGATTATGTGGTGCAAATGTAAAAATTCATTAGTTTACAAATCATGCACTGTAAAAGTGTTTTGAGGTCATAACTGTAACGTGTATGCTGTGTTTCTTTGTTTTTGTTTCTCCCCGTGCCCTAATTTTCCTACTGTGTCAAATTTGTTACAATTATGTTCACCCGTTCTGTCAATCGTCTTGTTAGTTCTACTGATTATTTAAACCCTGTGTTCTCCCTCGTTCTATGTCCGTTCTCGTCAATGTATGCGTTAATAGGAAGTGTGTATATCTCCTGAGTTTATCCTGTTTCTGAGTATTTGCTATTAAAATCTATCTCCTAGTATTATTACTCGGCGCGCAATTTTACATTACAATACAACAATTACGTGACAATAACGTAGTATTTACGGAACTGCACTAAAATATATAAAAAATCTGTGATTTGGCCAAATTAATTTTATTTTGTAAATTATAAAAAACTATTTTTATTTTGATGGCTGCAACACACTCCAAAAAAATTGGCACAGAGGCAAAATAAAAGTGAAAAGATTGCAGAATATCCAAGTTAAACTGTTTTGAAATAGTGTTCACAATTAGCAGGTTAACTGGTAATACATTTTTGGGTATAAAAGGAGCATCCACCAAAGGCTCTGTGTTTTCCAACAAAGATGGGTCATGGCTCACAACTTTGTGCCAAATTTCATGAGAGAATTGTCAAAGAATAAAACAAACACATTTCTCAATGCAAGATTGCAAAGTATTAAAGGGGTCATATAATGGTACATGCACTTTTACAAGTTGATTGTACTGAAATGTGTGTTGGCAGTGTCTGTACACAACCATCATATAATGATAAAAATCCATCCAGTGTTTTTGTTTTAATCTCCTTATATGTTTCCCCTGCCTCAAATTGAGCCGTTCGTTTTTGTGACGTCAAGAAAACGGACGCCCCTCCCACGATTGTTGATTGACAGCAGTGATTCAACACAGCCCAGCCCTGAGCGAGCTGTCATCATAGTCCGTCATTGTTGATAAGCTGGAGCAGAATGGCGTCCAAGCGATTGTGGTGTTCTGTTCTTGGGTGTAATAATGAACACAGAGTCATTTTAATGTTCCTAAATCCGAACCGCTGAAGACGCAGTGGCTGAGTTTTGTTTTCGAAGGGAATATTCCCCACGATCAACGTCAATGCTTTCATGTTTGCGCGAATCATTTCTCACCAGACTGCTTTATAAAGGAGGGTCAGTATAAAGCTGGTTTTGCTAAGAAGCTGCTCCTGAAAAAAGAATCGGTACCAACTATTTATGTTCCCTCTGCACCTCCAGAAGAAGTGAGTGTAAAGTTTTATTAACCTTTATATTAATCTTTGCAAATCGCGAAAAAAAGTTTTTTATGACCATTAGTTGTAACGTCATTAGTTGTAACGTCAATCTGTCAATGAACTAACGTATACATCAGTAAACACATAGCGTTCATATCTCATTACTCTACCCTGCTAGAACATACAAAGATAAATCAAAGTGACATTACGTTAACCAACCATTCAGAAACGTCCTGTTCGAGCCTTAATTGTCGAACTTTGTGTCGATCTTTGCGGCCGTCATCTTGTTCCGGGTCCGACTCCGGTTCAAACTGATACGGTTGCACAGATGTGTCCTCAGAGACTCCCGCTGTCATTCTTTCTCCAAAATATACCCTCAACTGTTGTCAAGGCAACACTCCACGTGAGTTGTATATCAAAACGCCCGCAGAACAGAAGGGGCGGAGTGAGCGAAGCTCATTATCATTTAAAGACACATGCACTTAAAGCTGCTGTAGGTAACTTTTGTAAAAAAAATATTTTTTTACATATTTGTTAAAACTGTCATTATGTCCTGACAGTAGAATATGAGACAGATAATCTGTAAAAAAAATCAAGCTCTTCTGGCTCCTCCTAGTGGTCCTATTGCCATTTGCAGAAATACACGCTCCTGGTCAGAAACAACCAATCAGAGCCAGGAGGATTGTCTTAGCAGTGTCAATCACGCTCGTGTATGCGCTGATCACACCCCTCTCTTACACAGCGCAGCCGTCGTTCAAACTCAAGATTGCCGGCGTGCTGCAGCTGTGCTTATGACGGAGAAACAACCTAAACTGCCAATTCTCGAGTAACACCTGCTCATAAAACAAAGAGGTAAAAGGAAAAAGACCGATGACGATAAACAAGCAAAAAAGAAAGAATTACACAGAGCCCATTGACTCGGTGTCAAAACTCTAGCCGCATAACATGTAGATAAAATGTCACGCACTCTGCTAAGCAACAATTGAAACCTGCTAATTCACTGGCTTGTCATGTTGCTGAAATAATGTACTAGCACACCTTATCTAGCATTATATATCGCTAGAATAATTACTTACATACTGTAAAGTTAGTTACCGTTATATTAACGTTATCTTACTAGCTATTTATAACTTATAGAAAGAGTGCAACGTTACAAAGTTACATGTAGGCTATTGCAAAATACATAATGATTTGAGGACCAAGTTTGTAGTCAAAGTATGGGCAGGCCATAGTCAATGTAAAGCATATTGTTGACGTTTAGTCCCTATTAGTGAATGTGCCATATAACTTCTTATCCGCTGTTATCGGTGGGCCTGTTTACTAGCCTGCGCGTTCACGACGGGCTCCGCTGTGGAGGACGAGCTGTGGAGGGAGGGCTGTAGCGCAGCAGAGAGCAAGGGGGTGGGACCTGGAAGTTGTGCTTGTTCAAATTTTCAGGCTAAGTCAACGTTTTCTCAAAACTCCCTACTGCAGCTTTAAACGGCGTGCTGAAAACAGAGCTGTTTTTGACCAGGTAAAATTAGTGTTTTCTTAAAATACTAATGAGAATTTTTTATAAAAGTATATTACAAAGTTTTCATTTTGACCCTAAGCATTCATATTAACTTGTACAAAAATGGCATTATATGACCCCTTTAAGGTCTTTCACCGTCTACCATAAACAATGTTGTGAAAAGATACAGGGAATCCAGAAAAAGCTCAGTGCATGTAGGGCAAGGCAGGAAACCTCTGTTGAATGTGTGTGACCTTTGACCCTCAGATGGCACCGTCATGCTACTGTGTTAAATACAGCCACATGGGCTCGGGAGTACTTTGGAAAACCTTTGTCACTGAACACAATCTGCCGCTGCATCAAGAGATGCCACTCGAATCTCTTTTACACAAGGTGAAAGCTATACATCAGTTCAATGCAGAAATACCGGCGAGCTCATCTCAGATGATCCAAAACACAGTGAAAATATGTGCTGTGTCAGAAGAGTCCACATTTCTGCTTGTTTTTTGGGGAAAAAACAAACATCAAGTCCTCAGTCCCAAAGACGAAATGGACCATCCAGAATTTCCTCAGCGACCGATATAAAAGCATCTGTTCATCATGGGGTGACTTGCTTATGTGTGAAGGTACCACTGATATGGAGATGTAGAGTCACACATCTTTCCTGGGAAGTAAGACAGTGCCGGATCTCATTCTGCACATGCTAAAACGGTCGGAAAACAGGCAGCGGTTTCTGACGTACTAATATCACAGTTGCTACTTCCAGCAGACTGATGCAATAGCCAGTTCCAGCCTGATATCGCTGCTCTCCCTGATATCGTTCAGTGTTGTGTGTTCATGCAACAAATACCACAACACAACATGATTACATCATATAACTTTCCCTACCATCCTGAGATTGTAAATGGATGTCACTTACTGCCTGACAAGTATTATTAAAGAGAAGTTTGACAAAGATATACTTCTCCCGTGCCTGATTCTCTTACCGGAATCACTGTCCATAATTGTCCGCCTACAGAACTGTAAATTCACAAAGGTTGCCAGAGGTGCTACTCTGCAACAAAAACAGTGGTTTAGATACTCTACACCACAGAAGGGATGTGCCTCACTGCAGTCCAGATCTGTCTCTTACTGGAAATGTATGATGACCCATCATGAAAAGGAGACTCGGACAGTGACGACCACAGGCTGTTGAGCAGCGCTCTTGTATTAGGGCAACATTACACTTGCGAAACTGCAACAATTAGTATCCTCAATTCCCAATTGATTATAAAGTGTAATTAAAAGGAAAGGTGATGTGACTCAGTGGTAAACATGCATCTGTCCCAACTTTTGTGGAGTGTGTTGGAGCCATCAAAATCAAATTTTGATTATATTTACAATATTAGGTTAAAGAGAATTAACAAATCACATATTATTGATTTTATTGCATTTTACAAAATGTCCCAACTTTTCTGGAAATGGGGTTGTATACTTTAACAGGCTCATAATTAATTGAATAATGCATAATGTATAATTCATTCTAAAGTGAAAATCATGGTAACACACTATTAATAACTCAAGTATTACCAAATCTTTCAGAAGCAATTACTAATTATTTGAAATAATAATCTAAAGTGAAAAACAAGATAACTCCCTAGTAATGACTGAAGGTATTGTAAGCTTTTGAATAGTAATAACTCAAGTGTTTCTAAGTCCTTGTAAAGGAAATACCAATTACTAGGAACCATACATATAATATTTGGAATAAATATTTTTGGACTTTTTTAATATAAAGTATATTTATAGTCCCACCATCTTGGGTCACTTTTTTTGCTAAGCTTCAAATGTTTTCTGAGATACATAAAATTCTGCCATATAACTCCACTGTGCTACTTTTCCATTTAAAAAAACATGCGCTAGATGGATGTGTTTGACCGCTGTGCTCGTGTCTTGTGTCTTTTCCAGCATCTTATGCAGGACGCAGCGTTTAAAGAATTAGACGTTCAACTTTTAAAAAAAAAACGCTTCTCAAGACCTCGTCTTTTTCCATTCCACAATTTTTACCACAAAAACGTGTTTTGTGTGAATGGCCCCTTATGCTGCTTTCTCTTTTTGTGTCAGGAAGCAGCTGATTACATTTTTATTATCCACTACTGTGTGATCACTTTAATTAGTCTGTTAAACACACACACACACACACACACACACACGGCAGTGGGGTGTCCCATAACAGCACAGACTCCACTAACTGACAAATAGTGATTAGTGAGGCAGGCCTGGTTACCGTGGGAACCTGTTACTTAGCAACAAATGATTTAAAGATGCTTTCCTCATTGTGTATCTGTGTGTTCAGTTGTGTGTTATTACTCCGAGCTGTGCAGTAATACACTGATAACTGCTCTCATGAGAGGATATTTGAGTGATTACATCACCCCCATCCGTCATAGCTCATTAGAAGCCGTGTTAAATGAGTGTTCTCACTCAATAAATAGAACATGAAGATTGGAATTGTGGCCAGGTCTTAGAAACTCCTGGTTGGCTTCTTAAACTTTAATAAAATGCAGGTGCGAGTGTTTTTAAGAGATTTTTTGAAGTTTAGATATAAACTGAGAGGGAAAAAGGAATAGATCGAATAATCCATGTGAATAATTCTGACATCTCTGGTTAAAACATAGCTCACCAGCATATGTTGTGTTCTGTGCTGGCGTCCCCATAGACCTGATTCACAGCAGCGCCATCTTTGAGTTTTAATGGGAATGAAAGCGAGGCTGTAGGGATGGACATTCATCTCTTCAGTGGGTTGCACTACAATGTAATGTGTTTTTGGATTGTTCTGTGGATGAAACACTACAAAAATATCTTGCCAAGAAATTTTATTAGACAAAAAAATCCAGACAATATGAGCTATGGAGAATTTGAAGTGATCTAGGATCTTTCTACAGCTTTTTACAGTGGACGGTATTGAAAACTAGGCAAGTCTATCCCTCACAGCCTCACTTTCATACCTGTCATGGCGCTGCCCAGAATAAGGTCTATTAAGCAAGCTTCACCAGAGACAAATAGGTGGAGGAGACAGGCTGCTTGTAGGGAAATCATTTGAGAAATCACAAAACTCAATATGGTGGCTCAATAAGGATAAAAATCAAACACTTCAGCCAATCACTGCACTTAGCTGGACCAACCTGAAAAATATTTTTTTTTACAGATTTTGGCATGTTATAAAAAGTTGGTGATTTTGTATGAATTTGACAATCTGACTCATACCTACATTTGTAAGTAAAATCACCATGAAGGTCCACCCCTAAAACATACAAATTGATGTGTTCACACCTAAACAAATGTTCGGCATGAAAATTAGGTCTGATTTTCACTTGCTATTTGTCTGTTCAGACCGATGCAGAAAGGCAGACAGGCTTAATGAAAATGCAATTCTGTCAGGACCATTTCCGTCAAAGATAATTGACCATTGGCAGGCATAAAGTTTGGATCGGCGGTATGCAGGGGGGGATCAGGGGGAATTTTTTTTATAGTGGCAAAGAGGTGGCAACAACAAAGCAAGTGTGCACGCAAATGTTTTGTGGATTTATGGCCTGACATACACATTCTTGTTCATGAACATGCAAAACAGTTGCATTACCACAAAGTAATAATTTATACGGTTTAAAAAAAATAAAAAAAAATAGTCCACTTGACAGTGAATGAAAAGAAGTGAGTGAATTCAGACACTATTGAACACCTGATAAGCAGAATCACTGAAGGACAGAGAAATAAGAACAGAAAAAGGAGAAGTGATGAGCAGAAACACAATAACTAGGCCCTTTCACACTGTGTGAAACCAGTTTACAAACCAGTTTGACATAATTTCTTTCAACATGTACAAAAGTTCTTGTTGAGAATTATGTAGATGTTTTATTAAAAGTAATAGGTTGGTTTGATCACCATTATGGTGATCAGTGTTTGCTTTAGTTTGACCCTTGACTTTTTAACAGTACTTTTTCTCTGGCTGTTGTGTTTATAAAGCACATTTGTAATGGGGCATTCTGCTATTTGTTATGGATCTGTGCAGCATGCTGGGTGCCAGCATAGTATAAAACTCCCAGCATGCATTTTGGCTTGAATAAATTATGCAGTTGAATGGTCTTTTTATTTTTCTTATCTGCTTTTATTTTTGTTGTTGTTTTTGTTGTGAATATTTTGTAGCCTGTTTTGTGATATTCAGAGTTTATCTCTTTTTTTTATTGTCACCATTGTTGAGATTCATGTACTGTTTTTTGATGTCTGTGTGTCTAAATGATGCTGTAGTTCAAAACTTTTTTTTTAAAAATCCTTCACAATAACTGATTGCTGCTGAAACTGTTTCTGTAGTTTCACAGTGGTAGTAATGCCAAATTTGAGTGTATTAATTATATAACACACTTTTTAAAAAGAATTAAACCCTGGATTAGATGAGTGAGTTAAGAGACTGATATTGCTTTATTTAAAGGCAGTATCTGTGTAGTTGATCATATCTCACTTCCGCCAATATTGATCAATGATTTTGATGACATCACTCTGCACTTCAGCTTTTCATCAAATTTTCTGTCCAATCAAATGCTCTCTACAATGTAAAGCGTCCCGCCCCCTACATTATAAATAGACACTGAAGCTGCAAATCAGTCACTTTTTCACACATTTACTATTTTCTACATGGTGAATGGCACATAGTGCACTAGTATATGGGGGATAGGGAACAATTCATCTAGTGCTTTATATTGGGGCGAATAAAGTCTGGGTTCACTTTAGTGTCACGTGAACCGCCACAGCGCACACAGTCTGCTCTGGTCCAGAGACAAGAGATAGCACAGAGCCACAAAACATACAAACTAATTTGAATTCTGTAGAGAATGCTGTATTTTAAAACGATATGGAGGAGATTAGGAGGAGAAACGGTTAGAGATTAGGAGGAAACTGCAGCTTTACCGAGCCCAATGGCTCTGGCCGAGCTGTGAAACACTATTGGCTATTTAAAAAAATGGGAGGAGCTGTTCGATATGTCCTGCCCTGTCTTCCTGTTTCAGTGGAAATTACGTCAACACACTGAATAATGCTGCGTCTTTCAAAGCACTTCAGCGGGCCTTTTAAACTTTTATTTTCGAAATCGTGATGGTGATGAACAGGTCGCATATTTAGAAACATATTGATGTATTCTCTTATGTTGGTGTAGGTTTATAAATGATTTACCTTACAAATCTGATGAAATGGCACACATTGTGTTCCCAGATGAACGTTATAAGCAACCCAAACTCTCAGCATATGCAGAGATGGAGTTTGAGTTGCATGTGATAATGATGATAACAGATCATGTGGAGCAGAATTTACTGTGAACGGAGCTGCTCTGAGACACACGTAACTACACGCATACAAAATTAAAGCTCATATATTAAACCCGCAGAACATATATTTATTGTGAATTCACAATAGCTCTATGATATAGTATTTAAATGGTTTTAATACATTGTGCAGCCTTAGAAAACGGTCAAATAATGTGTTTCATGGATTCTCATCAGTAGAATGCTCCAATTCCGGTATTTTGCCGGTTACTCGACACGGGTAAATTGCAGTGGAGGATTTTCTTTAAATCGAGTACTCGAATTGAGCATGACTGCCAGAACTGACGCTATATGCTTGATATTCACTCTCTGACAGTTGGTGGTGTTTAAGGAAAAGCAGAAATACAGCGGTACACAATTAGGGCAGCACTGCTCAACTTTCAGTTTCTGACTCCTGCTTTTCACGGATAAGAACGGAAGTCAAACAGTATTTAAACAGCTATTCAGCCATTTGCTATGGTGTTTACCAAACAAGACCAAATACAAGAGTACAGAAACAAAAGTGCTGTCTTGAATTCTTTCTTTCCGTAAAAAAAAAAAAAAATCACATTGATGGCATGTGAATGTTTGCGTTGGTCTGAACAGATGCATTAATAGCCAGTCATTTCAAATTGAAAATGTTTAACAAATTTTAGAACCAAACATTCATATTGGTGTGAACAGGTCTTTAGATTGTACAAATCGAATTGTTCGAAAAATCGAATAAGATTTAAAAATGTTCATGTGTATTTGTTTTGGTTTTATTGTCTTACCCTTTTCCCCATCCAGACTTTCAATCGTAAATTTTTTGATGAATTTTCACATTTTATTACAGTTTTTAGAAAATAAATGTATAGGCTAAACATCTAAATATTTATTGTCTCCAGATGTTCGGAGTTTATTTTATTCCAAAAATGTTTTAAATGTTTGTTTTTTTCATATATATATATATATATATATATATATATATATATATATATATATATATATATATATATATATTAAAAAATAAATGCTGATTTGAGATATTGAAATGTCATTTGTATGGAAGTTTGTTTCCACCAGGGAATTGAAAAAAAAAAAATACAAGATAATTGCGACTTACAATCTTACAAGTTTACATCGTGAGATAAAATGCAGGTGCGAGTGTTTTTAAGAGATTTTTTGAAGTTTAGATATAAATTGAGAGGGAAAAATGAATAGATTGAATAATCCATGTGAATAATTCTGACATCTCTGGTTAAAACATAGCATATATGTTGTGTTCTGTGCTGGCATCCCCATAGACCTGATTCAATGAAAATCAGGTAGATAAAATTCTGACTTTATAACATGAAAGTGCGAGTTTATATCACGCAATTCTGAGGCAATTCTGAGAGAAAAAGTCTCTTTTTTTTCCCCTTTTTTATTTAATGGTGGAAACATGCTTTCATACATTTGTTTATATAGATTAAGAAAAAAAATATGCTGTTATGAACTGTTGGACATTGATAGTAGACAAATTAAATATGCTCTCTCTTGCTCTCCTTCTCTCTCTGTCCATGAACTCAGTGGTTTGATTTGATTTGAACTTTCCTCTAGCTGTCTAGATCTCATTATTACACAATTCATGCGATTCCTCATTTTCAGGTTTAGATGCGAGTGCTCAGATTTAATTTAAAACACTGACTGCAGCGATTCATCAAGCTAAACCCCTGAAATTGCTATTAATTCATTTGCCTGTGGAGAATCACATTAGTCAGTGCTGATTTTAATTGCTCTGTCCCTGAGAATCAGGCTGCGTCACTGCCGCCCCCTATAGAGATAAACTAACAACTGCACCAGCAATTGCATTCTTTATGCACCCAGAACAAAGACTGTGCTGCTTAAATAAAAAAAATATAAAGACATAAAAAAACCATGGTATACTAACCCACCATGCATTTTTATTATCACAGTCTGGAGAGAAAATTAAACTCACTTGTATTTTAAAATCAAATTAGGCAGATGTCAACATGGGCAAGTTACATGATACCCTCTTCTTTAAAACCCATGAAAAAAACTACACAAAGTTACAAATATATACCTGACCACACTGAATACAGTTTGTGCCAACCGTAAATCATGCAATTCATGTTTTGTGAATTACTCGCTCCTTAATGCATGAAAATTCAAGAGACACTGATATTCAAATGAACAAACAGTGTCACACTTCTGCTGTTTATGCATTTCCTATGCAATAATAGTAATAACAAAAACGTTTAAATTAAAAGTCATGTTTGTTCACTTTTGTAAGATAACTCTAGAGAAGAGCATTTTCCCATTTACTGGAGATAAATGCAATTGGTTAAAAAAAATGGAGATCCATCTTATTTCTTGAATTAAAAATATTAAAATAATATTCTTTCATTTTACAAAGAGACTGCCTTGAAATGTGTTGCCCAGCAACCAAGGCCAAGGCTCGAAAAAAAAAAAAAAATCTACTTTCTTGTTCGTTTTCCAGGGAAACGAGCGAATCCTGTGAATACGTCTCAAGGACACATTCCTTTTTGTGTTTGTCTTTGAGAAAGACCTTTCTTGTTGAAATACCCCTCAGATTCCCCAGATGGTTTAGGATAGAGTTATTAGAAAGCTGCGTTTTCATTTAGTTGTCATTTAAATACACCATTTACTTCAGTGTGTGTTTTTCTTTTAGCCTGTTGAACTTTGGTGCTCCTGAGAGAAATCGACTGTGTATGTTCCCTATTGAGGGACTTTTTGGGGGGATAACCTTCAACATCACAGACCTGAACTGCTGTATACTGTATAACAAAAATGTGTGTGTGTGTGTGTGTAGAGGTCATGTGGTGGTGGCTTGTAGAGTCTGATTGGTAATATATTTGTGGCTCCAGTGCCTGAGGGCCACACAAACGCCCTGTGAATGTCCCTCCATCAGCCGCCTAAGACTAAGAGCCTTATGAATCTTTAATATCATTTCCCTGCAGGGTTAATATGAGCCACAGCTCACAGTATGAGATCTTTCTGCTGTTGTTTATTGTTTAGTGTTCAGATAATTCTCCTGTCATCAGATAACTGTTTTGAGTGTGTGTCTGCAGGCTACGGCTGGTTCAGCTCTTTATCCCACAGGGGAAGGTTACAGTGCATTATTAGAGTGACATTTTGTCATTTCTCAGCCTTTATGAAAGATTCTTTAGCAGCTTGTGTGTTCAAGGCCGCTGGGACGGAGGCTGTAATAGAGGGATGAATCACAGCAGAATTGCTGCTTTTTATTGGGACTGTGACTAACTGTTATGTGGTGGAGGTTTGAAGTGTATATATGGCATTGTTTTGAGCTTGAAGAGATTTTGAGAAAATCTGGATCAGATTCATTGTTATTGGTTGGTGAAATAGAAGATTGTGATACTAGAATTGATTGATTGATTGATTTTTATTTAAAAGGGACCATGTGAAATTAACATAAATGTAAACATTTGATGCATTACACCAGAGTTAGCCTTAGGCTAATTTGCATCTGCAGTCCCCAGGTACAAATAAATACAAATACATACAGCACAAATTAAAATATCAACATTATTCAAGAATATGCGGCATATCAAACATAAAACATCAAACATTGTTCAAGAGCATATAACATGTACTTAATGCCCCCCACTGGCAAACACACACACCCTATAATCACAACATACAATGGTATGCCCACACACAGCCCCTTCTCAACCCTTATGTCAACCCTACCATAAAGAGGTAAATGTGACTAAAGAAAAAAGAATATTACCCACTGACAAATTAGTGGATGCATTGTTGTGAAAGTTTTAAATGTTTTTTTTTTATATTATCTTTAAAGGCCCCAAACAAGTCACAAGTTTTTATATTATCTGTAATTGTGTTCCATTGTATCACAGCTTTGATAGAAAAGGCTGCCTGCCCTAATGCTGAATAGCGAAAGGGTACAGTGCAGCTATATACGGAAACTATTCTAGTGGTCCTCACAGAGCCACGGTAACAGACAAACTCACGCAAACAGGTGGGGGCCAGACCTTTTAAGATTTTATAAACTGTGCATAAATTTGAGAATATTCAAAAATTTTCAAAAGTTAGTAGATTGTAGCCTACTTATGTAGTATGTCACAGTGATGGTGCCTGAGTGGCTTTTTGTCATGAATTTTCAGGCCCTGTTTGTACAGGGATTCTAAGGGCCTAATTGTTGTTTGGCTAGCCTGCCCCCAGCAGGTGATACAATATGCGATATGTGAGAAGATAAGGGCATGTAAAAATATCTTAGCAGCCTCTATTGATAGAGAGGATCTAATCTGTCTATAATTTGGCAAATTGTATTAAATAATTTTTGTCATTTTCTTTATGTGTTTTTTGAAGGTCAGGTTTGAATCAAGCAGCACTCCAAGATATTTAATTTCAGTAACAGTCTCAATCTGTTCACCTTTAAAGCAGATGCTTACGTCTAGGATGTTTAGTTTGGTTTTGGAGAAGAACATGCCTTTCGTCTTACCTATATTCAAGGTAAGGCAGGATTGGTCTAGAAGATACTGTGCTTTAAAAATGTCGTAAAAGTAAATTCAAACCAAAGATTTGACTAACTGGGAAACACAATTTGTACATACACTAAAAAAAGAATCTCACACAGAAATTTCAGGCTCATTTTAAGAATTAAAATGGATTTTTTAATTATTTTAATGTTCCTTATTAACCACTTATAATGTTAATAAAGTTTTTTTTTTTCCACAATTTTGCAAATGTTTTATATAACAAATGTAGTATTTTTTTATTATTAAGAAGATGCCATTTTAAATCGTTTTCTTAGTCTGTTCATTTGATCAGGCAGTTGCACCATCTGACATTTTGGGGGTTTAAGATAAAACATAAAATAATATGTATTATTTAAATGTAAAATGAATTCAAACTAAATAGGATTTACAGAATACAGTGATACAGTATATGTCATGCATTTATCTAATTATTTTAGAAGTAAATAATGCACTTGGACACAAAAATATGCACGTCATGTCATTGACCCTAATAATAATTCTTACTGTTTAGGAACTGTCTTGATCGGATAATCTGAGGTAATAACCGATGTTGTGACAAGGCAGTGGACTCCTACATTTAGACCTCTGGAGAATGTAGGCAGCTGAAAAAAATTATTTACTGCAGCCTCTCTGCTCCTTCACCATAATCTCAGAGTCTCACACGTCTCTTTGCCTAGAGGGAGTTTCACAGTGGGAACCGCAGGTGACAGATAGCCAATAAAAGGGTGTGATTACGCCACTGGAGGTGTTAAAGGAGTTTAATGTCAGATACTTTATTCTTCAAATGAGCTTTCATGAATGATTAGGCCCAAAACTTTTGAGAATGCTTGGCCAGAGTATTGGGTCCATCTGGGTCACGGCACCAATTAAAGCAGAGCTTAAACCATCAATAATTAGCATGGGAGTTGGATGCCCTAACGTGGACGCTGAAGAGTGGAGCCCCTAGCATAAGTCGCTAATGTGTCACAGCACCAGTGTAATCGTTCAGTAAGGCCCACTTGAGTAGGGCACGAACTGATGATGGGAGTTGGGCGTTCTAACAAGGACGCTAAAGGCTGGAGTCTCTAGTGTCAGTTGCTAGCATGCCTCTTGACACCAGGAGAGTGAGGTTTACCTGCACAGCTATCTCGTACCAGCTGGCCTTCATCACACTCATCTCCATCCGGCTCATGGCACCACTGTAATCAGTTCAATCAGCTCAATAAATGGCATGGGAGTTGGGCATGCTAACAAGAAAGCTAAAGACTGCAGCCCATAGTGTCAGAGGCTAACGGATCATGTCAAACTATTTGTGACATAAAATTGCGCATTAAAGGGATAGTTCACTTTGAAATTAATTGTTGGTATGTTTTAGCTTACCTCAAGGGCATCCAAGATGTAGTGTCTTTGTTTCCGCAGTAGTTTCAATTTTGATATTTTTAGGTCAAACCGTTCTTGTCTGTCAGTCATATAATGCAGGTCTATGGTCACCACCTCAAAGCGCATGCACAGAGAAGTCCAAATTAAACATGATTTAATGACTCGTAAATGTAAGTACACATTGATGGCCTAAGACACGAAACGAGCGGTTTGTGTGAGAAAACGAACAGTATTTATATCGTTTTTACCTCTTGTAACCACAGCCACGTCCAAGTGATCTGAGGGCGCCGGCGCTTCGGTCTGCGCAAGCACCGGAAGTGATCTCTCGCGCGTGTACGTCACTCATTGTTTACACAGAGATTTCGGAAGTGTTACCTTTCACTGTGAAGATCTAAACAAATTTAGATATAAAGGAAATTGCAATGGAAGACGATTTCGATATATCAACAGACAACGTTGAATTTTTTCAGAGAGATCACTTCCGGTGCTTTCCGGCGCTTGCGCAGACCGAAGCGCCGGCGCCCTCAGATCACTTGGACGTGGCTGTGTTTACAAGAGGTAAAAACAATATAAATACTGTTCGTTTTCTCACACAAACCGCTCGTTTCGTGTCTTAGGCCATCAATGTGTACTTACATTTACGAGTCATTAAATCATGTTTAATTTGGACTTCTCTGTGCATGCTCTTTGAGGTGGTGACCATAGACCTGCATTATATGACTGACAAGAACGGTTTGACCTAAAAATATCAAAATTGAAACTACTGCGGAAACAAAGACACCTACATCTTGGATGCCCTTGAGGTAAGCAAAAATTTATTTCAAAGTGAACTATCCCTTTAACCAAGATTCAAATGCATAGCCAATGTAATGTAAGCATGGAGTCCCAATCAACATAAAGTCTTGCGTTCCTGTGGCAGTTACGACCCTCAGTTCTCAAGGGAGTCATAGAGTTTATTGGAAGTAAAACATGTTTTCTTATACACGTAGCTAGCTATAACCGGTGGTCTGATTGTCTTCAGACTCTTGCTCTACCAGATAGTAGTTAATCTAAAAGAGAAGACTGAATGCAGGAGTCCTCTATAGGGGCTTTTCAAGTTGTGTACTTGTGTTGCGTCATGAATTGTGTTCTGACAGAATTCAGCTGAGTTTTGTGGTAGCTCAATCCATGTGTATTATCCATGATTGTTAATTGTTTGCTCCCAAACTTCCAAAGTGATTCCATTTGGGAGAAGTAACATGTAACCTGAACAACAAGACGTATTTACACTTAGACGAGTTGCGTCTACATTCATTTCTCCTGATGAATGCGAGTCATCTTGCACAAACGTGCTAATCCAATCAGTACCAACATATGACACTTAAAAAGGTTTTTATATAGGGACAGTACAAAAAAACATGATCCCAGTCAAAGCTGGAAAATATGTATTGTACATAGAGTATAGCAAGAGCTAATTTGCATCTCAGGTTAAGTGGCTAAGTGTCTACTTTCAAATACTTGCATAGAGTGCAGCATATGTTGGGATGTCAAACTCAACCAACTAACCAACCTAGAGATGTGTATCTCTAAACTCTTTTTCTCTGTCTCCTCAGATGCTGCATAATAAACATGTGATGGTGCGTGTTGGTGGAGGCTGGGAGACGTTTGAGAGCTACCTGCTAAAGCACGACCCATGCCGCATGCTCCAGATCTCGCGTGTGGAAGGCAAGATCTCGCCCATCTCTGGAAAATCTCCAAACATCAAAGACCTTGCGCCTGACAGCTACCTGGTAGTGGCGGCCCACTACAAAAGCAAGAAGTAAAGAAGAAATGTACTAATGAAACAAAGACTTTTAATGTAACTTTGAAGCACAGCTCACTGGCTAGCCGTTGTAGATGCCACAAGGACATGCCAACTTCCATTGGCTTCTAAAACTAACTAGTGTTTAAAGGAGAAAACTAATTTTAACACACAACAATGACAGTGTAGATCAGCTAGTTTGACAATGTATAACTAAGATACTGAGCGAACTGGAATACAGAATCAAGGTTGTTTTATTTGTATACCATTTTCTTAATCCTGACAAATGAAATCGCTGGATGAATTCAAATATTCACTTCTACACTGGCTATTCCTTTTAGTGCTTCATTTGCTAACGATATTAATAATTTGTATGGGGGTACTAGTATTTTCTTTTGATGTCATGATATATATTTTCTGGCATTTATTGTGTTTAAATGTGATGGCCTTGCTGTTTTGGAGAATGGAATCTAATCAGCCAACCATGTGGCTGAACAGACCCATAAAGCATGAAGACATGATCAAGAGGTTCAGCTGTTGTTCTTGCCAAACATCAGAGTAGGAAGAAATGTGATGGAGATGACTGTGACCTTGCAATGGTGGATTTAGAAACTGCTGATCTCCTGAGACCATCCAGTTAAAGAGTCAAAGAATAGCCAGACTGGACACTTCACAACAGTGCAAGGCAGAAGAACATACCTGAAGACACATTACAATAAACCATTGAAGTCGGCAAAGAGGAGGAAACTCAAACATGCGTTCAGTGTAATCCAGTGTAATAATAGAGCACGTTTGGCATGAGGAACCAGAATCTCCAAGGACTTATTCCCAGCTCTTTGTTGAATCAAGGTTTAACCAATAAAGTGAACAGAGCACTGAGTGTTATTTGCAGTATAGTAGCAGTGTAAGAGGTCTGAGTGCGTCGTTACAAGACGAGAGATTTTTCCGTTTAGCAGCAAGCAAATAGTTGCAAATAATAATAAAGAGGTTTTTTTTTAATCAAACACAATCTTTATTTAAGCAATGACTCTTTGCAGTTGTGCTTCTAAAACAGTTCCTGGTCTGAAAGTGTGTCACTGCCCTCAATTGGTAAACATAAACATTGCAGTACTTTGTCTGATTTATTGTATTATCATACAATGTTACTTTTTTTTTTTTTTACAATTGGTAGGACCCATATATTTTTCAAAACTCTTCACACAGTTCTCTTTACCAACTTTCAGCTCAGCAGTAAATTTTACATAAAAAATGCACTAAAACTACCAAAACACTTCATACGTCTCAAATCAACTCACCTCAAAATGTCCACCCAACAAACACACTGTCACTCATAAAGCAATGACCAAAAACACTAACAACATGTAGCATTATACAATGTTTTCTTTTGCAAAAAAAAAAATCTTTACAAAACAAGAATTACACAAGTTTTCCCCTTTATTAGATGGAGCTGAAATTGAAGACTAAAACCTGTGTGTTCAGCTACATCAAATCGTTTTTTTCCATTTTTTAGATTTGGAATATATTCAATATTATATGACTGTAGACATGCTGTCTTATTTAGTTTCATATTGTGTTAGGCTTTGAACTTAAAACAGTGTTGAAAAGAGAGTAAGCATGTGCAAATTGGCCTGTAGGTACATAGAGTATTGTTTGAGAAAGTGATTGTCGTCATTGATTGCATTTCGTACCAAAGCGATGATAAATGATAGACTGATGCTGTGCTCACTGTGAGAAGAGTTTTGGAAAAGTGACCTAACTATTGAGTCCAATGATTGTAAAAAAAAAAAAAGAAGAAATCCTTTAATATCCCATTCTGAAAGACACCTGGGAAGATATTTCTGTTGATTATTTGGTGCAAATCGATTTCCCTGTCACAAGCACAGACAAATTAAAACTGTTTCTTAAAAAGAAATGCATCAAAGGCAATATGAAGAATTCACTCAGAGTTCCTATAGATACAATATATTTCACACTAATCACAATAGCTCAGGCTGCTACATAATTGACAAGTCATATCATATCATGTTACTGTTGCATGGCCCACAAATATGGATGTTGAGTTTAAATGCAAGTTAAGATTTTCTTAACTTTAGACAACCAAAGCCCTTCAGAAAGGGTAAGAAACTGAGGTCTAATAAGATAAAGTGATGCACATTCTACTTGGTTCATAAGAACAGCAAGTGCTTACAATCAACACAGTGAACATACAATCAACAGGCAGTGAAAGTGCTAACTGACAGAAAATCCTTCATTCACGTTTAACTTCACTCTTAAATATCACAACATTTCCCACTTGCTCATTGAAAAATCCTATGAGCTTAAAAACCAAAACACACTGGTAACTGATGCTTAAATATAAACGGCTAAATATGGATTAAATGACCCAAAATCCAATATAAAACATGCTTTTCAGTTGTATAAATGTGTATTAAAATGTCAAAAATGTCAAAAATAGAGAGCACATTGGTACAAAAGCTGCGTGTGAAAATGATGCATGAACATAAATGCAATAGGTTGTGGAAAAAATTCATTAATTGCTAAAATCGGTACCCCAGGAAACCACAAGCTAGCCCAACTTGGCATTAAAGGGGCGTGGCCTGAATGCACTCTGGCGAATCAGAAGAGCTGGAGGATTAGCTTTGTGCAAGAGCTTGGCAGTCTCTATGCAAACTCCCCTGGCTAGTGTACACTTCAAAATGAAGAAAGAAAGCAAAAAGAGTTTTAAGAATCTCAAGTCAGCGGGAAATACTGCAGATGAAGGTTCAAGGTTGATCCCCGATGTAGACACACCAGTGATCTTCCCTTCAGCCTGTGTTAGCCAACCTGCCACTGGAGAGAAGAGGAGAACAGAACACTAACACAATCTTATTTCTCTCATTCAGTGGAGAATTAATCATCAAATATCAGTAAAAGAAGGTCCTTAACCTTCAGAAAAGGTTGTCCGACTCAGAAGGCAAACCCAAACATTATATCAAATATTTTCTATTTATTTTAGAGATGTATTTTTATGTCTTTATTTCAGGTTGGCTATAATACTTTGGATAATTTATTTTCTAGAATTAAAGAAATACAATGTTTTTAATTAAATCCTGGATCCTGAAAGTTATTTAGTCTTCAGTGTCGCATCAGTCGAATATGCTGATTTGACATTTCTTATTATTATTAATGTTGAAAACTGTTGTGCTGCTTAATATTTTAGAGGAAACTGTAAGAGAAAGTTCAAATTAACAGCATTTAATGTAGAAATATTTTGTAACATTATAAATGTCTTCAATGTCACTTTTGATCAATTTAAAGGTGTCATATAATGCCATTTTTGTACAAGCTAATATGATTCTTTAGGGTATAAATTAAAAGTTTGTAATATACTTTAATTAAAAATTCTCATTAGTATTGTAAGAAAACACTTATTTTACCTGGTCAAAAACAGCTCTGTTTTCAGCACGTCGTTTCAGTGCATATGACTTTAAATGATAATGAGCTTCGCTCACCCCGCCTCTCTGTTCTGTGCGTACACGTTTGTAACACAATAACCATAACGCCTTGTTCAGTATAAATGTGGGATTATGAATTATATTGAGAACGTCGTACATAGAAAACATGCAGTAATGTACTGTAAACCTTAGCCGCATTCATCGTGAAGCGTGCAAGCGATTTGCAAAGATTAATATAAATATTAATATAAAGATTAATAAAAACGTTACACTCACTTCAGTTGTTCTGGAGGTTCAGCAGGAACACGAATAGCTGGTACCGAAACTTTATTCAGGAGCAGCTTCTTAGCAAAACCAGCTTTATACTAGGGCTGTCAACGAATATTCTAAATTCGAATATATATTCGAATAGTTTTAAAAAACAGAAATTCGAAGGTGAAAATTAAATATTCGAATCATGTGGAAAAACACGCCCGCGGTAGCAAAGGCGTGGCTGTCTGCTTTGCGAGTGGCAAAATTCTGAAGCTTAAAATGTAAAACGCATTTTCCAGCTGCACAGACAGATAGCACAGTGAGTGTCTGGCTCACTCATTGGCTGTGCTGCGTCAACTGCACATCCAATGGCACGGGCGCCTCCAACGTGTGCGCCAATGAGCTAGCATTACATCAGACACGTCAGAGCCCGCCAATGGGGGCGTGGCCAGACGCCCTCGAAATAGCCATAGTAGCAGGCTAGCAGCAGCAGTTTACCACAGCACAGCTCGCTCGGAGCGTTCAATGTCGGTTCTATATACTGTAAAATTTAAATTAATGTTAATAATATTTGTTTCAATCACCGAATGAAGCCTGCTATATTTAGGACAAGAGTCGCGACCTTAAATTGCTTGCACAAAACTCTTGATCAGCACTCAACATTTGTTTATTGTTGTTCATTTAAACCGTTATGCGCAGAGAGCGTGAGGGCGAGAGAGAGAGAGAGTGCCTGCGAGTGCGAGCGAGAGTAAGGTCTGCGGTCTTGGCCATTAGTTGATTTACTTGGTTTTGTGTAAGTTAATACGTTGTCAAATATGTTTAAACTTAAATAAACTACCTATACAAGTAGTTGTGTCTCTTTGTATTAATTTGTCCTGTTATTAACGTAATGCGCGTCATTGACAAAATGCGCAACCAGATATTCGAATAGTTCGAATATATGGTTTTTTTTAGAGGGAATATTCGAACGTCATTTTTGAGCAATTTTGACAGCCCTACTTTATACTGACCCTCGTTTATAAAGCAGTCTGGTGAGAAATGATTCGCGCAAACATGAGAGCATTGACGTTGCTCGTGGGGAATATTCCCATCGAAAACAAACTCAGCCACTGCGTCTTCAGCGGTTCGGATTTAGGAACATTAAAATGACTGTGTTCGTTATTACACCCAAGAACAGAACACCACAATCGCTTAGACGCCATTCTGCTCATAGACAGTGCTCCAGCATATCAACAATGACCGCGCCGGACCGCGAGGACTATGATTGACTATGACTCGTGTCATATGGACTATGACACGAGCGAGGGCGGGTCTGTGTTGAAACGCTGCTGTCAATCAACAATCGTGGGAGGGGCGTGCGAGCCTGTGACGTCACACGGTCGAACGGCTCGATTTGAGGCGGGGGAAAACATATAAGGAGATTAAAACAAAAACACTGGATGGATTTTTATCATTATATGATGGTTGTGTACAGGCACTGCCAACACACATTTCAGAACAATCAACTTGTAAAAGTGCATGTACCATTATATGACCCCTTTAATGCATTATTGCTGAATAAATGTATTCATTTTAATTAGATTAAAAAAACTGATGCCAACAGTAGAGCATTTTATAAAAATAAATATTAATTAATGTGTCAAAATATCAAAATATAATAATAATCGTATTTTAAATTAAAGTCTACAGAAGTGATACAGACTTTTGGTTAAAAAAATAAATAAAAAAAGAACTGAATAAATTACCCTTAGCCCCCCGCCTCCAGCAGGAACAGAGTTCATGGTCTGTTTCTCTGTTTCTTCCTGTTTCTTCTTTTTCCTCTCCAAGGCTTCCGGGTTTTTGATACCTCTGTAGGTAATCTACACAAACATCAGACAAAATACAGCTACCACACCATACTTGTTACCCAGTAATTCAGTAAGAACAATAGCAAATTTCACAAATGAATCAAAGCATGAACTAGTAGTTGAAGTGTGTGATATTATTCAGTGCTCGCGTGCTGAATCCTGGTGCACCTTAGATAAGCTGGAAACGTGAGTACAGAGTGTGCAAAAACTAAAACTCACCCATCTACAATAACACCAGACAATGACATATAACTAGCCAATGACATCACTGACCTTATGCAATGACAGTTTTAATCTAGATCTGCTGTACAGCCAAAACAAACTCGGTTTGTATCATTGAATCATTATTTTCCTGTTGATCACTGTAAAGCTGCTTTTGAAACAATCTGTATTGTATAAAGAGCTATAGAAATAAAGGTGACTTGACCTAGAGAGTTGCGCCATGACAGGTATGAAAGTGAGGCTGTGAAGGATAGACGTATACCGTGTTTTCAAAGGCATCTGCAGTAAAAAGCTCTATAAAGCTAAACAAATATATTTATACAAATGCAAAACAATATATTTGTTTGTGTGTATATATATAAAAAACTTTTACAATTTAAATAATAAATCGTTGTTTTCCACTCATAAGAATATATTTTTTTACTCAAAAAAAAAAAAAAAAAAAAAAAATATATATATATATATATATATATATATATATATATATATATACACACTCACCTAAAGGATTATTAGGAACACCATACTAATACTGTGTTTGACCCCCTTTCGCCTTCAGAACTGCCTTAATTCTACGTGGCATTGAATCAACAAGGTGCTGAAAGCATTCTTTAGAAATGTTGGCCCATATTGATAGGATACCACTCATCTCCACTACAAATAGGAAAAAGAGGCTACAATTTGCAAGAGCTCACCAAAATTGGACAGTTGAAGACTGGAAAAATTTTGCCGGGTCTGATGAGTCTCGATTTCTGTTGAGACATTCAGATGGTAGAGTCAGAATTTGGCGTAAACAGAATGAGAACATGGATCCATCATGCCTTGTTATCACTGTGCAGGCTGGTGGTGGTGGTGTAATGGTGTGGGGGATGTTTTCTTGGCACACTTTAGGCCCCTTAGTGCCAATTGGGCATCGTTTAAATGCCACGGCCTACCTGAGCATTGTTTCTGACCATGTCCATCCCTTTATGGCCACCATGTACCCATCCTCTGATGGCTACTTCCAGCAGGATAATGCACCATGTCACAAAGCTCGAATAATTTCAAATTGGTGTCTTGAACATGACAATGAGTTCACTGTACTAAAATGGCCCTCACAGTCACCAGATCTCAACCCAATAGAGCATCTTTGGGATGTGGTGGAACGGGAGCTTCTTGCCCTGGATGTGCATCCCACAAATCTCCATCAACTGCAAGATGCTATCCTATCAATATGGGCCAATATTTCTAAAGAATGCTTTCAGCGCCTTGTTGAATCAATGCCACGTAGAATTAAGGCAGTTCTGAAGGCGAAAGGGGGTCAAACACAGTATTAGTATGGTGTTCCTAATAATCCTTTAGGTGAGTGTGTATATATATATATATATATATATATAATTTGTGGTGGTATCATAGTTGTAGTCTTGCAGTAGTTCTTCAATTTGAATCAAAGTGGTTCTTTTGTTAACAACTCACTCACTTGACTCACATCAACTCAAAATGAACCTTTTCACGAGTCAAACTTTATAATACTAATAAATTCTACAGTATCAGAGGTAATGGGACTTTGTTAATGATAATGACGAACCACTAGCATTATGCTAGCAGAAAAAAAGAACTGTACGGCCACAAGCATTATGAGATTCCAGCAGCAGTAAGAATCAATGTCATGTGTTTCAGCTGTAGGATGCATCCAGAAGTGTGGAAGGAGGACAGGAGGAGGAGGAGGACGAGTACTTACCGTGACGCTTTAGCAGTTCTATGCTTTCCCTTAAATCTCTGAGAGACAGTGAAATGGCCCTCCAATTACATGTGGCGAAACTAAAATCACTACACCATAAAACACTGGATGTTTAAAAAGGATCTCAAATGGGATCCCTATTTCTCTTTCTTAGATATTTGTTTCCTTGAAAGGTTAAAGAAGAATGAATAAAAGCAGAAAGATGCAGAGAAGGATTGTATAATGAGAGGATAAATATAACAAAACCGATTTGTTGTAAAGTGATACATGTGGAATATTCCATATACAGGTATCACTTTACAACAAATTATATTTACAAAAAAAAGAATACTTTTTTACTCTGACAAGTAAATGACAAATTTACTTGTGTGAAGGAAAGCACATGAAAAGGCTTAATGTCGAGCCCTGCTATAGTAATGAATATACATATATGTGGTGCTGCTGAGACCTGTTAGATTATTAATATTATGAATTTGATCTTATATTGTGATTGTGGCTGTAAATGTGTAATGCCTCAGTGACGAACAATCTACTGACAACAACTGGGGTCAGAGCTGGTGATGATGACAGGAGTCCATTATAAGTGGTCAAATCCTGAGTTTGTTCTGATTCACAAATAATAGTAGAACTCCACTGAAGCACAATTCACCAATAGTATTTCGGACACAAGGTATTTCAACCCCATTTTTAGGTCATTTTCAGCTCAATTTGATTAATGCATGAATCTAACAAAAGCTCTTTTATAAAGTGAAATTTAAAGTGTTTATTGTCGAGTGGTTGTTTGTGAACTGTCGTTTCTCATGAATGCAGTTTTTATGGAATATTTGTACTTGTACATTTATTGGTCAGGATAAAGGACTATTTAAGTTACACTAACCTGATAAAAATGGTAACAAATATACACGTTCCCCTATATAATCATATAATGTTTAACTTAAAAAAAGTTTCAAAATCATACCTCTTTCTGTCTCTTCTCTGCAGCTTCTGCTAGCTGTCTTCTCCTTGTCTCCTGTGAAAAACAAATGTTTTCAAAATTGCCAAAACGTCTGTCAAGCTCCACAAATAACAAAACTGAGACCCAAATCTTTACAAATATAAATTATGCCTATTTATACATTTATTTAAAAAACTAATGTTTATTTCATTTTGAATTAAAAACATATTCATTAAAAGTAAATAAATCAAATGGACAACATTGACAAGCAGGGAAAAACAGACTAAACATTATCAATAGTATTCATTCAGGAACCTGACACATTTTTGTATTACTAGGCCTAGTTAAACAAAGATATTTGAAAAGTTAGTCTGCCTAAATTAAAAAAAAAGAAAAGAAATTGAGAGTATGTAATCCCCCAAAACGTTATTTTATGGATAAAAATAAATAAATAAATAAATAAATGAGGACATATTGCATACTTGCAGAAAGTATATAAGTGAAAGTATAACACGGGGTTTAACTACATGAGAGTATTTCACAAAATATATATATATATATAAATAATAGTAATTTAAAAAAATAAAGTTTTATCCTCACGACCACAAAATGTGCAGGTCATTAGGCTATATTCTCATTCATAATGTCACTTAGTACCATTATAAAGGTGGCGTTCCGTTTAGGCTGTTTATGAAATGATAACACTTGAAAGATGAACACAGTTAAATATGTAATGTAAATGAACGCATAAATATATTATTAAAAGTACTCACAGGGTCTGGTGTGACTACTACATCATCTCCAGCTCCACCCAGACAGGGTAAACACATACCCATACTGATGTTGTAGCACAGGGACAAACACAACTCTTTCAGCCAAATGACAGTAAATTTGAGGTCACATATAATGATGCCAGGCCGCTAAGATGAACTCTACAGTTTCAAAGCTTTTCTATGCTGATATAAAGCCACTGTCACAGGCAAAGCTGCTTGAACAGAGCTAGCACTAGCACTGTAAACAAAGCTAGGCTGAGCTACTATAGCCAGCTACCGCTACTGATAAATACCGTTCACCACACTAACGGACTAATTTAATCTTCAGCAAACCTCCTTCTCACGGCTCCCGGCATATGTTTTTTTGATTTTGGTGTGTAAATAAATTTGATATTAGTTTAGCTGAAAGTGAAGTTCTTCTTCTTTGGTCTTATAGCGGGTGACACCAACGTGAAGGTGCATTATCGCCATCTACTGTATTGGAGTGTGGACCAGAGATGATAGATAGATAGATAGATAGATAGATAGATAGATAGATAGATAGATAGATAGATAGATAGATAGATAGATAGATAGATAGATAGATAGATAGATAGATAGATAGATAGATAGATAGATAGATAGATAGATAGATAGATAGATAGATAGATAGACACTTCATTGCCCTTTAACCCTATGAGCTGGTATTCACATAAATATTAGGCTATAGTATCATGATGTTCATATTCTTAAATATATCTCATTAACTATATCCTTCCTACTGTGAGATGTGAATGACTGAAGTGACTTTAATGCCAAACATGAATCCGTACAACAACACAAAAATAACCTTTTTGATTTGTGTCTCTTCTATGTAGCTAATGCTGTTGTGATTGCCATCATCTCTGTGTATACTGACAAATGATCTCATGTTCTCCTATTAACAGAAATGTTTAAGGATGGGATACTGAAAGCAAAACCTGTTCTCCCTATATTACCCTGCAGTAGGATATTTAGATCCATATGTAACAAATGCTTGATATACAGTTTGTAGCCTATCTTCAACAACTAGTGTTTCCAGAGTCTTTATATACTTTCATCAACTCTAGTATATAAAAATCCATGAATACTGCAGGAAACATCCATTATGGAGTTGAAAGTGAAGTTGTCAGGATGACAGTTTTACAGCAGCTCTGATGGTTGAGAGCAGAAGCTCAACAGCGCCATGCTGCGGTATGGAAGTGCATGGCCACTGTATATTGATGGTGTACAATCTAATAAAATACTACAAAGATATTTATGAATAACATGTCAGTTGGAGTCATGGAAATGGTATGTCCATCAGAAGGGGATAAAGGGGCAATAAAATGGCAAAATCATGGACAAAATAGTAGTGTACCAGGCGTAAGTATTTTCAAATGATGGTGTATAGGCTATGTAACATTAATTATCCAATCAGAAGACTGCACTTAAAGCATCTCACAGTATAAATGTTGGCAGGTCATCAGACCCCAGAGGAAAACAAATGATAAAAACAGCTGTAATCTTGTCAGGCAGGCGAGCTACACAAGACTAGCCTGGCATGCCAGACCTACATCAAGATGTTAGGTCTGGGAACTCATCATTGACAGGGCTCAATCTGATGGGCGGGATAAACGGTTGTCTTTCAAATTCTCTCAGCACGCAATTGGATAGCGCTACAACCAATCAGAGCAACGAAGAAGGGGACGTAGTCAGCGGAGCAAGTTGATATATTAAACTTTTACCGTATCCAGTCCATAGCTGTCAACATTGAACATTGAAAATAAGGGAGATTTCCAGGAATCCATCCCCAAAATAAGGGATTTTTTTTGTTTTTTACACGACCCACAAACTTTAAAAATAAAACACTAATCATTAAAAGTCTAAAGAGTTTATAACTAGCCTATGTGTGAGAGAGAAAGAGACAGTATGTGTGTGTGTGTGTGTGTGTGTGTGTGTGTGTGTGTGTGTGTGAGAGAGAAAGAGTCATTAAAACATTTTTTGTCATTAAAATAATAATATCATAGAGAATGTTTAAATACTAATATCAGCTTACGAGGGAAACGGAGGCGGAGTAGTGGTGCTTCGGAGTGCTGGAGATGATTCGGAGGTCCTTTACCGATCAGAGCGCGCGCTGACACGGAGTAAATAAAGCCTTTATACTCGACGAGTGCGGCAAAAATGACAAGTTGATCGTTTCGCCACAGCTTTTTTGTAACAGCGCGCGCGGCGCCGCATCCGAGGATGAATGACTTCAAACCGAATATGTCCGAGCTTGCTCTGACCGTCGCAACTCTGCCGTCATTGTGTTAAGCCCGCCCACCAACTCTATACACGATGGATTGGCCTGACCAGTTTTTGGTTTTTCCAGCTAAAACGTCTATGGAGAGTTGCTAGACCACACTGGCAGCGAAATGATTTTTGCTGCCGCTAGGGTGCGTCTAGATTTCTAGGCTAACACAAGACTGTATCCAACAGCAGAATAAACCAGGGTACAGCGGGGCTAAATGTGCACCGGGGTAAAAGGCACATTTGACGTATTTCTCTTTGAAACCACTAGATGGCACAAGAATGAATCTCATATAAAGTTACATGCTTAAATCATATAATGGTACATGCACTTTTTCAAGTTGATTGTAGTGAAATGTGTGTTGGCAGTGCCTGTACACAACCATCATATAAAAATCCATCCAGTGTTTTTGTTTTAAATCTTATATTTTCTCCTTATGTTTAATCTCCTTATGTTCTCTTACGAGAGGTTCTCTCGTATTGCGTAAGTTTAGCTTACGCTACGGGAAAGATTCCCTCTTTTCTCGAAATATTGAAGCCAAAAATTTATCCTTAATTTTGTATTCATTGTCAACGCAGTGCAGCAGCTAGCAGACCTAGAGCAGGCAGTCTTGCGTGCTCATTGGCTGCCCTGCGGGCATCTGCTGCAGCCTACCAGTGAGCCCCGCGTGACGTCACGCCCAATGAAGGGCGCCCGCGCCTTCATAGCGTCATAGCCCGCCAGAATGGGCGTGGCTTAGCGTATAAAAGAAGGGGCTGTAGGCTGAATTCCCTGATTTCCGTCTCTTCAGCGAAGCCCTTCACATCGCTGGATCTGAGAGAAGCCGCCACCGCCGTCGAACAGCGAACAGCCAGCTTAGGACAGCGCTGAGGAAGCCGGCCGTCTTCGCCACCTTCAGCCATCCGTGCGAGCTACGCTATCCGGCGACGTATCCTTTTTACTCTGTTTGTACTCTCTTTTAGCACATTACTCCTAAAAGAGCAGCGAGCGTCTTTTTCAAGATGCCTCGCTCTTCCTGTGGCTCGTGCAGGGCCCCGCTCAGCGTCGGAGACCGCCACGTGATCTGCGCTCTCTGCCTGGGCCAGGAACACGCGGAGCTCGCCCTCGCATCCGGGGGCTGCGAGTTCTGTGAAGCGCTTCCGCTGTCGACCCTGCGGGCTCGACTCGAAGCCTTCAACCCGGAAGCAGTCACTCCGCCCTTTGTGGGACCGCGCAAAAAGAAGCGCCGTTCCCAGAGACAGCCGGAACCCGTGGCCACAGCGACGCGCTCGCCGGAGAACCTCCCTTGAGCCTCGCTCTCGCCTTCCCCGCCTCCCTTCACCGACGCGCAGCTGCCACTCACGAGCCTCACTGCCGTCGCGTCTGAGGATGAGGCCGAAGGACACGCCACGAGAGACTGCTGCTCCATCCTGGCATCGGATAGCGAGGAATGGTTGCTAAACTCCGCCTCTCCGCGCTGGTGCTGATGCGGAGCTGATGCGTCTGCTGACGCGGGCGGTTGACCGACTCGGGCTCGAGTGGTCGCTGCCAAAGGAACCCGCGCCGAACAGGCTCGACGGATGTTTCCTGCAAAGTCGCCGCCGTTCAGCCCCAGCAAGCAGGCCCGCTCCGTTCCTACCGGAGCTTCACACGGAGTTGACAAAGTCGTGGAACACACCCTTCTCTTCGAGGCTTCAGTTTCAGACCTCCGCGTTGCTCTCCCAAGTGGACGGCGCCGCCGAGAGAGGATACACGGCTATTCCTCCTATGGAAGAGACGGTCACAGCGCACCTTTGTCCGCCCTCCGCGAGATGGCGGTCAAGGTCAGCCCTCCCGTCCAAAGCATGCACAGCCACGTCCGCCTTGGTCAGCCGCTCATATGCCACCTCCGGCCAGGCCGCGTCTGCTCTCCACTCCATGGCTGTTTTACAAATCCTGCAAGCCGACCTCGTCCGTGAATGGGACGAGAAGGGCCAGGACCCAGCTGCGGTTACAGATCTGAGAAGCGCGACGGATCTCTCTCTCCATGCCACCAAGACCGCAGCTCAAGCCATCGGACGAGCCATGGCCGCGTTGACTGTGACAGAGAGGCACCTCTGGTTAACGCTCGCGGATATGAGGGAGGCTGAGCGCGCCACCTTCCTGAACGCGCCGCTCTCCCCTACTGGTCTCTTCGGCCCAGCGGTGAACGGGATCGTTGACCGTTTTTCTGAGGTACAGAAGACCACGCAGGCCATGAACCTCTTCCTGCCGCGACGCTCAAGCTCCGCCACAGGCTGCTCTCGCGAGAGACAGACCCAGCCTCCGGTGCGAACCAGCACGAAGCGCCCAGCACAGCCTCAGCCTTCGCAGCGACGCCAGGGCTAGGTCGCGCTCAGACAGCCGCCACAGACCGCCGCCCCCCAGAGGGCCTCGGCAAAAGATCACGCTGAAGTCTGAGCACGCGAAGCCGTCCTAACCAAGAGAGAGAAAAGACGCGCGCGGACCGCCGTCAAAGGTTATTTCCCTGACAGTCCCCTTCAAACAGGCTACTGCAGTGGAGCAGCTGTTTGTTTCGTTTGGTGGGCGCACCAAAGGTCTCGCTGCCTCGAAACAGACTCTCTCCAGATGGATAGTGGACGCTATAGCGGCCGCTTACGCATCAAAAGGTCTGCAATGCCCTCTGGGCATCAGGGCTCATTCCACTAGAGGCATGGCCTCATCGTGGGCGTGGGCCAGCGGGATTTCTATCCACGACATGTGTAGCGGCGGGCTGGAGCTCCCCGTCTACCTTTGTCAGGTTCTATAACCTAGAAGTTCCCGCCCTGCAGGCTAAACTTCTGTCAGTCTAAGCGAGTTGCGCGTTCTGCCCAGATATATCATGCTCAGACCACTCTCACGTGACTCAGCTCTCCTGGTTGAGCTGCACTAGTAGGGATGTGCTATATGCTTATACAGACCAGTGCTCTGCTCTGTATTCCCTATGTGTGCTTATCTACGAGTGATGGCCCGCATGGCTGGCCACCTTATTTTTTCCACTTATTGGGTTCCCCGAGAAACCTCGGCGACTCATGGGTGGTTGCTTGGCGCGCACGGCGTTGACAAAAAGAGAACCTCTCGTAAGAAAACGTACTCGGTTACTAACGTAACCTCGGTTCTCTCTAGAGAGGGAACGAGTATTGCGTAACCGGCCGTGCTCGCGCCACGAGCGACTTCGCTTCAGTCGACGAAAACCAGGGAATTCAGCCTACAGCCCCTTCTTTTATACGCTAAGCCACGCCCATTCTGGCGTTGACGCTATGAAGGCGTGGGCGCCCTTCATTGGGCGTGACGTCAGGCGGGGCTCACTGGTAGGCTGCAGCAGATGCCCGCAGGGCAGCCAATGAGCACGCAAGACTGCCTGCTCTAGGTCTGCTAGCTGCTGCACTGCGTTGACAATGAATACAAAATTAAGGATAATTTTTTGGCTTCAATATCTCGAGAAGATGAATCTTTCCCGTAGCGTAAGCTAAACTTACGCAATACTCGTTCCCTCTCTAGAGAGAACCGAGGTTACGTCAGTAACCGAGTACGTTTTCCCCTGTCTCAAATCGAGCCGTCTGACCGTGTGACGTCACACGGTCGGAGCACCTCCCACGATTGTTGATTGACAGCAGCGTTTCAACACAGACCCGCCCTGAGGGAGCTGTCATCATAGTCCGTCATTGTTGATACGCTGGAGCAGAATGGCGTCCAAGCAGTTGTGGTGTTCTGTTCTTGGGTGTAATAACGAACACAGTCATTTTGATGTTCCTAAATCCGAACCGCTGAAGAAACAGTGGCTGAGTTTTGTTTTAGAAGGGAATATTCCCCACGATCAACGTCAATGCTTTCATGTTTGCGCGAATCATCTCTCAGAATTTTTAATTAAAGTATATTACAAACTTTTCATTTAGACCCCAAAGAATCTAATTAACTTGTACTAAAATGGCATTACATGACCCCTTTAACAACTGCTTTTGATGATGCACATGGAAATTTAGCTGATCCTTGACGCGATCGGGAACAGCAACGCAAAGTTGAATCTGCGCTAATTTTATCTAATATTTAATGCTTTTTTTATGTTGTAGATTTATGTAGCAAATGAGAATTGATCAAATTATTCTATTGTCACAGTTTTCGTCTGCACCAGTCTGTCTTTGTCTCTTCACTACACTTCCCAGAATCCTCCTCGTCTCCACACCTGTAGTCACTCCCTCACTTACCAGCCTGTCCCTCGTTATCATCATCTGTGTCACCTGTCTTCACATCATTATGGTTCATTAGTCTCTGTATTTAGGCCCCGTTTACACGATGGGAAAACGCAGATATTTCTCTGCGTTTGCCCTCTCATTTACACGAAAACGATTATTTCTAAAAACTCCAGGCAAAGTGGAGATTTCTGAAAACGCCGGTTATGTGTAGCCGTGTAAACTGGGAGAAACGGGGTTTTAGGTTCTCTCTTGTCGATTCTAAGGATTTTGATTGGCTTGCATGGCTTTATCCTTCTCCCTAGACTGATAGGTTTGGCATAGTTATGATGGCGCTCGACGGTGTATTTATGCGGGTGTGTGCACGATGTTATTTTTGAAAACGGAGAGGGGGAAAATATTAGTTTCTCTAAATACCCGGCTATGTGTAAACGTAGCCTTAGTTTGCTTCAGTTCAGTTTGTCGGGGTCAGTTCTTGTATATGTTACGTGCTAATGTGAGAGTTTACCTTTTGCCTGTCAACCTGCCTGTACCTGTTTGTTGTTTTGGAGATCTTAGTAAATGTTGGAATTGGAGCCTTGTCTCAGCCTCTCCTTCATCCTGCAACATAACCACGTGACATCTATACCCTTTATTTTGAGACAAAGGCCTTTAATGATTTTCAGTTTTGTTCAAGCTGAAGCAACAGTTTTTAAATAATTTATGTAAATAATTAATTTCAATATTACATTTTTCAATCAATTATGTAAACGTATGGTATTTGGGGTGAAAGGCGCCCCTGCTGTTGGGACGAAAGGCACAAAAATGAACATGATAATAAACAGCTGACTGACTTTTCCATTTGTTGACTTGACATGGTTAGATTCAGATGGTAAATTTCATGTCAAGTCAAGTCACCTTCATTTACATTATATAGCGCTTTCAAAGCAGCTTTACAGAGATAATAGGAAACTAAAGTGACAGAGATTGTTTTGGCTTTACAGCAGCTCTAGAATAAAGTTATTGTCCAGCCAAAGTTAGTTTTGATTAATTCACTTCCGTTGCAAAGATCATCAGTTATTAACTTAGGGGCCGCTAACACAACACCGTTCTAACAGAAAACCCTTAACGCGCTCCGGCCCAGACTGATCTCATGAAATGGCGTATGTATGACACGCCAATTCGTATTTCCATTTTTGGCGTGCTATCAACACGCATAATCGCTTTTCAGCGTGTTTATCAACGCCTTTCACTTAACGTTATATTACTGTATTATGTATATATATAAATATATGACCTACCCCAACCCCGTCCCTAAACCTACCCGTCACTGGGGTTAATACCATTTATGAGTCTTCTCCTACCATCCTAGGAAAAGAAATATCGCTCCACAGATGTAGATATAGATTTTGTTTCGTTTCGCTCGGACATTTAACGGCGTACACATACACGCGGAATCACTCGGACATTTAATGGCGTAGACATACACGCAAAAGATTTCGGCGTGGACATACACGCGGATAGCTCAAAATGCGTATAAATAACACGCCACTTGAATTGAAAGTGGCGTGTATGTTTACGCAAAGTCATGATGTCATGTTGTCCGGCCGCTCATTCGCACAACAACAGTGCCTGGTGGCTCGAGAACGCAAACCTTGAAATTGGTTCCAAGGTGCAAGCGTTGAAAAATGTTGAAAAACGTTATCATCGTAAACTACAAAAAAGCGAATCTGTGAAAACATTAATGGCGTGCAGATGCATATTACGTGTTCAGTCTATAGGTATGCGCATTTGAATATATATGAATATGAATATATTGTAACTATATTATGAATATATTGAATATATGAATATATTTGTAAAGAAGTCTTTTTTTAAAGTTGTAACTTGTCTGGCCATAAAAATTCATAATACAGAATTGTTTTCGCTTTCGCGTATCCATGCAAACTGGAATCATTTTGACAACGTTTTATCTGTCCAGAAGTAAAGGGAAGGAAAGGAGGCCTTCACAGGGGAGAGACAAGTTGACACTTCAGGACTGTGTTGTCGTCGTATCCAGGCGCAGGTCCTTCATCAGATCTGGATACTGTTTGAATCCGGCAGACTGCGGTAAACCTTAGGATAAACAGAGAGACTAATATTAGCATAGAGGCCATTCTTTTCTTATGATGAGTACATCAGGATTTATGAGAAGTGTTCCCGGTTCTGGCTGACCTAATCTATGCAGCCTAACATTGATTTATAGATGTTTATAATGTGTTATGTGTATGCAAGGCCAAAGAGATGTGTTTTTAGTCTAGATTTAAACTGACAGAGTGTGTCTGCTTCCCGGACAATGGTAGGAAGACTGTTCCAGAGTTTAGGTGCTAAATAGGAAAAGGATCTACCGCCAGCAGTCGATTTTGATATTCTAGGTATTATCAACTATCCAGAATTTTGAGATCAGCAATATTTTAAAATGTATACAATATTTAATTGGGAGCCAATGCAGTGTTGACAGAACCGGGCTAATATGGTCATACATCCTGGTTCAGGACCAGATTTTGGACCAGCTGTAGTTTGTTTATTAAGCGTGCAGGGCAACCACCCAGTAGAGCATTACAATAATCTATCCTTGAGGTCATGAACACATGCACTAACTGTTCCGCATTTGTCATTGAAAGCATAATGTCTGTTAGATCAGCCAGGCTCTCACACCAGCCAATCACAGCACACTCCCTCACCTAAATTCTAATCACACACACCTGCATTTCATCATCACCATCATCACTACCACTATAAAGACACACTCCTCACCACTGTTCTTTGTCTGGTCTCGTTCACATGAAGAGGACTACTTACCTTGCTATCGCCAAACCTGCATCTCCTAAATTCTAAAACGACCAGTCTCCACTCCAGCGTTTAGTCTCCATTGTTCCATCTGCAGCATCTGTTCTCTCCTCTGTGTTCTTCGTTCCTGTCATCCGTCTCACCCACGATCAGTCATCATACCTGTAAGAAGAACCATTCCACTCATCGCCTGCACACCGCTCCCTACATAGCTGGGCTCAGTCACGTGATTGTGATGACGCGCGAAATTCAGATGGAGGGCAGGGAGTGAAGAGCGCAATGGACGAGATGAAGGAAAGTCCGTACTATACTACTTTACACGCTATTACAAGAGAAATATATAAACAAAAAATCAAACATATGTTGGACGTGATCCTTACGTTATGAAGAGGAGTGATTTTTCAACTGAATTGAAAGATTTTCCTGACATCGAGGCGGTAGATATCAGCAACTACCTCGTCTTACAGATATACTTTGACTTTACAAAGTTCGGAAACGTTACACAAACATAGCCACTTAAGTTGTATTAACTCACCTTTGACAAAGTGATCACTGCACACACGGGCATTTTCCCATTCGGCTCCTCCCGACCGCAGACGTAGGTACAGTTTGCAGGCCGTTTTTCCAGAGTTTTTCGGTCAATTTCTTGCATTTCCCCCCTTATGAACAACAACTTTTGGTACACGATAAAAACTCCTCGTGGTTTGGTCGATGTAAGTAACCATAAATGACGCAAAACTAGGCATTTTGACTTTGTTATAGTGCTTTCTAAATACAGCAAATCACTTCCTGCCCTCCATTTGCATTTTGCGCCATGGTAACGCAGTGGCGTGACGTCATATGAAAACAAGCTATTATCATTGTTCATATCACTTACCTGCATTCTGTTCTCGCTCTCTGTTGTCATTGTCTAACTCCTGTTAACTTCCATATCCATCTATTGAGTCTGCTTCCGTAACAATGTTATAATTTAGATATATTTTTAAGATGGAAGAATGCGGTTTTACAGATACTAGAAACGTGACTTTCAAATGAAAGATTGAAGTATATATGTTGTGGTTTCAGCAAGAGTGAAAAGAGGCTGGATGTAAACGCAGAAGCACTGGATGGCTCTGGCATAGGAGGAGGAGTGAGTGGGAGGCTGGGTGGGACCATCAGCGATGAAGGAGACTTGGTGCTGGGCGATGAAACAGACTTGGGCAGGACCAGCGAAGGACTCTGGGAACAGATCCTTTATCATTCCTCACATATCACAGTGCCTGAGCTCTGCACACTTACATCAGCCTCGGGAGTATGGGCCACTCCATTCCCACATACTCCATTCCCACATACTCCACTAAAACTCTCAAGTCAAGTCACATTTATACAATACAGATTGTTTCAAAGCAGCTTTACAGAGATAACAGGAAAATAATGCAACAAAGTTTGTTTTGGCTATACAGCAGATCTAGAAGAAAATAGTGTCATAGGTCAGTTTAAGTAAGTTCAGTGATGGTTCTGTCAATTTTCTGTTGTAAAAAAGTTGTTAATTTATCTATACAGCCGCGTTTTCTTTGGAGAAAACGTACTCGGTTACTAACGTAACCTCGGTTCTCTATAGAGAGGGAACGAGTACTGCGTAATATCTTACGCTAGGGGAAAACCTCTTTTCCTCGAGATATTGAAGCCAAAAAATTATCCTTAATTTTGTATTAATGTAAAACGCATTGCAGCAGAAAGCAGACATAGGCAAGGCGGCTTAGCGTGCCTATTGGCTGAGAAATACTTAAGAATACTTCAAACTCAGGACTATATATGCAAAGGATAAATTACAAATTACAGACCCATCTCAAATCTTCCATTCATGTCAAAAATATTAGAAAAATTTGTGTCCCGTCAACTCGGCTCTTTCTTGCAAGAAAACGACATCTATGAAAAGTTTCAGTCTGGATTCAGGCCACATCATAGCACTGAAACTGCGCTTGTTAGAATCACAAATGATTTACTTTTAGCTTCGGACCAAGGCTATATCTCAGTACTAGTTTTACTTGATCTTAGTGCCGCGTTCGATACTATAGATCACACAATACTCTTAGATCAACTACAAAATTACACTGGTGTTCAAGGACAAGCATTAAGCTGGTTCAGGTCATACTTATCTGACCGCTACCATTTCGTCTACTTAAATGGAGAAAAATCGATCATAACTTCGGCAAACTATGGAGTGCCGCAGGGATCTGTGTTAGGCCCTTTATTATTCTCAATATATATGCTGCCACTTGGTAATATTCTAAGGAAACATGGAATTAGTTTCCATTGTTATTCCGATGACACTCAAATATATATTTAATCACGGCCAGATGAATACGCTAAATTATCCAAATTGACAGATTTTGTTAAAGATATAAAAGATTGGATGACGCGTAATTTTTTTTTATTAAATCCAGACAAGACAGAGGTAATACTTATCGGTTCTAAAAACCGTCCACAAAATATTTCACAGCACGACTTTAACATATTAGGATGCCCTGTTACTTTATCCGCTACAGTAAAAGACCTGGGTGTTACAATTAGACTGCAACCTGTCTTTTGAAAAGCATATTTCATATGTTACAAAAACAGCCTTTTCCACCTTAGAAACATTGCTAAGCTACGTATATGCTATCAGTCTCTGATGCAGAAAAGTTAGTTCATGCATTCATGACCTCGAGACTAGATTACTGTAATGCTTTATTAGCTGGTTGTCCTGCATCTTCAATAAACAAGCTACAGTTAGTCCAAAATGGTCATTCTGGTCATTCCTAGGATATCCAGATCCACCAAAGGAGGGAGAGCATTTTCACATTTAGCTCCGAAGCTCTGGAATAGCCTTCCTGATATTGTTCGTTGCTCAGACTCGTTATCCCAGTTTAAAACTAGACTAAAGACGCATCTATTTAGCCAGGCATTCATATACATTTTTGATCTTACAGTTACTATAAATTCGGCCTCTACTTCATAAACGCCAGAGGAGAACTGGCCCCGACTGAGCCTGGGTTCTCCCAAGGTTTTTTTTTCTCCATTGGGTCATCTGATGGAGTTTTAGGACACCATCGGGTCACTTGATGGAGTTTTTCGGTTCCTTGCCACTGTTGCCTTTGGCTTGCTCAGTTGGGGATATTCAAATTAAATGACCCATCATACCACTGATCAGCTCTACCAAACTTGGATGTCTTTTTCCAGTAATAAACAAACACTGTTAAGTTGTTTTGATTGATACTGTGAAGCAGCTTTGATACAATCTGTATTGTGAAAAGCGCTATATAAATATATTTGACTTGACTTGACTTGACTTGATAATCGAAAGGAGAAAAGAAAAAACAGGTGCAGCAAATTAATCAAACAATAAATCCCCATTCTACTAATGCAAACATGAAAACCAAGGATACAAAAAGGGAAAACAATATCAGGACACAATGAAAACTAAACTCAAACGTACAAACAGCCCCTCAGACATAATGTGACAATACGATACATTACTGTATTAAAGCAAAACACAGCAACATCACATGTACCAGATGTGGTCCGGATCTGGGCCGAGACTATGTCCTATGACTGGGAAAGAAAATTAAAATGCTAAGACCTCCTTGCATACAACCCTCCGAACTCAGGTAGTGAACTACTGTACGCTGCAACAACCTGAAAGAAGAATAAAACCTGGAGAAAGCTAACTGTTAGTATTCCTATTCATCTCAGTGGCACCTGATCAGCTGATGAGGGACTCCCTGGAAGCATGCAATTTGAAATCTGCCAACTTTTGGATCTTGAAAAGAGGGAACCATTGCGAACCCATGTGTAGGACTCATAATCACGGCACTTTTAGACTGAAGTGAAGCCAGACAGCAGCTGCACTCAAACTATAGCACTTAAGGCACAGTAAACGATAACAGAACTACTGTATATTACCTATTACATTATTTATGGGAGATTGTTATAGGAGATTGTTGTCAGATCCGGAATACTGTTACATTACAGTGACTGTAACTTTTTGCAAATATATAAAACTCCACCCCATGTGTGGTTGCTGAGCTGGATCATGGCACAGCACTGATAAACATCACTCATAACTGGCACCAGCTTTCTGCTGAATATTACACTATAGTTCAAAATATCACAATGAACAAACGTCAGTGGTGAAGGACTTTGCAGAGATGCAGTTTCAGCCAATCTCATCGGACTGTTGCAAAGAGCCAGAAAGCTTTGAGTTGGGGAAATGGCAAGGACACTCATCATCACAGGAATCTGGTAATTCTCTGTGTTCATCTTCATGTTGAATTTAACAAGAGGATAATTTGGTTAACACATTTAAAGCTGTTGTGCTTGTGCTTTTACTATGATTTGTTTTTAGGGCTGCAACTAACTGTTTTGATAATCAATGAACTATTTGTATAAATTAGCCAAGATTGATTTACAGTGTTTTATTGATTAGCTTTGTATTTTATTTTTTATTTACAAGCTCATAGTCTTGAAAGGTTTATATATAGCTAAAAAATACATTCCTTTATGGATTAATTTAGTTATTTTCCTAACACAAATTATAATTTCTTTTTTTGTTTTGAATTTGAGGTGAAATGTGACACAGATGACAAATGTTTCTTCATATTGTCTATTGTGAATATTGGTAATACATGAGCTAAATTGCTACTTTGTTACCTGAGACAACTGTCACATACCTTGCAAGTTTTTAAATGTGGTGAAGTGGAATTGTGTTTATCTAAAGAGGTTCAGGCTCAATAGCATTTAAGAGACTTAATTGTTATACTAAATAATCAATATGCAGGAAGTGTGAGAGACTGTCGATCATGCTAATGTGGAGGATGCAAGAGCATCATGCTACATGAGTTTCACATGCTATGAGCTGCTTTTAAACAGATATAAACAAATATTGTTGTTCTGTGTCCGTCCTTAATGCTGCTATTTTCCATAAAACCACTGTTTACAGACTTCTGTCAGGCTCCAAAGCAGACAAAAATTACTGGTATGGATCAAATTATACTGTATGTTATCATAAATTTCATAAAATGTTCCAATTTTTTTTACAAGAATTTCAAAAAAATTTATCAATAAAAGAGGGTAAATTGTCAAGTCAAATTTCTATAGCTCATACACATTACATTAAAGCAGCTAGCTTTACAGAAAATCATGACATTAATGTTTATAGTATCCTAACATTTTTGTGTCTTGTTGTCACATTTATAAGATTAGAGCTGGGCGATTATATAGTTTACTTTTTATGACATAAACAATCAAGTTGGGAATTGCGATATTGCTTTACTGAATATTACTGTATGCATGCAGATAAAGTATAAAATATATAGTATTATAAAGTAATATAAAGTATATTTGTGACACAAGACAGGCAGAGAGCGCTGAGCACTGATGGATGAGCACTGAATTCTGGGAATGATGGTCTGTCCACTTGCAGCCTGTCTGACAGGCATGTACATGTCCACTGTCCGTCTAGTTTTGACGTCTCAGCTGTCATTATTATAGGGCAAGAGCGTGTAAGAAAATAATGTAATCTTCATGTTAACATGCTTCTGTTGTATCTTGGCTGATGAAAATGCTGTTTATTTTCATCTGTGCATGGAGTGTGTGTAGATTTCTGTTTGGAAATGCATCGTCGTGCAAATCCTGCTGATAAGATATTATAGCCACTAGGCAAATATGACAAATATAGAAAACGTACATCAGGGATTGTTGTCATAATGATAACACGTCCATTTTATAAATTAAAATCTTGTTGTAAATATATACAATTCCAGTCTTTCAGCATATATGATTAAGCTTATCAGTTGTTTTTTTTATGTAGCAGCAATGTTCAAATTTAACTCTCAAAAAAGGGGAAAAATATAAAGAAATTCTTTATTGAAAATTTTGAAAATATCAGTTATACAGAACAATAACAATATATATTATATATAAATGGAGCTACATAATTATTTGTGAAACAATTCCATGGTAAAATATGACCTAAAAAAATATGTTTTAATATAATGGCCGTATAGAGGTAAAATGTGTTATTAATTAATTGTAACAAATAAATAAATACCATAGTTCCTCAATTTTCATAATACCCTCAATTTTCATTTAAATTTATCCTCATGACTGACTCTTGCCAAAGGGAACTCACGCTGGTCGAGAATCGACACATTGGGGAACACCTTCAGTGTGATGCATCTGAAGCCTGTATGGAACTAGTCCAATCTCGATTGGTGTTGCGTCATTACGTCACTCGTGACGTTGCATGTGATGGTGATGCGGAAGCTATAAAAGGATGCCAGATCACAATAGCGTCAGCTTTCTGGTCTTAAGCAAGCGTTCTATGTGACTGTATTGTCTTATTTGGTGTTGTCTGTCTGTTTTCACAAAAGCACTCTTATATATACACTCACCGGCCACTTTATTAGGTACCCCATGCTAGTAACGGGTTGGACCCCCTTTTGCCTTCAGAACTGCCTCAATTCTTCGTGGCATAGATTCAACAAGGTGCTGGAAGCATTCCTCAGGGAGTTTGGTCCATATTGACATGATGGCATCACACAGTTGCCGCAGATTTGTCGGCTGCACATCCATGATGCGAATCTCCCGTTCCACCACATCCCAAAGATGCTCTATTGGGTTGAGATCTGGTGACTGTGGAGGCCATTTTAGTACAGTGAACTCATTGTCATGTTCAAGAAACCAATTTGAAATGATTAGAGCTTTGTGACATGGTGGAAGTAGCCATCAGAGGATGGGTACATGGTGGCCATAAAGGGATGGACATGGTCAGAAACAATGCTCAGGTAGGCCGTGGCATTTAAACGATGCCCAATTGGCACTAAGGGGCCTAAAGTGTGCCAGGAAAACATCCCCCACACCATTACACCACCACCACCAGCCTGCACAGTGGTAACAAGGCATGATGGTTCCATGTTCTCATTCTGTTTACGCCAAATTCTGACTCTAACATCTGAATGTCTCAACAGAAATCGAGACTCATCAGACCAGGCAACATTTTTCCAGTCTTCAACTGTTCAATTTTGGTGAGCTCTTGCAAATTGTAGCCTCTTTTTCCTATTTGTAGTGGAGATGAGTGGTACCCGGTGGAGTCTTCTGCTGTTGTAGCCCATCCGCCTCACGGTTGTGCGTGTTGTGGCTTCACAAATGCTTTGCTGCATACCTCGATTGTGACGAGTGGTTATTTCAGTCACTGTTGCCCTTCTATCAGCTCGAACCAGTCTGGCCATTCTCCTCTGACCTCTGGCATCAACAAGGCATTTCCGCCCACAGAACTGCCGCTCACTGGATGTTTTTTCTTTTTCGGACCATTCTCTGTAAACCCTAGAGATGGTTGTGCGTGAAAATCCCAGTAGATTAGCAGTTTCTGAAATACTCAGACCAGCCCTTCTGGCACCAACAATCATGCCACGTTCAAAGTCACTCAAATCAACTTTCTTCCCCATACTGATGCTCGGTTTGAACTGCAGGAGATTGTCTTGACCATGTCTACATGCCTAAATGCACTGAGTTGCCGCCATGTGATTGGCTGCTTAGAAATTAAGTGTTAACGAGCAGTTGGACAGGTGTACCTAATAAAGTGGCCGGTGAGTGTATATATTATCATGGCGAGTAGAGAGAAACAATATAGACAGTGTGCATCCCCTTGCCCGCGCTATTTGCGCTAGCTCTGTGTTGTTTGTCTAGGAGTGGAGCATGCACGGGCAGCGCTCGAGGGCACTGTCTGTGCAAACTGTGATTTGCTGCCTCTCAGGACGCTCCGCTCCCGCCTGGCCCTATTTGATGAATCAGGCCAGGCTCGCGTTCCCCGTGGTTCAGGACCCGCGTCTGTTGAGGCAGCGCGGCGTATTCCCTCATGGGGTTCGCAAATAAAGCTGGTGGATGATGTTGAGATGGCTTCGCCCCTTTCTCAGCAATCAGGAGGCAGCTCCATTGGTCCCGTTTAGGAGTCGGAATCCCGCTCTGCGGCTTCTTCCGCCCAGGACGAGGACCCGATGCTCAAACTATCTGGCTTCGAGGAGATAGATATTTTGGGCATCGAGGCAGGAGAGGACTCGCCACCTCATTCTCCTGCCTTCGAGGAGCTGCTGGAGGTTCTGACCAGGGCAGTGTGCAAATTAAATATCAAATGGCCATCAGAAAAGCAGGAAGCAGAAAAAGTAACTCGATGAACGCTTCCTGCAAACCCAGTCTCAGCCTTCGTGAGGGAGCCTCCCCTTCTTCACTAATTTCCACACCGAGGTGTCAAGATCATGGAGTAAACTGTTCTCGTCCCGATTATCGGTTTACTAATCGGGAAATCGCTAGACTCAATGTCAAGAAAAGTTCCCTAATTCCTCTTCAGTGAACGACGTTCCTTGCGGTTGTGTGGGATTCAGTTACGATGTGGGCACAGTTGTCTCCTGCAAACACCATCTTGACCACTGCCACGAGTATCAAGCTAGGCCAGGCCATCTGTTACAAAGCGACCCCCAAAGATCTGCTTTGGGTAGCGTGAGGGTCCGTTTGTGAGGAAAAGAAATGATGGCTCTACCCACAACAGCACTGTCGTGCAAGGTGTAATTTATTGTCAGCACCGAAGATATATACAAAAAACTCCACGAGTGCTGGGGTGAAGATACAGTATATACAGTGTAGCTTCAAAACCCAAAATACAAAGTGACAAAGAAACAACACACTGGAAAATAAAGATGAACAAAATATATAAATCAAATATTCACAAAGGGTATCTTCAATATACAGTACGGCCTCCTCTTTAATAGACCATACTCCGCCCCCTCTACGGACATACCATTACTTTGGTAATTAAATCAATCTTTCATTAAACTTCAACTATATACAATAGATATAGTTTTAAACCAATCCTCATTTAAGCATAATGGTAACGCTTCATTTTACAGTGCAGTACTTACGTGTACTTACAGTGTACTTACCTAGAAAGTACTGGCTAATATAAGGTAAGTACATGGGTTAGGGGTAGGTTTAGGGGTAGGTTCAGGGTTAGTACCTAGTTATTACCCAGTAATTATAGTTACTATAATAAGTACGTAAAAAGTACATGGGTAACAGGACTGTAAAAGGAAGCGTTACCAACATAATAAACATAACGTACAAAATGATAACACAATAACATATACACTCACCTAAAGGATTATTAGGAACACCTCTTCAATTTCTCATTAACCCTCAGAGACCTAAGGGTATTTTTACAATAAATTTTCCGTCTGGTGTTATTCACTAAAAAAGCTTGTAAAACATCAACCCTTTTGTGCACAGACAATTGACACACCTCTTTTTTTTCAGGACAAATTGAACTTTCAGCATATTTGTGTTGCATTGATGTCACCTGAATGTAAAATAAGTTATGGGACCACAAAGACAAATGAAAAAATAAATCGGAAATTGAATCACTCAAATATTTTTTGAAATCACACACAAATAAATAAAAGCTAAGCAAATTTCCTCTGGAAAACAGTTTGTTCATGTCTTTGGAGTCCTGGAGCACAGGAATAAACATTATAACTTGTACAGAACCAAAGCTATTTACATTTTTCCAAAAGAATTCCAGGCGTTTTGGGCCTCATGAAATTCACTGGTGCCAAGCCAAAACAGTTCCTATCAGCAATCACAAAGAGGGCCACATCACTAATCTAGTTCCTCATCGGTCAAAAAGCTCTGTTCTCCTGAAAATCCATCATCCTGCATGGCATCAAAAAAGGCCAGCGCTGATTTACATCCATTTTTCTTTGTGTTTCTCTGTGAAACGCGCGTCTCTTTGTGCGTCTCTCTCTCCACAATAATATCAGAGCTTGGTTCGTGCGTTCGTGACGCACAACAATGTTTACGACGGATCAGCCTGTAATTGGTCAACAACCATCACGTGAAAACATCACGTGATATCCAAAATGGCAGCTTGCATCGAGCTAGCGGCAAAAATGACGGAATATTTATAAATTATGGACATCAAGAGGCTCATACTTGGATATAAGCGTTTGGATTTATTGCTGAAAAACTCCGAAAGGATGCACAAGTTCCAGGCTGGATAGAAAACCTTCTGTAAAGGCTAGAAAGACACCAGAGACACCCCCTGTGATGGCTAGCTCGTTAGCTTTCTGCTGGAAAAAACGGTAAGAAAATCGATAAAACTTTCATCAAATTATATAAATATTTATCGGAGGTGCCGTGTGACGTCGTGGACGATGCCGTCGGGCTCTGAGGGTTAATGCAATTATCTAATCAACCAATCACATTGCAGTTGCTTCAATGCATTTAGGGGTGTGGTCCTGGTCAAGACAATCTCCTGAACTCCAAACTGAATGACAGAATGGGAAAGAAAGGTGATTTAAGCCATTTTGAGCGTGGCATGGTTGTTGGTGCCAGACGGGCCGGTCTGAGTATTTCACAACCTGCTCAGTTACTGGGATTTTCACGCACAACCATTTCTAGGGTTTACAAAGAATGGTGTGAAAAGGGAAACACATCCAGTATGCGGCAGTCCTGTGGGCGAAAATGCCTTGTTGATGCTAGAGGTCAGAGGAGAATGGGCCGACTGATTCAAGCTGATAGAAGAGCAACTTTGACTGAAATAACCACTCGTGACAACCGAGGTATGCAGCAAAGCATTTGTGAAGCCACAACACGCACAACCTTGAGGCGGATGGGCTACAACAGCAGAAGACCCCACCGGGTACCACTCATCTCCACTACAAATAGGAAAAAGAGGCTACTGCTGTATTCCTGTTGAGACATTCAGATGGTAGAGTCAGAATTTGGCATAAAAAGAATGAGAACATGGATCCATCATGCCTTGTTACCACTGTGCAGGCTGGTGGTGGTGGTGTAATGGTGTCGGGGATGTTTTCTTGGCACACTTTAGGCCCCTTAGTGCCAATTGGGCATCGTTTAAATGCCACGGCCTACCTGAGCATTGTTTCTGACCATGTCCATCCCTTTATGGCCACCATGTACCCATCCTCTGATGGCTACTTCCAGCAGGATAATGCACCATGTCACAAAGCTTGAATCATTTCAAATTGGTTTCTTGAACATGACAATGAGTTCACTGTACTAAAATGGCACCCACAGTCACCAGATCTCAACCCAATAGAGCATCTTTGGGATGTGGTGGAACGGGAGCTTCGTGCCCTGGATGTGCATCCCACAAATCTCCATCAACTGCAAGATGCTATCCTATCAATATGGGCCAATATTTCTAAAGAATGCTTTCAGCACCTTGTTGAATCAATGCCACGTAGAATTAAGGCAGTTCTGAAGGCGAAAGGGGGTCAAACACAGTATTAGTATGGTGTTCCTAATAATCCTTTAGGTGAGTGTATGTCTGACACTATCTTTCTTATTTGTCAGTCCCCCTACAAACAACAAATATGGTTTGTCGACACACGACAAACAAATCGCAGAATACACCAGGGCCGTCGCCAGAACATATAGAATGGGGGGGGCATTTCATTTTCTAGCGTTTCCTTCGAGGAGCTAGGAGGATGAGGCCTGTCGTCCAGACCAGGGTCCCCACGTGGGACCTGGCAGTGGTTCTTGAAGGGTTATCCCTGGCACCCTTCAAACCTTTGGACGAGGTGTCCGAGAAATATGTAACCCTGAAGGTAGCCTAACCTGCTAGCTATCACGTCCCTAAAAAGATACAGGCTAGTATCCCTAGTTCCATACAGGCTTCAGACGCATCACGCTGAAGGCGTTCCCCAATGTGTCGATTCTCGACGAAGCGTCTCGTTCCCCAGTCTTAACACAATACGTTTTTTTCTACAGATTTGTGTTGTGCTGAAAGCCTGAAATTATTAACTGCCAGAAATACACAATGTGTCTATAAACAACACTGAAATCAATAGCACTAAATGTCTGAAATATCCTCCACACATTCATTCAGTTTAAATTGATGAAGTGATCAGCTCAAAATCAACTTACAGAAACTCTATCAAGAACATTCTGACTGTCTGTTGTTTTCTTCTTGTTTCATTGATTTAAGCTCTGATAAATATTTAATCAGTGAAAGAGACTGCCGTGTTTCATTTAATTGATCAAATTGCCCAGAAGCTGTAGATGAATGAAGTTTGTTGGAATCTTATTGCTTTGGAACATCATTTGCCACTTTCATTTATCTCAGTTACTGCAAATCTCCTTCACTTCTGCCCATCTGTTCTATTGTAATCAAGTTTTGATAGTAATATTATGTCTCAGTAGCCAGACCTTTAGAATAATATGTAATGTAACAAGAGAAATTAGAGAAATTAGGGTCCTGTCCTGTGCAGAACTGGCACAACAATGACAATGATTCCCTTGCAAGACCAGACCCTCCAAGATCAAGACTAGAATCAGAAGCTCTAGGAAAACCTCTTCAAAAACTGATTTGACCCAGTTCTCAGTAAATATTTTATAGGTAATGAACGTAAATCAGTTTTTTGTTTTGATAAATTTGTGCTTTTTTAAAATGTTTTATTATTGAATGAGAAGAAAATACTTTTTTATTGTTCACATAGTATGTAATTTTTTTTAACATATTTGAACATTATCCAGCAGTTTTTATAGACATTTGTCTAGATAAAATGTAATTGTAACATATTTAGTTATTTTATTTGTCTTAGCTTCATTTTATTGGACTTTTAGTTTGTTTCTATCCAGTCTCCTTTTGTTCTAATTCCCGCTAGTCTTTAGTCGCTAGTCTCTAGTTGTCATGGTAACTGATATGATTTTGTTATTCTGCCTAGCTGTGTTAATTTTCCTTGTTTGCCTCAGTATTTATCTGCCTGTCTTTTTAGTTGTTAATGTCGGTTGTCGTTAACGCTTACATTGAGTTTGGTGTGGATATAGTTCTGTTAATAAAGTCTGTTTTGTATTATTCATCTATATAGCACACATGATGACAGAACAACCGACCAGACAAAGATAATGGATTATGTAGCGAGATTCACCGCGTTAGTCAGGAGGGGCTTCCGTTATTGGATTTCACATTTCATTTCAGTCAGCTCGCTGTATAGACCAGTCTCTCTTTTGGATCGGGGCCAACTATTACCATCAAGCTTGCCACACGAGTCCTGAAAAGTGAAGCCAAAGCGTCTCGATCACCCCCAGGTGGTTGGTCCCAGTATAGGTTATAAACCCAGCCCTCTCCGGGTTGCCTCTCCATGTAACGTATTGAACGTGAGATGAACTAAACAATTTTTTTCCAAAGATTTTAGGTAGTTTTTATCACGCTAATGTTAGTTTAAGTGTTCTTTCTTTAAACGAGTTTGGTTTTAGTTAGTTATTTGATGCCATGATTGATCACTGAGGCGCTAACAGACGTTTTTCAGGAACTTTGGTATAGAAGACTGGAGCTTAAACTTTAATTTCTACATTTCTTTTCTTTTCTACTGTTTATTTAAGACCTACATAAACTGTACTAACCGATTCTGCAGAAATGTTGCCGGAGCTTTGATATCAAGGTGCTCTGCACTCACTCACTTTAGGCCGTCACGTTAGGCCAGCGGTCCGCGAGCTGCTTAAAAGGTAGTCCGTGATAGGAGGTTAGCGGAACGCTGCGCGCCGCCCCCTAGATGATTTTTCGGGGGCCGGCCGACCGCGCCCGGCCGCAGGGGGGGACCGACGGGGCGGGCCAGAGGCGTCGCCTCGGGCCGGGGGGCCTCGGGGGCCCCGCGGGAGCCCGACGAAATTCGGCCCCCTCGCTCGCAATACGGGCATCGGCCACAGGGGGGCGACTCGCCGACCGCCTGCAGTCGTTTCGACGCGCGCCGAACAGGTTGCAGGCGGGCGCCCACGGAGCGCACGCGCCTACCCCTGACCGCCTTTTCGGGAAATTCCCTGACCACACCCACCGTCCACTGAGCGCCCTTTCGTCCCAAAGACAGCCTGTGACCGCCCCCTGACCACGCCCACTGACACAAACAGCCTATTCGTCCCCCTGACCGCCTTTGTGACAGCAAACGGCCTGTTCGCCCACGGGCAATCTAAGAGACGGCCCGGGGCCCCGCCCACTGACACGAACAGCTCATTCGTCCCCCTGACCGCCTGTGTGACAGCGAACGGCCTGTTCGCCCACGGGCAATCTAAGAGACGGCCCGGGGCACCGCCCACTGACACGAACAGCTCATTCGTCCCCCTGACCACCTGTGTGACAACGAACGGCCTGTTCGCCCACGGGCAATCTAAGAGACGGCCCGGGGCCCCGCCCACTGACACAAACAGCTCATTCGTCCCCCTGACCGCCTGTGTGACAGCGAACGGCCTGTTCGCCCACGGGCAATCTAAGAGACGGCCCGGGGCCCCGCCCACTGACACGAACAGCTCATTCGTCCCCCTGACCGCCTGTGTGACAACGAACGGCCTGTTCGCCCACGGGCAATCTAAGAGACGGCCCGGGGCCCCGCCCACTGACACGAACAGCTCATTCGTCCCCCTGACCGCCTGTGTGACAGCGAACGGCCTGTTCGCCCACGGGCAATCTAAGAGACGGCCCGGGGCCCCGCCCACTGACACGAACAGCCTATTCGTCCCCCTGACCGCCTGTGTGACAGCGAACGGCCTGTTCGCCCACGGGCAATCTAAGAGACGGCCCGGGGCCCCGCCCACTGACACGAACAGCTCATTCGTCCCCCTGACCTCCTGTGTGACAGCGAACGGCCTGTTGGCCAACGGGCAATCTAAGAGACGGCCCGGGGCCCCACCCACTGACACGAACAGCTCATTCGTCCCCCTGACCACCTGTGTGACAACGAACGGCCTGTTCGTCCACCACCACCACCACCGGGTGTATCTCGGGAACCAAGCCGAGTTGGAGCTCCAAACTCCGGGCCAGAGTATGGAGCCCCAAGTCGGCTTAGCTCCCGAGATACATCCGGTCAAATTCGGCATCCCACCTGTAGCTTGATAAGTTACACACTGGCCTTCAGCACATATGCTGAAATCCCCAATTCCTTACAGGGATTCACCGGCTGAAAATGTCTAACACTATGCACAATTATTGGCTGTAATGTACATGAGTGTGTTGTGGTGTGTCCCCTGAGTTGTGTACAGTAGGTTTGACCACATAAAACCACTGTCCTATAGGGCCTCTGTCAAATAAGTTGAAGGTGGGCAAAGTAAGGGCCCACCTGTAACTGATTTGACAGGGTCCCTTTGTGCACTCCGTGGTCAATGCATTAATAGGTCATATTTCATAATTATACATGTTTTATTACTCTAAACAGCCAGTACAGTGCACAGGGAAGACAATCCAACATGTTGGGGTACTTTACAGTTCACAATTATGCATTATTAGACTTAAATGGACATGTCCACGGAGTGCACAAAGGGGCCCTGTCGAACAAGTTACAGGTGGGCCCTTACTTTGCCCACCTGTAACTTATTCGACAGGGCCCCTTTGTGCACTCCGTGGTCAATGCATTAATAGGTCATGTTTCGTAATTATAAATGTTTTATTACTCTAAACAGCCAGTACAGTGCACAGGGAAGACAATCCAACATGTTGGGGTACTTTACAGTTCATAATTATGCATTATAAGCCTTAAAACGACATGTCCACGGAGTGCACAAAGGGGCCCTGTCAAATAAGTTACAGTTGGTATGTTTTTTTATATTTTGAGGTCATGGTTGATAAAAATGAATAAAATTGATTAAATATCAATTTTAGGTTCATCTTTGGGCCCCCCTGAGCGATTAGCAGCCTTCAGAACCCAGAAATCCCACTGTCCATGAACAGCCTGAATTTTTTAATGGTATAAGTTGCAGGTGGAACGTCCAGATCTCAGCCTCTGGACAGAATTTGGAGATGAAACCTGCACTCCTGTGCTCATCTGGGCACGCCCTGTCCCTGGTGTGAATTTCAAAGAGATTGGAGAAACTTGAAAATTCGACCCAAAAAATCTCAAAGGGGTATGTATCCCTTGGAGAATTTTTCAGTCAGATTTTCAAGTTTCTCCAAACTCCCTGAAATGCACAGCACTGTCGGGGCACGTCCAGACAAGGGCAGGAGTGCAGGTTTCAGCTCCCAATTCTGTCCAGAGGCTGAGATCTGGACGTTCCACCTGCAACTTATACCATTCAAAAATTCAGGCTGTTCATGGACAGTGGAATTTCTGGGTTCTGAAGGCTGCAAATCGCTCAGGGGGGCCCACAGATGAACCTAAAATTGATATTTAATCAATTTTATTCATTTTTATCAACCATGACCTCAAAATATAAAAAAACATACCAACTGTAACTTATTTGACAGGGCCCCTTTGTGCACTCCGTGGTCAATGCATTAATAGGTCATAATTCGTGATTTTTAATGTTTTTATTACTTAAAAATAGAGTACAGTGCACAGGGAATACAATCCAACACATTGGGGTACTTTAGAGTTCACAATTATGCATTATTAGCCTTAAATGGGCATGTCCACGGAGTAAACAAAGGGGCCCTGTCAAATAAGTTACAGGTGTCAGGTCCCACTTGTAACTTGTTTGACAGGGCCCCTTAGCTCCCGAGATACATCCGGTCAAATTCGGCATCCCACCTGTAGCTTGATAAGTTACACACTGGCCTTCAGCACATATGCGGAAATCCCCAATTCCTTACAGGGATTCACCGGCTGAAAATGTCTAACACTATGCACAATTATTGGCTGTAATGTACATGAGTGTGTTGTGGTGTGTCCCCTGAGTTGTGTACAGTAGGTTTGACCACATAAAACCACTGTCCTATAGGGCCTCTGTCAAATAAGTTGAAGGTGGGCAAAGTAACGGCCCACCTGTAACTGATTTGACAGGGTCCCTTTGTGCACTCCGTGGTCAATGCATTAATAGGTCATATTTCATAATTATACATGTTTTATTACTCTAAACAGCCAGTACAGTGCACAGGGAAGACAATCCAACATGTTGGGGTACTTTACAGTTCACAATTATGCATTATTAGACTTAAATGGACATGTCCACGGAGTGCACAAAGGGGCCCTGTCGAACAAGTCACAGGTGGGCCCTTACTTTGCCCACCTGTAACTTATTCGACAGGGCCCCTTTGTGCACTCCGTGGTCAATGCATTAATAGGTCATGTTTCGTAATTATAAATGTTTTATTACTCTAAACAGCCAGTACAGTGCACAGGGAAGACAATCCAACATGTTGGGGTACTTTACAGTTCATAATTATGCATTATAAGCCTTAAAACGACATGTCCACGGAGTGCACAAAGGGGCCCTGTCAAATAAGTTACAGTTGGTATGTTTTTTTATATTTTGAGGTCATGGTTGATAAAAATGAATAAAATTGATTAAATATCAATTTTAGGTTCATCTTTGGGCCCCCCTGAGCAATTAGCAGCCTTCAGAACCCAGAAATTCCACTGTCCATGAACAGCCTGAATTTTTGAATGGTATAAGTTGCAGGTGGAACGTCCAGATCTCAGCCTCTGGACAGAATTTGGAGATGAAACCTGCACTCCTGTGCTCATCTGGGCACGCCCTGTCCATGGTGTGAATTTCAAAGAGATTGGAGAAACTTGAAAATTCGACCCAAAAAATCTCAAAGGGGTATGTATCCCTTGGAGAATTTTTCAGTCAGATTTTCAAGTTTCTCCAAACTCCCTGAAATGCACAGCACTGTCGGGGCACGTCCAGACAAGGGCAGGAGTGCAGGTTTCATCTCCCAATTCTGTCCAGAGGCTGAGATCTGGACGTTCCACCTGCAACTTATACCATTCAAAAATTCAGGCTGTTCATGGACAGTGGAATTTCTGGGTTCTGAAGGCTGCAAATCGCTCAGGGGGGCCCACAGATGAACCTAAAATTGATATTTAATCAATTTTATTCATTTTTATCAACCTTGACCTCAAAATATAAAAAAACATACCAACCCTAACTTATTTGACAGGGCCCCTTTGTGCACTCCGTGGTCAATGCATTAATAGGTCATAATTCGTGATTTTTAATGTTTTTATTACTTAAAAATAGAGTACAGTGCACAGGGAATACAATCCAACACGTTGGGGTACTTTAGAGTTCACAATTATGCATTATTAGCCTTAAATGGGCATGTCCACGGAGTGCACAAAGGGGCCCTGTCGAATAAGTTACAGGTGTCAGGTCCCACTTGTAACTTGTTTGACAGGGCCCCTTAATGCACTCCGTGGTCAATGCATTAATAGGTCATATTTCGTAAATATAAATATATTATTACTTACAATATCCAGTAAAGTGCACAGGAAAGACATTCAAACACGTTGGGGTACTTTACAGTTCATAATTATGCATTATTAGCCTTAAAACGACATGTCCACGGAGTGCACAAAGGGGCCCTGTCAAATAAGTTACAGGTGTCAGGTTCCACTTGTAACTTGTTTGACAGGGCCCCTTAATGCACTCCGTGGTCAATGCATTAATAGGTCATATTTCATAATTATACATGTTTTATTTCTCTAAACAGCCAGTACAGTGCACAGGGAAGACAATCCAACATGTTGGGGTACTTTACAGTTTATAATTATGCAATATTAGCCATAAAATGACATGTCCACGGAGTGCACAAAGGGGCCCTGTCAAATAAGTTACAGGTGGAAGGTTCACCAAACGCCTATGAAAATGAATGGGATAAGTTGCACGTGTCAGTGGCTCCCGTGCGGCCCCCGGGGGTCCGAGGGGCCCCAAACTCGTCAAAAAGTTGCGTCACGTGGCCCTCTGCGACATACCGAGCGGGCGAGGTCGAGACGCGCCAAGTTTATTTTTAGCTATTTTTTATGCACCTCTCTGTCTCACATTGATCTCTATAGGAGCACATGTCTGCTAGGGTCAATTCAGCAGTTAGAATCAGAGGGCCTATTAGGCTCAGGAAGCATCTAGAGCCACGAAACTCTGGGGCCCGATTCGGGGGCCCGTGGCGGTCGTCCGTGGCGAATCTCGAGGTCCTGCGACCTTTTGACCCCCTTGAGCGGCTGTTTGTTTGACGTCCCACGTGCGACTTGTTCCATGGGGCTGTTGGTGGCCAATTAGCGTGAAAAAAAGTCAGAGGGACACGGAACTTTAGAACCCGTCCCCGGGGCCCGTGACGAGACGCGTGTGTCAGTTTCGGGCCGATCGGGCCTTTCCAACAAGCCGCTTTGCTGGAACCCACACTTAGAACCGATCTAGAACCACCAAATCCAGGATCTAGAACCGGGGGCCCCCGGACTACCGCCGTGCCGAGTTTGGGGCCGCTGCGACCTTTCGACCCCTTTTGGCCCCCGTTTGTTTGACGGCCCACGTGCAACTTGTTCCATGGGGCTGTTGGTGGCCAATTAGCGCCAAAAAAGGTCAGAGGGACGCGGAACTCTAGGGCCCGTCCCAGGGGCCCGTGACGGGACGCATACGTCAGTTTCGGGCCGATCGGACCTTTCTGTCCACCCTTCGGCGAGCACATGGTCCGATTAATGGCCGCCCTCTCTCACACATAGACATACATGCAGTCAGAGTGAACCAAAGTGAGGAGATTTTTGCACTGCAAAAACACACACTTGGAACCGATCTAGAACCCTGCGACCCGGGATCTAGAACCGGGGGCCCCTCGACTACCAGGGCGGGGAATTTGGAGGCGGTGCGACCTTTCGACCCCTGCATTTCCGCCCGCCCACGTGCAACTTGTTCAATGCAAACTTCACAGGCGCTTCCCGGTCAAGGGGGTCTTTTTTCGGGCAAACGAGCTGTTTTGGACACGGAACTCTAGAACCCGTCCCCGGGGCCCGTGGTGGGACGCATACGTCAGTTTCGGGACAATCGGGCGTTTCCTTCAAACCGTTTGGCCGAAACACATACCTAGAACCGATCTAGAACCGCGCGACCCGTGATCTAGAACCGGGGGCCCCCGGACTAGCGCCGTGCCAAATTTGGGGCCCCTGCGACCTTTCGACCCCTTTTGGCCCCCCTTTGTTTGACGGCCCACGTGCAACTTGTTCCATGGGGCTGTTGGTGCCCAATTAGCGCGAAAAAAGGTCAGAGGGACACGGAACTCTAGAACCCGTCCCAGGGGCCCGTGAGGGGACACATAAGTCAGTTTCGGGTCGATCGGACCTTTCTGTCACACGTTCCACGAAACACCTGTGAAAATGAATGGGATAAGTTGCAAGTGTCAGTGGCCCCTGTTCGGCCCCCGGGGGTCCAACGGGCCCCAAACACTGCGTGCCGGGCCCCCTCGGGCCCCCGAACGACATATCAGGAGGACGGGTCTCTAGAACTCAGGGCTCATTTTTTTTCCACACTTGTTCAAGTTTCTCTCAAAAGCATCTTGCACTCATAGTGAGCTCATAGACTGACATTCCCTCTCGAAGGGTCAAACTGAAAACACACTCGGAACCGATCTAGAACCCGGCGACCCGGGATCTAGAACCGGGGGCCCCCGGACTACCACCGTGTCGAGTTTGGGGCCGCTGCGACCTTTCGACCCCTTTTGGCCCCCGTTTGTTTGACGGCCCACGTGCAACTTGTTCCATGGGGCTGTTCGTGGCCAATTAGCGCGAAAAAAAGTCCGAGGGACGCGGAACTCTAGAACCCGTCCCCGGGGCCCGTGGCGGGACGCATACGTCAGTTTCGGGACAATCGGGCGTTTCCTTCAAACCGTTTGGCCGAAACACATACCTAGAACCGATCTAGAACCGCGCGACCCGTGATCTAGAACCGGGGGCCCCCGGACTAGCGCCGTGCCGAATTTGGGGCCCCTGCGACCTTTCGACCCCTTTTGGCCCCCCTTTGTTTGACGGCCCACGTGCAACTTGTTCCATGGGGCTGTTGGTGGCCAATTAGCGCGAAAAAAGGTCAGAGGGACACGGAACTCTAGAACCCGTCCCAGGGGCCCGTGAGGGGACACATAAGTCAGTTTCGGGTCGATCGGACCTTTCTGTCACACGTTCCACGAAACACCTGTGAAAATGAATGGGATAAGTTGCAAGTGTCAGTGGCCCCTGTTCGGCCCCCCGAGGTCCCACGGGCCCCAAACGCTGCGTGCCGGGCCCCCTCGGGCCCCCGAACGACATATCAGGGGGACGGGTCTCCAGAACTCAGGGCTCATTTTTTTCCCTCCCTTGTTCAAGTTTCTCTCAAAAGCATCTTGCACTCATAGTGAGCTCATAGACTGACATTCCCTCTCGAAGGGTCAAACTGAAAACACACTCGGAACCGATCTAGAACCCGGCGACCCGGGATCTAGAACCGGGGGCCCCCGGACTACCACCGTGTCGAGTTTGGGGCCGCTGCGACCTTTCGACCCCTTTTGGCCCCCGTTTGTTTGACGGCCCACGTGCAACTTGTTCCATGGGGCTGTTGGTGGCCAATTAGCGCGAAAAAAAGTCAGAGGGACGCGGAACTCTAGAACCCGTCCCCGGGGCCCGTGACGAGACGCATGTATCAGTTTCGGGCCGATCGGGCCTTTCCAACAAGCCGTTTTGCTGAAACCCATACTTAGAACCGATCTAGAACCACCAAATCCATTATCTAGAACCGGGGGCCCCCGGACTACCGCCGTGCCGAGTTTGGGGCCGCTGCGACCTTTCGACCCCTTTTGGCCCCCGTTTGTTTGACGGCCCACGTGCAACTTGTTCCATGGGGCTGTTGGTGGCCAATTAGCGGCAAAAAAGGTCAGAGGGACGCGGAACTCTAGGGCCCGTCCCAGGGGCCCGTGACGGGACGCATACGTCAGTTTCGGGCCGATCGGACCTTTCTGTCCACCCTTCAGCGAGCACATGGTCCGATTAATGGCCGCCCTCTCTCACACATAGACATACATGCAGTCAGAGTGAACCAAAGTGAGGAGATTTTTGCACTGCAAAAACACACACTTGGAACCGATCTAGAACCCTGCGACCCGGGATCTAGAACCGGGGGCCCCTCGACTACCAGGGCGGGGAATTTGGAGGCGGTGCTACCTTTCGACCCCTGCATTTCCGCCCGCCCACGTGCAACTTGTTCAATGCAAACTTCACAGGCGCTTCCCGGTCAAGGGGGTCTTTTTTCGGGCAAACGAGCTGTTTCGGACGCGGAACTCTAGAACCCGTCCCCGGGGCCCGTGGCGGGACGCATACGTCAGTTTCGGGACAATCGGGCGTTTCCTTCAAACCGTTTGGCCGAAACACATACCTAGAACCGATCTAGAACCGCGCGACCCGTGATCTAGAACCGGGGGCCCCCGGACTACCGCCGTGCCGAGTTTGGGGCCCCTGCGACCTTTCGACCCCTTTTGGCCCCCCTTTGTTTGACGGCCCACGTGCAACTTGTTCCATGGGGCTGTTGGTGGCCAATTAGCGCGAAAAAAGGTCAGAGGGACACGGAACTCTAGAACCCGTCCCAGGGGCCCGTGAGGGGACACATAAGTCAGTTTCGGGCCGATCGGACCTTTCTGTCACACGTTCCACGAAACACCTGTGAAAATGAATGGGATAAGTCGCACGTGTCAGTGGCCCCTGTTCGGCCCCCCGAGGTCCCACGGGCCCCAAACGCTGCGTGCCGGGCCCCCTCGGGCCCCCGAACGACATATCAGGGGGACGAGTCTCTAGAACTCAGGGCTCATTTTTTTGCCTCCCTTGTTCAAGTTTCTCTCAAAAGCATCTTGCACTCATAGTGAGCTCATAGACTGACATTCCCTCTCGAAGGGTCAAACTGAAAACACACTCGGAACCGATCTAGAACCCTGCGACCCGGGATCTAGAACCGGGGGCCCCCGGACTACCACCGTGTCGAGTTTGGGGCCGCTGCGACCTTTCGACCCCTTTTGGCCCCTGTTTATGTGACTTCCCACGTGCAACTTGTTCCATGGGGCTGTTGGTGGCCAATTAGCGCGAAAAAAGGTCCGAGGGACGCGGAACTTTAGAACCCGTCCCCGGGGCCCGTGACGAGACGCGTGTGTCAGTTTCGGGCCGATCGGGCCTTTCCAACAAGCCGCTTTGCTGGAACCCACACTTAGAACCGATCTAGAACCACCAAATCCAGGATCTAGAACCGGGGGCCCCCGGACTACCGCCGTGCCGAGTTTGGGGCCGCTGCGACCTTTCGACCCCTTTTGGCCCCCGTTTGTTTGACGGCCCACGTGCAACTTGTTCCATGGGGCTGTTGGTGGCCAATTAGCGCGAATAAAGGTCCGAGGGACGCGGAACTTTAGAACCCGTCCCCGGGGCCCGTGACGAGACGCGTGTGTCAGTTTCGGGCCGATCGGGCCTTTCCAACAAGCCGCTTTGCTGGAACCCACACTTAGAACCGATCTAGAACCACCAAATCCAGGATCTAGAACCGGGGGCCCCCGGACTACCGCCGTGCCGAGTTTGGGGCCGCTGCGACCTTTCGACCCCTTTTGGCCCCCGTTTGTTTGACGGCCCACGTGCAACTTGTTCCGTGGGGCTGTTGGTGGCCAATTAGCGCGAAAAAAGGTCAGAGGGACGCGGAACTCTAGAACCCGTCCCAGGGGCCCGTGACGGGACGCATACGTCAGTTTCAGGCCGATCGGACCTCTCTGTCCACCCTTCGAGGAGCACGTGGCCTGAGACTAAGACCATGGTGAAGTTCGGGTGGTCAGGGGACCCCCCAGGCACTCCGTGGCAATGAAGAAGAGGATAGGTTGTTAGGGGTCAAAAAAGGCTCCTCGTGGTACTGAGGAAGACTGTGGTGAAGTTCAGGTGGTTAGGGGACCCCCCAGGCACTCCGTGGCAATGAAGAAGAGGACAGGTGGTTAGGGGTCGAAAAAGGCTCCCCGTGGCACTGAGGAAGACTGTGGTGAAGTTCAGGTGGTTAGGGGACCCCATAGGCACTCCGTAGCAATGAAGAAGAGGACAGGCGGTTAGGGGTCGAAACAGGCACTTCGTGGACCACGAGGAAGACTATGGTGAAGTTTGGGTGGTTAGGGGACCCCACAGGCACTTCGTGGCGATGAAGGAGAGAAAAGGTACTTAGGGGTCGAAATAGGCCCTCCGTGGCACTGAGGAGGACTATGGTGAAGAGCAGGTAGTTGGCGGACCCCAAAAGCACTTGGTGGACCACCCAGTAGTGCACTGGCACCCCTATAGGCTACCACACAGAGCCTATGTTAATTTATGCTGATTTTGGCTACTTTATATGCGATTTCGGAAAGAGTACCACTCACCATCCGAATAAGCAGGATCTGGCGTCCTTTTCGAGCACGCGGACTTCGGAGTGCCTACGATGACAATGGCAACTTAAATGAATGGGAAAATTCCCACAGACAGCCTGGGTTCCCTTACTACTACGCAGACTCGAGGCTCAAGATGTCAGTGCCATATTGGGACACTGGCGGCTTCACTTACTACAATGAAAAAAGAATGAAGGTGTGTCATCCATCTTTTTTTACAGTCTATGATTACCACCCATTAGACCTCCCTGGCATTAAAGGGCTAAGCTGGAGGGAGGCCTTCATCAGGTGCCTGACCCAGAGCCCAGCCCGTCACCTCCCCGATGGGCAAATATTGCACCAGAGCCCCGTGGAGAGAGGAATTCCTTGTGTCCCTTGATCTTTCCAGAATGTGCACAATCTTCCTCAGTCCTGCTGACCGCACCCAGCCTCCCTTTCCCACCACCACTACATACTGTTATCAGGAGTCTTCTGTTTTTTGTTGGTTTTTGTGCTGCTCTCTACTCTCATCCTCAGTCCTCAGCCAAACCTGCCACCCATTCGTCATTGTCCCCCATCAGTCCCTCAGATCCTCCTCTAAGTGGCATGGTTACACCGCAGAACTGCTGGGAGCCTATTCCTCCTGGGTGTGATGATCCCGTGGCTCCGCCTCCAGCCTCAGAAAGCTCTGTCCCACCTCGACCCGTCGTCCTATGGTCCTACGTTTGCGCTCCTTCCTACCTCGACGGCAGTTCTGTCAGGACCACTATGGTCAAAGACGATTGACAATTAGCATACAGTTTGGATTGGCGGTATTGTTCTTTTCTGGGCAAGAACTCCCTGCACATCTATGTAGCCCCTCAGGGTAAACAGAACAGAACCAACATGAATGTATTGCAGATATCATTAATGCCAATATTTTAATGTACAACATAATTCAAGAATTTAGTCTGATTCAAAGGGGAATCAGAATGCCAAATCCCAACTGGACGAGAGGAGGAGCTGGGGATGGAGGAGGGAATTAGCTCCTGAAAAACGCTAGCAATCTTGAATGGCATGACCTGTCAGAACTAACGCTATGTTTGATCGTGGACCATTGTCCATTCGGCCAAGCCGGGCTCCTTCGTACCATCGGCTCCACCTGGGTCGGACATCACCATGCCTCCACTGCGGACTTGCGGACCGAAACATTACTTATAAATACACGACTGCTTTATTCTGTGTAAGAAGCCACATCATTTCAGAGAAGGACGCTCAACTGTCGTTATGAAGTGAGTAAAGCATGTTATTAAATGTTGTTAGACAGGAGGTTCATAACATTCTCATGTTTTATAAGATGTTTGACGTGTGTTGCTTTTTAAAATCCAGCTATACTGCTTTTAGATGGAGCAGCGTTTAGAAGCCGTACATCAATGAGAAGCTGCGTATAAAAAACAATCGCAGCCTGCGATTTCAATATCGCGATAAGCCAAATCAGTTTAACCCCCTGGGGTCGGCTATCGCGCCGGCGCGATAGGCAGACTTTTTTTCTTATCAGTGCAAAAGAGACTCAAAATACTCTGTTGATTTTAATCTTACATGTAAGTGTTATACATCAGTCGATCCTGTTTAGTGTATATTATTTTTCTGTATACTCACAATAAAAACAAAGTGTTGTGCTTTTTGTCAAATGAAGAAAAATAAACATGATGCGAGTTTTGCCTTCTCTCTGTCAGTGCAGTCCATTCTGAAACGCGTCCGAAAAATTAACTCTAACTCTGCAAATACTTGTCACACAGGCACGAGAGATTTTTCTTTATGAAGCTTGAATTCTCTTCTTTTCAATGAAGTAATTTATATAAAAAACAAATATTCTCAGTTTATGTAATCTGTATGAAAAGAGAGTGCTGTCAGAATTTTTTTCCCCAGCTCATTACACTTCATTACGCGTTAATCTGACACGCCCACGGAGAACGCGCGCTATTCAAACGCAAATGTCGAGGCAAGCCATGACAATGCCCACATCAGCCGTTCCACCGCGGCGGTAAAATGTGGGGTGTATTTGCTACCTTTTACCGCTAAGAGGCGCTACAATCATAGACTCTGAAAAGTGTTCGTTTATTCTCTCTAATGCGTAATCTGCTGCTCATTCAGAGCGATTGAAAGCTGGTAGCAGATGAATTCAACAAGTGAAACGTAGTTAAAATAATTCATTACCACAATACTGAAATTAGGCTGAAATACTGAAATGAAATTGAATAAATAATGAAAACATAAAACATTGCAATAAAAACATTTAGGCTACATCAATGAAGCTTTACAAAAGCATAAGACTTTTACTCTAACAGCGTACAAACGGTGGCTCAGTGATCAACGCATCAACACGAGCTTCAGGGAGCTTCAATCGACCCGAGATCGAATCTCAATGTGGCATACATGTTGTTAACCGATGTTGGCCAACAGCGTTTATATTTTACCTTCTTGATGCTTAAATAGCTAACTGTTTATAACTGTTTACTTATTTAAAGTCAAGAGTTTTGTTTAATTATCATTACAACATAAATTTGCTACATTCCAGTAGAACCGCAGCCGCTGCACAAAGGACACAAACTGATGAAGGAAGATTGTCAGCCGATTGCATCAGAAAATGAAAATGAAGAAGCTCGTCTTTAGTCTGCTAAATTATTGTGTAATGTAAAAGAACACTAAAATTACTTAAGTTTGAAACCAAGTTCGAACATTTCAAGGTTTAAATAAAGTGTTTTTTTTTATTTAAAACAGGGTTGCATCGGGTTTAGAGTTTATTTCTTTTGCGATGCAAAATAAGAAACACTAGGCTAATCTTATTCTTGCGACATTTTAAATTTGTATTGCCAAATAAATGACATTAAACAATTAAAACAGTAGGCCTACAAAACGAAAATTGTCCAAAGCAACATAATTAAATTAAAACATGCGTTTTTCTTTGCCTCTCTCGCGCTGAATCTCTTTTTAACAAGTTTATTTAGTCTCCCTCGCTCTCCATATGAAAGAGGAACATTAACACCTAGGCCTATTGTCCTGCGCGCACAGCACTGAACTGTCCCCCAACCCCCCACAGGCTATCGGAGTCTGAGGCTGATTTAACACAAAGAGAAGTCGTAATTCACACTTAAATCGCTATTCTAGACAGTGTTGATAATGAAGGAATTAAATGATTTAAGTTACATGTAGCCTAGTGAAATTTCTGTCATAAAAGTTTATTACTAAATATTTCATTATTTCAATAATTGATGAAATAAAACTGGTTTGGGCCAGCTTTTTCCAAGCAAAACTAAATATAATCTGAAAAAACGCATGTTCATTTGTTGTCATGAACAAAATGTTCAACTTAATATTAAATTCTACAGGGATCTTTGGATCCTTTCAACCAGGCATGCAATTTGTGAATTAAGTTTTTATTATTTTTTTTATTATTCAAATAAATATCGAACCACGGTGCTTCGTGGTAATGCTGCTAAATTAAATAACATGTAGGCCTATAGAATAATTATGAACTTAAATGAAACAATATCGCAACATTTCGACAAATACATTATTTGATCTGTTTTTACATTTTAATTCAGGGCGATTTAGCCTGCTACATTTCATTAGAGCGAGATTTTCACCCTTGTCATTTTCTCATTGGGAAGCGCTTACATAGGCTACATGTTTGAGTAGATCCTCTGTACCTCTCGTTTTCATATGGATTACATAATCAGATAACATTTATTAGCCTGAATATTTAGACATTTAAAGGCATTAGACAGAGCCGATTTCTTATAGTGACTGAGCTGAAGTGGCTTTCGGTTCATTTTTGTGACGCGCAGTTCCCGGAGACAGAGACGACAGATAAACTTTTGTCGTTAGCAAAAGTTCGAATAAAACCCGATTTTAGAAAAATGCATAGGGCCACTCGGCGTGGTCTGCCAAAACACTTAATTATAAACTTCAATATTTCATTCAAAATAATCTCAAAACGCTTTGTGAAATTTTGAAAAGCCGTGCATGCATTAAGGCCACTTGAACTATGGACAACTGAAACGCTGGTTTTGATTTTATTGTTTATCGTTGTTTAAACGTGCTTGTTCTGTTGCATATCTCTATTTTATATTTGATATGGTCTATTGGTGAAGTAGCCTATAGCATTGATTACTGTGGAGGGAGGGGTGTGGGGATTCAAATAATTCAGCAGAAGCAGGGATGTTTAGACCAGAAGGAAATCCCCGTCCCCCTGGCAAATCACACTTTACTTAAAACCATGTTTTTAAAAACTCTAGGTTGTAGGGAATCAAAAAAATAATAATAATAGGCCTAATAAAATATATATATATATATATTGGCTATATATATAAAATTACTTTTTTTACAGAACTGCTTTTGAAATTACGATTGGCCTCATACGATTGGTACAGATGCAAAGTCGTTCTGTTGGATACTATTGTTCCTTAGTGTAAAATGGAAATGCATGGTAATTTTATTTTATAAATATAAGCAAAAAACTGTATGGTGTACCAGAGTTTTAGAGCTACACAAATCTCTCTGCATTAATAAATATAAAATTTACAATAGACCATGTTTGTTCGGGATTTGAACCCGTGTCATCTTGATGATCGAACCGTAAGTTCTACCACTCGGCTATGAATTTTCTCACTGAGGAAATGCCCAAACGTTTGTTTGTCATGAGCGAGAAAACGTTTTGTCGTTAGCCTGTGAGTGTAGGCCTACTTTAGCCTACATGAATAAAAGTAGACCTTTTACAGTTTTAAAAGATGATATCTTATCTGTATGACCAACAATTACGCAGTAAGTTCTTTTAGCTGTTATGAGAAAAATAAATTCAAATGAACGCGCCGCCGCGTTTGTCAAACTCTAATTCAACATGCCAGAATAAAGCCAGATTTTAGAATA